>NW_006239077.1:444496-465756 GCF_000226075.1 Solanum tuberosum | reverse complement strand
AGATTTGGTAAGAAGGGGAAGCTTAGTCCCTGGTATATTGGCCTTTATAGAATATCGAAAAGGTATGTAATATAGGTTATGAGTTGGAGCTACCATAAGAGTTAGCCGCGGTTCATCCGGTATTCCATATCTCCATGTCGAAGAAGTGCATGGGCAATCCTTCATTGATCATACCAACTGAAGATATTGGGATCAAGGATATCTTATCTTATGAAGAGATTCCAGTTCAAATTCTAGATCGCCAAGTTCGCAAGTTAAGAACAAAAGCGGTAGCATCAGTCAAAGTTATTTGGAGGAATTAGTTTGTTGATGAAGCTACTTGGAAAGCTGAGGAGGACATGAAGAAGAGATATCCACATCTATTCGAATCCGGAGAAGTTCCTAATTAAGGTACTAATCCTTTTCTTGGTATTTATTTATAAGTTGGCATGTTGATTTTGCATTTGTTTGTTGGGTGTTTGAATTGAATAATTGATGTCGCACCTTTAGCTTAGTAAGAGTAGTCTCATTCGAGGACGGATGTTCCCAAGGGGGAGATATTGTAACATCTCGCTAATTGAAATAACTAGGAAGAAGTTAAAAATTGGAAATAATCATTTTTGGAAAGTAGATAAAAATCTGGAAAATTATGAAGTATGTTAGGTTGAGTTTTTGGTCAACTTCAAACGACCATAACTTCTAACTCAATATGATTTAGGTGTGCTTACAGATATCTTAGGAAATATCTTGGAATAATCTTTCCAACACCGCCAAGTTTGTGCGATTCCGAGTTCGTATGAGTGAGATATGTCCATTGGAAGTTGGGATGTTCGATTAAGGAAAGTCCAATCCGGATTTGGAAGGGTAGTTCGGTCTTTTCCATACCCAACTTAATTAATTCGGTTTTAGCAATATTACTAAGGGTCTAAACTGAAATTGGTCAGTTTACGCTTTTGAAATTAGAGTTAGGGTTTTTGGAGAAAGAACGCAAGAGAAGAGAAGAAGAGAAAAGAGCCAGAGATGATAGTTCGTAAGGTTTTCGCTTGTGGATTTCGTCAATGGGTGATCCCTACGAGATATGTGAGATCACATAGCATTGGGTTAGTTCACCCACACAGCAATCACGATTCAATTCAGCAAAGTATATTAGATTTGAAAGTAAATCCTTTGAGTTTTTGATGAAATTCGTTTGAATTCTTGTGGGTTGTGTTGTTGAAGTTTTCTTGAGTTTGATTCATGTTTTTAGGTGTGAT
This sequence comes from Solanum tuberosum, assembly GCF_000226075.1. Lineage (NCBI taxonomy): Eukaryota > Viridiplantae > Streptophyta > Magnoliopsida > Solanales > Solanaceae > Solanum > Solanum tuberosum. The sequence goes on along the minus strand of NW_006239077.1, from coordinate 464,524 downwards.
TTCGAGTAGAATTTGATTTATTTTGAGGGTGTAGTCGATTCTAAACGTTTGGGGAAAGAACCATTGGAGTTCAGAGGGTTTAGAGATGGAAAACGAAGGAGAAAAATCGGGGATTTTCTAGGCAGGGGCTTGGGCGTTGCGCCTCACAGTGCGCCCCACTTCAAAGTCTAATGTTTGGGCTCTGGGGCGATGCACCAGACATAGCGCCACAACTACAGCTCTGAAGTTTGTGCTCTGGCGCCCTCCGCCTCTCAGAGCACCAGGGACGCCAGTTCTTCCCATTTCTTTTCCAACTTTCAGTACTAGTTCCTTAGCAATGTACCTATGTTTTCTAGTTGATTCCAACACTCTTAGGTACATATAAACATCATGAAATCATCCATAAACATGAGATCATGAACCTTGAATCCATAATTCAATTCAAGAAAGGTTAAGAGTCAAGTCTAGAAGTTAAGTAGCAAATCAAGAGAAGTTTATAAAAGTTTTCAAAAGTCTTTCACAAACGTTTTAACCTTATTTTAAGACTTAAGTTTCGAGTTAAGCAAAGAGTAAAGAGTTCAGTTTAATTTTAAAAAAGCTATATGGGAACTAAGTATTCCTAAGAGTTTAAAATGTTTTCACATTAGAACAAGAAAGGGAAACACGAATTTCCAAAAGAGTTTTTAAGCTAAAGTTTTGAGTAATTATCTCAAACCAAAGAAAGAAGTTTTGATTTAAAACATATGAGCTAAGTATATTTTGGGAGTAGTATTGAGCACCGATATAAGGATGCGAGTTCATATTAACTCAAGTCTCCATAAACCATGTAGCCATCATGGGTAGTAAATGATCATACTTTTTAGATGACTCCTTAAGTTGCTTTTTAGCATAGACTAGTGGATCCACTTAGTTAAGGCGTTCTATATGATGACAAAGTATATGCCAATTCTAGCAGCGTGGGCAAGATGTTGTATCACCACTTAGGCTCATAGTGGTGGTTGTCAGTTAGAGAAACTCCCACATAAACTATTTTACTTTATTACATGAGTAAAGTTGAGTTTGTTATTGCATTTCTTTAACGAACTGAGTTGCTTGCTATTGTTTTAAAAGTTCTCTATATATTGCATGTGTTTTATTGCTTTATATTGAGTTAAGTTATTCATGAGTTGAGTAAAGCCAAGGTAAGTGTTCCTTTGAGATTCTTTTGAATCCTATGTATGTTTAGCATTCCAACTCGCATACTCGTACATTCAATGTACTGATGCTAGTTGGCCTGCATCTTATTAAGATGCAGACACAGGTAACTAGGATCATCACCCAGTGTCTCGTCGATCCAGTCGAGCACTCAAAGTCAGTTGGTGAGCTTCTTTGCATTTCGGAGGACTCCTTATATTTTGCTTTCAGTATTTCATTGTTAGGATGATCGGGGATCTTTCCCCGACATCCCTCTTTGTTTTAGAAGCTTCATAGATAGATAGTTATAATTCTTTGGTCTTATTCATTTCAGTTGTATATGTTTAAGACTTGAGTTGCCATTTTGGCTAAGTTATTATCTTTTAAGATTATTGCATGGGTTGCATTTCTTAAGTTTAAGTCTTCCACTAAGTAAGTAAGTCAGGCCAAGGGTTCGCTTGGGGCCAACAATGGTTCTCGAGTGCCAGCCACCTCCGGGGTGTAGGCTCAGGGAGTGACATCTAGAAAGTGTAATTCATGAACTAAACGAATCTACACAACTAGAGTTCTAAATTTCATGCAAGGATTTAGCAATATACTTACGAAAACGTAATATTCTTATTAGGATTAATCTAACAACTACATCACAAAAATAATCTGAAGTTCTAAAACCCTAGGTCTAAACATAATTAAGGGAATCAAGAATCTGACTGAATTCTAGGGACCTAATGGTTGAAAGGAACCCACTAGTGAAATCCCACATACTTGATGACGAAATTCACGGAGAAATTTTTCTGTTTTGGGGCTGGAACTGAAGAAAACATTGTTGTGTGTTCTTGAAGGACTGCTCAACTTTTTCTCTTTGTTTTGCTCTAAGATCGATGAATTTTTGGTGAATGATCAATTAGGGTAAGTTCTAATTAAATCACTGGGCTCAAACTGACCAACACTATGTAGTTTAGGGGTCCAATGCATAGGAAAAAGACCAAATGACCCATGACTTAAAAGTCTGACACAACCGACCACGGCCCCTCTGACGTTCTATCAAAGGGACCACAGACCGTCAAGATAGTCGTGGTCCTTGGTCAAGTAGCTACTGGTTTTAAGGTGAGTTTCCACGGGCACCACCACAGTTTGTCGTCAGGACCATGGCCCGTAAAGGGTCCCGTGGTCTGACGTTTGGTCGTGGTGAACTCTGGTGGCTCCTACGAGCACCAATACGACCCGTGATGTGGTCCATGGCCCGTGAAGGACTTTGTGGTCCACCTCTGCTGGAAGGGTGTTGAGTTCACGGGCAGGTCGACAGACCGTGGTCCCTCTCATGGTTCGTTAATCCTATCGTAGTTCACTGGTTCTAATGTTTCTCTGTTGCATTTTCTAAGTGTGATTTCTGAGGTGTTACAATATCTCCCCCTTGGAAACATTCATCCTCGAATGAAGTCTAAATTAGCTGGATAAGGAGGTATACGCTGAAAATGCAAGTATAAACTGAAGGAACATGATACTAAGATTGAATCTACGGATGAGTAACTGAAAGACTGGAGAGGAACTATTACCTCAAGCTGGAATGTAATCGAAAGGAAAGAGATGAGGATAATTGGTCTTCATGGTTGCTTTTGCTTCCCAAGTAGCTCCCTCTACGGACTGACTCCTTCACAAAAACTTCATTGAAGCGACTTCTTTGTGTCTCAACTTTCGAACCTGACGATCAAGAATCTCAACTAGCACATCCTCATAAGTGAGACTATCCTTCACATCCACACTTTCCAATGGTACTATGAATGTTGGATCACCCACACACTTTTTCAACAATGAAATATGAAAGACCGGATGCACTGCTGCTAGTTGTGCTGGTAACTCTAACTCATAAGCGACTTTTCCAATTCTTTTCAAAATCCTGTAAGGGCCTCTATATCTAGGACCTAGCTTCCCTTCCTTGCTAAATCTCATCACCCCCTTCATAGATGACACTTTCAAGAAAACCAATCATCAATTTGGAACTCCAAGTCCTTTCTCCTTACAGCTGCATAGGACTTCTGGACTCTGGGCTGTCTTAAGTCTATCTCTGAGTTGCATAGGACTTCTGGACTCTGGGCTGTCTTAAGTCTATCTCTGAGTTGCATAGGACTTCTGGACTCTGGGCTGTCTTAAGTCTATCTCTGAGTTGCATAGGACTTCTGGACTCTGGGCTGTCTTAAGTCTATCTCTGAGTTGCATAGGACTTCTGGACTCTGGGCTGTCTTAAGTCTATCTCTGAGTTGCATAGGACTTCTGGACTCTGGGCTGTCTTAAGTCTATCTCTGAGTTGCATAGGACTTCTGGACTCTGGGCTGTCTTAAGTCTATCTCTGAGTTGCATAGGACTTCTGGACTCTGGGCTGTCTTAAGTCTATCTCTGAGTTGCATAGGACTTCTGGACTCTGGGCTGTCTTAAGTCTATCTCTGAGTTGCATAGGACTTCTGGACTCTGGGCTGTCTTAAGTCTATCTCTGAGTTGCATAGGACTTCTGGACTCTGGGCTGTCTTAAGTCTATCTCTGAGTTGCATAGGACTTCTGGACTCTGGGCTGTCTTAAGTCTATCTCTGAGTTGCATAGGACTTCTGGACTCTGGGCTGTCTTAAGTCTATCTCTGAGTTGCATAGGACTTCTGGACTCTGGGCTGTCTTAAGTCTATCTCTGAGTTGCATAGGACTTCTGGACTCTGGGCTGTCTTAAGTCTATCTCTGAGTTGCATAGGACTTCTGGACTCTGGGCTGTCTTAAGTCTATCTCTGAGTTGCATAGGACTTCTGGACTCTGGGCTGTCTTAAGTCTATCTCTGAGTTGCATAGGACTTCTGGACTCTGGGCTGTCTTAAGTCTATCTCTGAGTTGCATAGGACTTCTGGACTCTGGGCTGTCTTAAGTCTATCTCTGAGTTGCATAGGACTTCTGGACTCTGGGCTGTCTTAAGTCTATCTCTGATGAGCTGAACTTTTTCTATAGCATCATGAACCGAATCTGTCCCTATCAAGGATGCTTCACATACTTCAAACCAACCAACTGGAGATCTGCATCTACGCCCATACAATGCTTCATAAGGGCCCATCTGAATGCTGGAATGGTAGCTATTATTGTAGGCGAAGTCTATAACAGGAAGGTGATCATCCCAACTACCCTTGAAGTCGATCACACTAGCTCTTAACATATCCTCTAAGGTCTGAATGGTACACTCTGCCTGACCATCCGTTTGTGGATGAAATGTTGCGCTAAGATTAACGTGAGTAATAAGACCTTTCTGAAACGACTTCTAGAAATGAGAGGTAAATTGAGGACCTCTATATGAGATGATAGACAAAGGAACCCCATGCAACCTGACTATCTCATTAATGTAAAGTTTAGCGTAGTCCTCTGCCGAATCTGTAGTCTTGACAGCCAAAAAGTGTGCAGACTTAATAACTCTATCAACTATCACTCAAATGGAGTCATGCTATCAGTGAGTACGAGGTAAACCTATAATGAAGTACATGTTGATCACTTCTTACTTCCATGTAGGAATGTTAATCTCTTGAGTCATACCTTCTGGTTTCTGATGTTCTACCTTCACTTATTGATAATTAGGGCACTTGGCCACAAAATCTTCTATATCCCTTTTCATACCATTCCACCAAAAGACTTCCCGCAGATCACGGTACATCTTAGTGGCTCATGGATGAATAGAATACCTGAAGTTATGGGCTTCTACAAGAATCTATTGTCTGAAGTCACCTACCTTAGGAACACATAGACGACCATGATAGTGAAGCACACCATCTCCCCCTTGGGAGAAAACCTCAACTCTCTGTTGATAAACTGCACCCTTCAGTTGAAGAAACATACGATCACTGCCTTGTTTTTCCTTAACCTCCGCTACCAATGAAGATTCTGAACCATTCTGAACTGTTACACCACCATCTGATAGGCTCATAAGGCAAACTCCCAAGCGAGCAAGCCTATGAACATCTTTTTCTAGTTATTTCCTTTCTATCTCCATATGCGCTACACTACCCATAGATAGCCTGCTAAGAGCATCTGCTACTACATTGGCCTTTCCAGGATGGTAAAGTACATTCATATCGTAGTCCTTGAGAAACTCAAGTCATCTCCTCTAGCGAAGATTCAACTCTTTCTGGGTGAACACATACTGAAGGCTCTTATAGTCTGTGAACACATGCACGTGAACACCATAAAAGTAATATCTCCAGATTTTAAGGGCAAATACCACAGTTGCAAGCTCGAGGTCATGAGTTGGATAGTACTTCTCATGCACTTTAAGTTGTCTAGACGCATACACTATAACCTTACCTTACTACATCAACATACAACCTAGGCTGACTCTGGATGCATCACAATAGATAACATAACCGTCTGAACCCTCTGGTAGAGTCAAAACATGTCAGTTCTGCGAAGCTCTTCTCATGTTCATTTGACCACTGAAACTTAACCTTTTTCTGAGTTAATTTAGTCAATGGAGAAGCTATGGATGAAAATCCTTCCACGAACCTTCTTTAATAACCAGCCAAACCCAAGAAACTTATGATATATGTAGGAGAGGTAGGTCTGGGCTATTGCTTCACTGCCTCTATTTTCTGTGAATCCACTCAGATCCCTTCGCTAGACACAATATGCCCAAAGAAAGCAACAGATTTCAACCAAAACTCACACTTGCTAAACTTAGCGAATGACTGGCAATCCTTGAGAGTTTGCAGGACAACCCTCAAATGAGCCACATGTTCGTCCTCATTCCTAGGGTAAATAAGGATATCATCATAAAGACAATAACGAACAAGTCCAAATACTACTTGAACACCGTGTTCATCAAATCCATAAAAGCTACAGGAGCATTGGTTAGTCCAAATGACATAACTACAAATTCATAATGACCATGCCGAGTCCTGAAGGTTGTTTTCAGAATGTCACTATCTCTGACTCTGAGCCGATGATAACCGGATCTGAGGTCTATCTTCGAGAAATGACTAGCACCTTGAAGTTGGTCGAACAAGTCATCAATCCTGGGGATAGGATACTTATTCTTGATTGTGACTTCGTTCAACAGTCTATAGTCAATGCACATCCTGAAACCATCTTTCTTTTTCATGAACAACACTGGTACACCCCATGGGGAAATACTGGATCTGATGAAGTCCTTATCTAGAAGGTCTTTTAACTACTCTTTCAATTTCTTAAGCTCAGATGGAGCCATTCTGTAAGGAGGAATAGAAATAGGCTGGGTATATAGAAGGAGATCAATTCCGAAGTCGATTTCCCTTTCGGGAGGAACTCCGGGAAGATCTTCTGGAAACACTTCTAGAAACTCATTAACTACTGGAATTAACTCAAGAGTTAGGGTTTCGGAGCTTGAATCCTTAACCCAAACTAGATGACAAAGACGACCCTTAGAAATCATCTTTCTAGCCTTAAGGTAAGAAATGAATCGACCCATAGGTACTGAGCTACTACCTTTCCATTCTAAGATTGACTCATCTGGAAACTAAAAATGAACGATCATAGTTCTATAATCAACTAAGACATAGCAGGAATGTAACCAATCCATGCCTAGAATGATATCTAAGTCTACCATTTCTAACTCTACAAGATCTGCTGAGGTGACTTTTTGAGGAGACTGTGACAGGGCAATTTTTGTATACCCGTCTAGCTATAACTGGGTCACCGACTAGAGAAGAGACTGAGAAGGGTTCAGAAAGAGTTTCTGGACTGACACCAATTTTACTATTATATAGGGAGTTACAAAGGAAAGAGTAGCCTCTGGATCTAACAAAGCATAAACATCTAAATTAAAGACTCATAACGTACCAGTAACCACATCTAGAGAATCTTCCTAATCCTAGCGAGCCTGGAGAGCATACAACCTGTTCTGGCGCTGGCCGCCACCTGTACCAGATGAAACACCCTACTGAGTTGGGTGACCTGCTGGTGTTGCTGGACCTGTAGACTGATCCCTACTATTGGTACCTCTCTGTCCCTATTTAGAAGAAGGGCAATCCCTCAACCTATGGCCACACTGACCACATCCAAAACATCATTCCTTCCCTGCAAGACATTCGCCTGGATGGTTCTTACCACACTTAGGACAAGTTGGGTAGGTCCTATTACCTGAAACACTCTCCTGAGAATTAGAGCTTGATGCCCTACCTTTCTGATCCTATTGAAACCCGGGGGATGGAGCACTAGCTGATGAAGGTGCTGGAGCTGAAGATTTCTGCTAGAACTGAGATAATTTCCACCACCCAATTTCTGCTGAGAGTAATCACAGTTACCTGTCCTAGCCCTCTTATTGTCCTTAGCATGTTCCCTAAGCTTGTCTCCCTCAACCTGCTGAGCATGAGTCATAAGCCTAGAGATATTCATATCTTCCAGCAACATAGCGTTTCGGCACTCTATTTTCACTAAGTCGAGTACCCCATACAGAAACTTGTTCATTTGTGCCCTTGGATCAGCAACCATGTGAGGAGCATACCTGGAGAGTTGGGTGAACTTGAGTCCATACTCTTGGACTGACATGCTACCTTGCCTCAAATTGATGAACTCCAGAGCTTTTGTCTCCCTCAACTCTCTTGGGAAGAACCTGTCTAGAAAAGTCTCACTAAAACACTCCCAAGTGATAGGAACTACATTTGTACCCTTGTTTACTTTCCATTGAGTAAACCAGATGTGAGCTACATCCTTAAGCTGGTAGGAAGCCAACTCTACCCTATCATTTCCAGTCACTTGCATCACTCCAAAGATCTTCTTTACCTCATCAATGAAGTTCTGTAGAGCCTCACCAACCTGCGACCCTAGAAACTCAGGTGGATTCATCCTAACAAAATCCCAAACTCTAGCTGCAGCTGACCCAACATTAGTGTTAATAGGAACTGGGTTGCTGATTGTTCTGGTTGGTCACACTCTAAGCCAAAAGTTGAATAGCATTCCAAAATTCTATATTTGAAACCTCTTGGTCTGGAACTGGAGGAACTACGTTAGCGTTGTGGGCATTCACATTCCTTCCGTAAGCTTTACGAGAAGGCATGATCTAAATATGCATAACGATGAATTAGAACGAGAAGTTGGATCATATCTCACGCGCGACAAGAATAGCAAAGAGAGTGAAGTTTTCCTAAAACACTTCGTAGCCTCCCTCTCATTAGATGTGGTGCACTTCACACCCATGAAAAAGACTCTACTTAGTGCGGATTTTCAGACAACCTAGGACACTTAAACCTAATGCTCTGATAACAAGTTTGTCATGCCCCGAAGCTACCCCCAGGGGGTAAACACGGGACCTAGGATCACGAGTGACCCCAAGCTAACCTTGAGCTGACATATAATAACATACTAAGATAACTGAAATAAGAAGTAATGTGCGGAAGCTTACATGCCCCCAGCTAACTCTAGCAAATACTGAAAATTGAACTGGAAAGACTAAATATAGAAACATGTTTATTTATCCTCGAAATATGAGGAATCACCACTGAAGCTGCTGAACTGAAGATCGAGAACCGATCTATGCTTGATCTAAATGCTGAGGACTTGAACCTACATCACGAGAAGATGTAGCGCAGAGTATGTGTCAGTACTTAAAAGGTACTAAGCATGCAGGTTAGAATAAAGGTGAATAAAACATATAAATTAACAAAGCATATTGAGTAATGATATAATCTGAACATGATAAATATGATAAACATACTGAATATATGAAATAATTAAATGTAGTGACCAAGTTTCTAACATACTGAAACTGAATACTGAACTGTAACTGATAACCTAGTCAATACACTAGAATCTATCTGTGGGAGGTACTAATAATTGACATAAAACCACATGAGCTAAATGTGGAGTTCGATGTATACGCCCCATCGAAAGGACCCAATATACCTTGCCAAGGGTCTAGAGTCATGACTGGCGTGATCACTAAGTATAATGCCTACAGAGGGGACTTACCTATGGGGGCACGTAGTTCTGGTACTATGAGGGTGACTGGCCCTAGTCCAATGCGGTATTTAAGCCTACTCCCAATAGAATGTATAAAATACAACACAACTAAAATAAACTAGATAGCTCGATATTCTGAATTGCTAACTATGCAACATTAATGTACTGATAATGAAATATTCTTAACTGAAGCATGTATATCTATGTAAACTGACCTAGCAAGTGTAATTCATGAACTAAACGAATATACACAACTAGGGTTCTGAATTTCATGCAAAGATTTAGCAACATAGTTACGAAAACGTAATATTCTGATTAGGATTAGTCTAACAACTACATCATAGCAATAATCTGAAGTTCTAGAAACCCTAGGTCTAAACATAATTAAGGAAATCAAGAATCTGACTAAATTCTAGGGACCTAATGGGTGAAAGGAACCCACTAGTGAAATCCCACATACCTGGTGACGAAATTCACGGAGAAATCTTTCGATTTTGGGGATGGAACTGAGGAAAACCTTGTTGTGTGTTCTTGAAGGACTACTCGACTTTTTGTCTATGTTTTGCTCTAAGATCGATGAATATTTGGTGAATGATCGATTAGGGTAAGTTATAATTAAGTTACTAGGCTCAAACTGACCAACGCTACGTAGTTTTGGGTCCAACGCATAGGGAAACTACCAAATGACCCCTGACTTAAAAGTCTGACGCAGCTGACCACAAACCCTCTGACGGACCATCAAAGGGACCACGGACCATCAAGCTGGTCGTGGTCGTTGGTCCAATAGCTACTGTTTCTGAGGAGAGCTTCCACGAGCACCACCATGGTTCGTCGTCAGGACCACGACCCGTGAAGGGTCTCGTGGTCTGATGTTTAGGCCTTGTGAACTCTGCCTAGCTCCCACGAGCACCAGTACGGCCTGTGAGGTGGTCTACGGCCTGTGAAGGGCTCCGTGGTCCACCTCTACTGGAAAGGTACTGATTTCATGGGCAGGTCGACGGACCGTGGTCCCTCTCACGGTCTGTGAACCCCACCGTGGTTCACTAGTTCTGGTGTTTTTCTGCTGCATTTTCTAAGTCTGATTTTTGAGGTGTTACACAAAACTACTCAAAATTACTCAACTCAGAAGTACTCAAGGATAAGATACTCAACTTAGAAATAAGGTTCTCAACTAAGTGAAATGGGGCTCAACTCAACAATAAGGTACTCGACTCAATGAAACACAGTTCAACTCAAGATACTCAAGAATAAAACAGAAATAAAAGATGCAATATACGGAAAGCTTTTAAAATTGTATATAGCAACTCAATGTATAGAAGAACACAATAACAACTCAATTTATGTATAATAAAATATAATATAACTATGTGGGAGATTCTATAACCGACAACCATCACTATGAGTTATCTGATGATACAACATCTCGTCCATGCTGCCAAAACTTTCATATACTTTGTCGGGGTATAAAACCTCTCAATTAAGTGAATCTACTTGTCTATGCTTAAAAGTATTAAGGAATCATCTAAAAAGTATGACCCTTTCTACCCACGTTGGCTACATGGTTTATAGAGACTTGAGTCATTATGAACTCGTCCCCATATCGGTGCTCAATACTACTCCCAAAATATACTCAGCTCATATGTTTAAAAAATAGAAATCTTTCTCCGTGGTTTGAGGTTATTACTCAAAACTTATCTCTTAAACGAGACGTTACTCAAACTGCTCAAAACTCTTTGGGAAATCTAAGTTTCCTCCTCTTTTAAATGTGAAAATATTTACTCTTGGGACTACTTAGTTCCCATATATCATTTTAAAGAAAATGAACTTAAGTCTACTCTTTCTCAACTCAAGTGCTCAAGTTTTAAAGCATGTTTAGAAGAATTTGTAAAAAGACTTCTCAGAATAATGTTCATGCTGAATTATGGACGTGACCGACTCAATACTTAGTCATAATTAATAGCCATTAGTAGTCATTAAATAACTTTAAGTGTATTTAGTCACCATTAAGTGTATCCAACAACCATGATCAATAGTCATCAACAACCATTATATATCATTAAGTGTGTTTTGACACCGTTAAGGTATCCAACAAGCATGATCAATAGTTATCAACAACCACTAAATAACATCAAGTGTATTTTGACATCATTAAGGTATCCAACAGCCATGATCAATACTCCTTATGTCCCTAATTACTTGTCCACTTTTGAATTGGCACACCTATTAAGAAATTAATAATTGATATAGTCAGTTTACCATTTTACCCCTATTAATTATGAAGTGGATGAATTAAACACTTAATATTTTCAAGAAGTTCTACTTTTTTCAAAGTAATTAATTGAGGGTATAATAGGTAAAAACAATTGTGCTTTCTTGATTTGTAAAAATGGACAAGTAATTAGAGACAACTAAAAAAGGAAATGTGGACAAGTAATTAAGGACAGATGGAGTAGCTATCAACAACGACTAAATACCATTAAGTGTATTAAGACAGTCAATAAAACACCAAATGTATTTAAACACCATCAATATCCATTAATAACCAATAACAACAATATTTGCTACTTTCATCTTTTAAGGAAACAAAGAACCCAATATTTTTCTCTTTCTTCTTTTAAGGAAATAAAAAGTTTTTTCTTTTTTAAACTAATAAAAGTCAAAAATGATTTATTCTTAGACTGAAGAAAAATACTAACAGTCATTTCTTTTCCGAACTCAATCAATTAATCTAACATAGTACGGACCGCAAATTTATTAACAGAGGCTTTCAATTATAATATTTAATTCATAAAAGCATGAATTAATCATATCATAATAAATCATAGATTGTACCACTAAAAATCTGTAACTGCACTCCTTTATTTAATTTTAATTTTTCTGTTACAACTTATTTAACTCCCCATGTTAGATTCAGATGAGAATGCAAAAGGATGATTCTATTAAATCTGGCAACAAACTTTTAAATACAAACTAAGCAACTAACTTAACCTAAAGTGCAGGCCACTATCTGCACATTATCTACCACTAACAACTATCCTAAAAATGCTCCAACCATCAGGAGACTTATTCAACCTATAAAATATAGTACCAAGAGATAAATAAGGATAGATAATACACCCCCTCAAGTAAGGCAAGGTGTAACAATGCCTAACTTGGAACGACACCTAGCAAAGGCTGACTTAAGCAGTGACTTAGTGAAGGTATGAGCAAGTTGATCACAATCATGAGCATGAGTAACACTAACTCGATGAGCATGAACTTGGTCACGGACATATGCAAAATCTACAGCAACATGTTTCATACGGGTATGGAACACTGGATTGTGAGATAAGTAAGTAACTCCAACATTGTCACAGTAGATTATTGGTGTCTTCCAGATGCTGACATGTAACTCATGAAGTAAGTTTCGCACCCACGTGATCTCTGCAAGTGCATTGGCGACTGATTTGTACTCTGCCTTAGTATACGAGCGAGCCACTGCACACTGCTTCTTTGATGACCAACTGACTGGATTTGGTCCAAAGAAAAGTATGTAACCTGATGTAGAAATTCTGCCATTCGGATCGCCAGCCCAGTCAGCATCATTATACATATACAAATTTGAGTCAGAGCTGCAAACGATGTGAAGGCCTGAACTTGCGATTTCTTTGAGATACCGTAGTACTCTTTTAACTGCTTTCCAATGCTCATCAGTTGGAGTGTGCATAAATTACGACAATTTATTGACTGCATAAGATATGTCGGGCCTAGTGAGGGACAAATATTGCAATTTGCCAAGGTGCGCCGGTAGCTTGTGGCATCAGTAGGTGGCGAGCCATCAGCAACTTGAAGTGGTACACTAGAACAAATGGGAGTGGAAACACCTTTACAATTATCCATGTCCAGTTCGGAAAGAATTTCCAGAATGTATTTGGATTGAGAAAGAATGAGGCCATTTGGTACTCGCTTAACATCAACACCTAAGAAGTAGTTAAGAGAGCCAAGATCCTTCAATGAAAATCTGTCTGCGAAGGAATTGATGACAAATTGAATCACATGTGGCTGGTTGCCAGTGATTATGATGTCATCAACATAGACAAGCACATAAATGACTACAGCCAGCTGCTGCCAGACAAATAAAGAGTTGTCAGATTCTATTCTGACAAATGGCATTTTCAGCAAATGTGCACACAGAGCATTATATACCAAGCCCGAGGGGCTCGTTTGAGGCCATAGATAGCTTTCTTCAGTTTGTAAACATGGGTTGGAAATTGGGGATTAATAAAGCCTCGGGGTTGAGACATACAAACTTTTTCATCCAACTCTCCGTGTAGGAAAGCATTATTGACATCAAGTTGATGGATTGGCCAATTGTGTTGTATAGCTATAGATAGCACCAATCTTATGGTTGTCGATTTGACAACAGGACTAAACGTCTCATGAAAATCTAAGCCAGGGAGTTGCGTGAACCCTTTGGCAACTAGACGGGCATTGTAACGCTCTATAGAACCATCTACTCTTTTCTTGGTTCTGTACAACCACTTGCAGTTCACAACATTTTTTGACGTGTCTCACGACATGAGTTCCCAAGTTCGATTTCTTCTTAAAGCATCATATTCGACTTTCTTTGATTCTCTCCACTCTTCATGTTTATGAGCCTATTTGAAAGTTACCGGTGTAGGAGTCAAATAGGTCAGAAAAGAAAGCTTTTTGTTAGGCTTGAAGATACGATTTTGGGATCGAGTTATAATTTGATTCGAGGATGATGGTGGAATCGGGGCAGCAAGTGGTGATAAAGAGGTATGTATTGCTGGTTGTGTGGGATGTGAACCTTGTTGGGCCAGCAGGGGTGGAAGAGGAGATTTTGTAGTAGTTGGGTTTGGGAGCTGGGATTGCAGGTTGCTGGCTGGTATTTTTCATCACTGGTATGTGAGCAAAGGCTTATGTGGAGTAGGGTCAGGCGGAAGAGAAGGGGCAGGAAGGTGAGTAGAAGAAGAAACAGGAAGTTGTGAATTACCTGATGTCTCGGGAGCTGCTAGTACTTGGTCGTGTCTGTTAGAGTGATCATCTCCAGGGGAAGAGGTTGTATTGTTAGAGTTGGAATCTACATGGACTTGAAGAAGAGATGGAATAAAGAGAGGAGGAGTTAGAATTGTAGTTGGACTGTCCTCTTTGGAGTCAATAACTTCCCAGTTTAATTGGGAAGCATATTTTCGTAGATGGATGAACATTTGTTGAAAAGGAAATTCCTTTTCAAAAATTTGAACATCACGACTTATGAAAAATTTGGACTGGATGGGGTCAAAACAAATGCGAGCATGGTGAGTCTGAGAGATACCCAAATACACACATAGGGTGGACCGGGGTTCAATTTTATTTTTCGTATAAGGTTTAAGCCAAGGATAACAGAAACAACCAAAAACTTTTAGGGCGTTATAGTCAGGTGATTGACCAAATACCATTTGGTAGGGTGACTCACTATTGAGGATGGGAGTGGGAAGTCGGTTAATAAGGTAGACAACATATTGACAGGCAAAGGACCATAGGTCAGGCAGTAAGGATGCCTCATGAAGAAGGGTTTTAGCAGTTTCAAGAATATGACGATGTCGACGTTCAGCTATGGCAACACACTGAGGTGTGTAGGGAGGGGAAAGTAAGTGTTCAATGCCATGTTTCTGAAGATAGGGCTCCATCTGTATAAATGGAAGAAATTTTTGTTTTGAAGAAATTTTCAACTAAAGGATGAAACTTCGGAAAAATTGACTCCACCTCACTTTTATTTTTAAGAGTATACAACCAAGTATATTTGGTGTATTGATCAACAAAAATGCAATAATATAACTTCTTGTCAAGTGATAAGATGGGTGATGGTCCCCATAAATCACTAAAGATAATTCGGAGAGAAAAATTATTGGACAAAGTGAGTCGTTTGAATGGTAAACGATGAGCTTTATTAGAAGAACAAGCATTACAAAGTTCAAACTTTTCTTTGCTAGAAACAACAGGTAAAGAAAATTTCTTCAAAATAAATTTAAAATGGTAGAGTGTGGATGAAATCGACAATGCTAGAGTTGAAGCGGGGCTTTTGTGGAGGCAAGGTTAATGAATGGTTTCCTGGATTGAAGATGTGGCCACTCATACAGTCCATTTTTATTCCGGCCTTGTACCAACGGCTTCAGAGTATGCAAGTCCTTCACAACAAAAGTAAAAGGAAAAAATTCAACAGATGTGAGGTTATCTTGACAAAACTTAGCAACAGAAATGAGATTATTTTTAATGGATGGAGCACAAAGTGTGTCAGAAAGCTTAAAAGCAGTTTTAGATGCCTGAATGAGAGTTGAACCAGTATGAGTGATAGGAATGGTTTTACCGTCACCCATGGAGATTTCTTTCGTTCATTTATACTCTTCAAGGTTGTGGGGTTCAGTAGTGACATGGTGAGTTGCACCAGAGTCTAGAACCCAAGACTTTCTAGATGATTGTAGGCCAGATGCAAAGTTAACCTTAGTTTCAAAATGATTGTGCGACTTGGAGCGGCATACATCTGTTGTGTGACCAAACTTTTGGCACAATTGACATTTGATAGATTGTTTAAATTGTCTCCTGTTTTGTTGATTATTGGAATCCAATTGCGGATTATTGGAATTCCATTGTCGAGACTGAGATGGTTTCCGTTGCTGATTGTTGAAGCGAGAATTATTCCTATTAAATTGCGGAGGTGTGTTGGACTTCTGGACAACAACAGCTGTGATCATAGAGGATGGTTTTTCCAAATCTTGATGTTTGAGGAAAATCTCATGATTTGTGAGCTTGTGAAATAATTCTTCAAAGCTCAAGGAAGAGTCTCGTGCGCGTATTGCAGCAGAGATTTCACGGTACTCGGGGACAAGACCACTTAGAATTTTGACAATAAGTTCATCGTCATTGACAGGTGAACCAACAATTTTGAGAGCATCAGAGAGAGTACGAACCTCCTATAAGTATTCTGCAATGGTTTTAGAAGCCTTCTTTGTATTTTGCAATTGATCTCGCAATCTACAGATGTGAGTATGACTTTTGTTGGCATAGGCTATGTGAAGGAGTTCCCACTCTTTGTTAGCAGATGTTACTGCGGCAACAGTTGGAGCAATGGTAGGATCGATCGATGCCATCATTGCTTGTTGGATCAATTGATCTTGAGAGAACCAAATCTGATAATTGGGATTTGGTACAGTAAGATTATTTTGGATAATCATTAGGGATGGAGCTCTTGTGGTTCCATCAAGATGCCCCATGAGTTGATGCCCGTTTAGTAACATCACAAGTTGTGCTTTCCAGGTTGAAAAGTTGAGGTTACCTTGTAGCTTAAGAGGTAACTGAGCAACAGGGTTAAATTGCACCACATGAGTAGTGGCAGAAGCTGTAGAACTACTGGCAGCAGTAGCATCAGTAACTGGAACCATAGATGAGCAAGCTTTAAAACAAATAGATGGATCTAAATCGATGGAGCTTATAAATCTCTGATACCATATAAAGATTCAGAATGCAAAAGGATGATTCTATTAAATCTGGCAGCAAGGTTTTAAATACAAACTAAGCAACTAACTAAACCTAAAGTGCAGGCCACTATCTGCACATTATCTACCACTAACAACTATCCTAAATATGCTCCAACCATCAGGAGACTTATTCAACCTATAAAATATAGCAACAAGAGATAAATAAGGATAGTTAATAAATCTGTAACTGCACTCCTCTATTTAATTTCAATATTTTTTTTACCGTTACAACTTATTTAACTCCCCAAGTTAAAATTATTGATACCAATCAATTAAATCAAACTTCTGAAAAATTTAATCCATTGATTAATTTAATCGTTTATCTTTATGCTTAAATTAATTCACGTGACGGATATACATATATAATCCACCTGCAGGGTTTTAAAGTGACTACTTATAAGCAACCATAAAGGGGTGTCTTCTTTCTCATATCCGAGATATGGTTCTATCAACTAATTATTATTTCACGAATGTAATTTTGTTATTATCCAATTCATTACGAATATTTTGATTCATCATAGAATTTCGTCTTTTAATAGATTAAAATAATAAAGTAAACTACACAAATCATAATAACTACATCAAGATTAAGAGTATAAGCTCATGTAATGGACTAGATATATTATTTATTAAAATTCAGAACCTAAATACATATCTCAATTTGGTCCATTCAATACATGAAAAATAATGTACTAACATAAGAAGTTGGAATTTTACCATTCCCATAATTAAGATTGAATTATATTTAATCTTGTGTTACAATCATCAAGATGTTTGTCCAACTTCATCTTTGATTGCGAACATTTAATTTATAACTTATAAGAACCGATAATTTTAATCTTCCGCGTATGAGTTAAACAACTCTATTTAAAAAATCGTCTACTATATAAGCAATGGACACACATATAAACACAATGATCTATTTAAACAAAGACTTTATTGTAATAATTAATATAAAACGTAAAGTCTTTATAAAGGATTAAAATCAATACTATAACTCAACCATATGGTTAATAGTATATCTCAACAATTACCTAGTATTTGGTTGTGTGCGCTCATTATCATCATCATCTTCACTATCATCAGGGATTTTTTTTCTTTTAACTAATTAATCATAGTATTAGCACTATCATACTTTTTATTCTAGATTTATGATCTTTTTGAGCTCGATCGGCTTCTGATGTATGCTTACTGGGTACCCAGTGTTTGGGTACTCATGCTTCACTTCTCCATCATTTTCTGATGCAGCTCCTTGAATGAGACACCCTCGCTTAGCATTGATTCTCCTGTGACCATTGTAGACTTAGATCATGGGAGCTTTTGGCATCCTAAGACTTGTTGCTCTTTCCTCTTTTGTATAGTTTATGTATTTTGTATTTTGATTAGCTGTTGTATATAGTTCTTTTTGTTTTTAGTCACTCTTGTACCAATGATGCCAAGTAAAGGATTGGTTCTTATATATAGTTTTGTCTTTCTCGATAACTTTCGGGCCTTTTTTATATATTTTGTATCGCCTTATACATAGCTATGATATGGCCCCCTCTTCTACTTGTTATTTCTTCTCCGTAGTTTTGTTTAAGTATATTTATTTCTTTTCTCTTAAGATTTTTACTTTTGGAGATTTATAGTAAGAGCCCCCAAGGCTGATTTTGGATCATGACGATTGAGGTGTTGTCTGATCGAAATGTTGCAGCCTTCTAATTTTGATGTACTTTGTTCCATTGGTGGAACTGTAAGTAGCGACTTTTCTTTTTAAATTATATGATTACAATATGCATTTTTTTATGGTAACAATTGTTTGTGAGGTGCTGAGAACACTTATTGGATCTTTGTTAATTGATGTTTTCATTTGTGATACAATGCTCTGTTTATCAACATGAGATTGATAAACTTGAATAAATAATAGAAGAAAAACGATTGACATAAGAAAACTTGAGTAAAAATGTTTTTATAAGTGAACAAGTGTGTATAGTTTTACACCAAGTGATTAAATATATTTGAAAAAAATTGAAATATTTGTTCAAAATTAAATTTTCAAAAATGCATCTTATATCAATCGAAAAAAAGAAGATTAAAAAGGAACTGGTCTTTTAGCCAGATTCAACTAAATATAGTGGACTTTTGAATGAAGATCTATGAATTAATGTCGAGAAGTTTTAATTATAGAAAGGAGATAAGAACAAGAAAATAATGCAAAAAACTCTTAACATTTTTCATGTGGAAGTAGTCATGTGAATAATGCTCCCAAAATCTCAAATATGAAAGAAGAAAAACATGTTTAATAAAGATATGTGAATGCTCATCCTGGAGGGAGGGGTGGGGTGGAGGTACCTAAATCCTCAAGGAATTGAGAGAAGTCTTGAATTATGATAATCTAAATATTTCACTCTTTTGTCTTCTAGTGCAAGATATTTGTTAATTACATCCAAATCCTAGTTGTAAATTTATCTATAGCCTCAATTGAAATTATTTAGCAGATCAAAAAAAGTTATCACCTCAATTGTATCGATCAATGGATCGGAAGGCCCCATATCTCAATTTTATTGATTTTCAAATTGATTCTTCCTTCCTTATCCCCCACATTTGTGTTTTTCAATTGTAACATTCCTACAAATCTGCCTCCTACCCAAATCAGTCTTTTCTCCTCAGTAATAACGGTTTGAAGATCTACTCCGAATGTTAATCCTCCTAATTCTTCATTTCATTAATCTTTTCATTCAGGTAAGTTCTTTCTTTTTCTTTTTTACTTAAATTTGACCACATTCATGTTATGCAATTTTTTTTTAATTGTTGGTGATGGTCTACATTAGTTTTATTTTAATTAAGATACAGATCGTTGTTTTATATTTAAACTTTTTATGAAATTGTTATGAACTTCTATTTGATAAGCTTTGTTGATTGAATTCTCATGTATACATTTAATAAATGCCAGTCAAATTAGCTACATATGAATTTTAAACTAGTTTTATGGACTATATGAGTACTCTATGTATGTTTGTTTAACTTGTACATTGGATTTAAGAATAAAATAATTTACATACCCTTTAAAAATCATCTTTAAAAATTTTAGAATTTTCCTCTACCTAAAAGAATAAAAAAAACTTGTTTTTTTAATCATTTTTCTTAGGTAGATTTTGAGAATTAATGAAGTAAGTTCTTGTGGTAGTGTGACTTTTGTAGATAAAACATGGGTTAACTTTATTCCATATAGTGTTAATAGTGCTTCTCTTACGCTATCTCTAGCTACTCTTGATTATCACGTTAAATTTTTCAAAATTGAATCTTAACATATTTCAAAGGAAATGCATTTTATTTAAAAGATTCTTAAGTCACTATTTGTAGATTTAATGAAACCTTTCTTATGTCTATATCATAATTTATGAGCTCTTAAAAAAAAAGGGGGGGGGGGTG
>NW_006239077.1:383347-444124 GCF_000226075.1 Solanum tuberosum | reverse complement strand
GGGGGGGGGGGGGGGGGGTATAGTTTTAGGTATGAACTAGGGATTATGGTTTGTTCAGTTAGATGTTATAGTTAGTATCAGCCTCTTAATATTTAATTTAGTCTAGATGAAAGTGATACTTAAAATAATATTTTCTAATTTATAAAGTATGATTCTTACAACTTTCGGGGATTTATTTATATTTCATAAATTATTTATTTAAATAAAGATTTACTTTTGTGTTTCACATAGATCTCTTGGTAATGGAAACATCTTTTATAGAGTTGGATGATTTTTAGTTAAAGTTATTTTCATATTCTTTCTAAATGTATGTGATTGTATGTCCACTTATTGATTTTTCATATTTTATTTTTTAGGTCTTTCCTTCAAATGTGTAATGAAGAAAACGAAAAGAGTCATTAATAATCACTTGAAACGTATTTTTATATACTGGTGTGTTTCATGTAAATTACATAAATACCTAATTGGGACATATATAAATTGATGTAATTGTATGTCATTTTAGACTCACAAAGCACGTAAAAGTTATATTCTATATTCTTATAGAACTTCTCTATGTAAAACAATAGTTATCAGCTTATTTTTCGTGTTTTCTTAAAGTTAGTATAAAAGAAACGAGAAAAGGGTACTTCATTATTTGAAGAAAATTTTCATTATATTGATGTGCTTCATTTAACTATGTACATAGCTTATCACCAATATATAGATTGACATTGTTGCTTCATTGTGATTTCAGGTTCAGGAAGCATTACAATAATTTGTTTGGACTTAATTAAATCACTGAAGTTCTAAAAGAAAAGAAAGTTAACTACAATGCCGCGTCGTACTAGTACAAGAAATATCATTTTGCGAAATGAGGCCACTTATCAATATGGTCATGTAAGAACTATGACCTCTGCTGCACATAGTTCTAGAATTTACTATGTAAGACCAGGACTCCGTCTCAATGGTATGGTACTCAATATTTCGGGATATTATTATTCCTCTGATGGGAGCTTAACTATTGTTTTGGCTAATGGAACAAACATATACCGTGTTTCCATTGTTCCAAGAAATCGTTTTTCCTATTGGATTCCGAATGAAATGCTAACAAATACAATGACTCCTGTCCTACCAAATATGAATAATTTATGGAGCTTGCCTTATCCTGTGATGAATTATGCCTCAAGATTTGCGGATGTGAACCATGGACCAAATCGTATGCCATTTCCACCACTTCCTGCCAATTTTCATACGGTTAGTTTAGTCGTCTTCTCTTTTTTAGCTTTATTTTTCTTTTTAATCATAAATTTATTTCAATCTTCACATAATTAGTTTTCTCATACTCATACTTAATTTAATTACTAACTTGGAATTATCATGCTATAAGTATGTTTTAATGTTTAGATGTAATTATTTTTAATGTTGAATGCACTTATGCTTTAATGATTGGGTTGTGTTAATTGTTAAATCTCCATAGTAATAAGTACTAATTTGCTTTTATGCTAAGGAACCATGATTCGACTATAGGTAGTTGTTGAGGTGTAGAGAACCATTCTGTGCATATGCATTACACTCCATAGTTTGCTAATCTATTAGCAACATGATTACCTTCTCTATAATAAGTATGGTGAATGATAGTAACTTCAAAATTTTGTATCACCCTCTTAATATGTTGGATATCATCCCAAATGCTCCAGGAGGTTTACAAGTATAAGTAATCCATTGGACAAGTAACAAAGAATCAGTCTCGACTTCAACCTTCCTGATGTTATTAGAGCAACACCATTCTAGTCCCTTTAGCATATATAGCATTAGTTTCAACTTGATTATTAGATACTTCACCCAGATTGAAGGCATAGGCCGCAATCAGCATTCCATTCTCATCTCTACCAGGGCCTGAATTGCCCCTGGAAGTCCCATCAGAATTTAATTTTAAGAAGTCATGTTCAGGTTTCCTCCACTTTATCGCCATGATAGTATTAAATGGTTCGACATTGAAAATTACATCATAGAGCTTATTTTTTTTATATTTCAACTAATAAATTTATCTTTTTACTTCTGATATAAGTTTATTTTCTAAAACATGAATATTTCAAAATATAAGATTTTTTTTTTCAAGATATGATCTATATATAATTTTAACTAGAGTTAAATGGTAAATAATACATTTGAAATATCAGATATTATTTTGTTGATAGCCTAATGTGATTTGCATCTTTCTTGGATAGCCTATGGGTAGGTTTTTGCTTCTGCATGAATCCTTAAAACTAACTTTTAATACAGAAAAAGTTAATGAAAAAATTTATCACTTGACAAGAGTTTCTTAAATGATAATGGTTGTTCAATTTTATAAAATTTCCATGCCTAGTTGATTTTTCCTTGCCAAGCAAATTATGCATATTTGATCTGTAACATTTACTTCTTTTTAGAGATTATAACAAGTTGTATGTGACATTTTAGGTACAAAATTTCATGACTCAAATTTTTCATGTTTACATGAAAAATGTGAGTTGTGATAAAATAATGGACAAATAATAGTATAATTTATTTTTCTTTATGAATTAATTTCTTCGTACAAACTATGATCTTGAATTTAGGGTTTGTTGGCCCGTCAAGATCAGACTGGAAATGTTAATAGGGGATTGAGCAGAGAAGTCATTTTTGCACGTATGAATCACGTCATGTATCAGTCAACTGAAATATCTACAAGTGATGAGGATACATGTTCTATTTGTTTGGTAAGGACTTTATTTTCATTTGATTGTCTCCTCCTATTGCTTAAGGTCTAGTCATGTAAGTTCAATTGTTTTCTTGATTTTGTAGGATGGCTTCTCTGATGGGCAGATTATTGGAAGCACTGACTGTCACCACACCTTTCACTTTGATTGCATCAATCAATGGCTCATGCAAGTGAATTCCTGCCCCATTTGCAGAAGGACTGCATTGGCAGTCTAAATATTCCAAACTAGAACTTTTTCATTATGTGCTTGTCAATTTGACAGTTAACTTGTAAAATGTATATTGAGCATTTTGTGTACTGAAATGGTTTGTTTAAAATATTATGATCGACATGTGTTTTCAATGTACCCTTTGCATCCTGGAGGAGGTGTGTAGTTTCTTATGCTATGAAAAAATCTGTTGTTTGATGATACAAACATAGAGTTAACATGTTGTGCTCACTAATTACTTTTCCTAAAATAGAACTAGTTGAGATAGAATGAGTTTGCACGTCCACTTGAGGTGCATGTTCATTTTACTTTATTAACTAAGGACTTATTGGAAACAACCTTTCTACCTCATAAGATAGAGGTAAAATTTGCATACATTTTATCCTTTTCAAACTTCACTTGTGGGATCATATTCGATAATGTTGTTGTTATATATTCTAGGGTGCTCCCTAGTAGCTTATTTTGTTTATTACAATTGTCTAACCTCTCAATTTCCCTTTGTTTAGGTATATTATATGTTGGGGATTTTAATTCTAGGAAGATCTTTTAAACCCTGATATGAGTTACAAAGTTAGTAATATGCAAAATGAAGGGTTTGTTGTGTGTTGAAATGGTGGTAAAACCTTGTGTTCATGTTGATTAACAAATAGTAATTGAATGAAAGAAAAATCGTTAGTACACATATGGATGGAGTCCTGTTCAGTTAAAGTAACTACCACATGCCAAAATTCATTATGAATTTTACATCCTTCATTTATATGGCCTTTATGTTATTTACACTTATAAAAAGGAAAAAACAAATTCTCATTAGCAGATAACAAAGGCCGTTTCATCTAATTATTAATGACAATGTAATGGAAATGTCCTCCATTTAAGGAAATGGTCTTTTTTGGACATTTTTGTTCTTTTTTTATCTTATTTTTGCTTTTTGGCAACTTTTGTTCTTTTGATCTTTTAATGTCCCTTGAATCCTCAATATCTTATAATACCAAAAATAGTTATGTTCAAAGGGTGTATTCAATAATTTTCTCTTGTACGGTACTTTCTCTGTATGGCACAATCCAAAAACTCAGGTCATGATGACACCTACTAGCATCCCATCAGTTGGTAAGCCGAATTGATAGACAGAAACACAAGAAGTAATGGGTTATCATGCCGAAGAGAAGAATTCAGAAAATAAAGAACAAATATCAAATTAAAATAAGAGGCGAACTGTGAACCTCTATCAAGCTTTGTACCCTTATGATCCTCCATATGACTCCAAAAATGAGAGGTGAATTGTGCACCTCTATCAGACACAATAGAAATGGGCAGTCCATGCAACCGAACAAACTCACGAATGTAGATCCTAGAAATTACTCTGCATTATAGTTAGTGTTCACATGAATGAAATGAGCCGAGTTGGTCAACCGATCCACAATAACCCAAATAGAATAAAATTCACCCAAAGTCAAGGGTAATCTAGTCAGGATATCCAGGGTAATGCACTCCCACTTCCACATAAGTATGGGCATCCTTTGAATCGTACCGCCCGGTATCTGATGCTCATACTTCACTTGTTGACAGTTCAAGCACTTGAACACAAAGTCCACAATATCTCTTTTCATACCACACCACCAATAATGTTGCTCCAAATCGTGGTACATTTTTGTTGCCCTTGGGTGAATAGAGTATTTTGAACAATGAGCATCCTCCAATATCATACGCACCCAACCACCAACTCCAGGAACACAAATACGGCCACAAATCCACAAAATTCCCTCAGGATCAAGAGTCACTGACTTGGATTCACCTCTCAACACCTTATGCCAAATTGCTCTCAAATTGTCATCCTCAAATTGGTGGGCACGAATTTGATCCATCAATGTAGACCTAGCCTTTAATGAAGGTTAAAACATGGTGAGGTAAAAAAATATTAAGTCGAACCAACTGTCTAGCCAACAACTGAACCTCTAAAGCCAAAGGTCTCTCCTCCACCTTAAGAAAGACTAAGCTACCCATACTAGGTTCCTTCCGACTCAAAGCATCCGCTACCATGTTTGCCTTTCCCGAGTGATAAAGAATGGTGATTTCATAGTCCTTCAACAATTCCAACCATTTACGTTGCCTCATTTTCATATCTAAGAAAAGAGATACTTAAGGCTATGATGTTTAGTAAAGACCTCACAATGCACACTATAGAGATAATGCCTCCATAACTTCAAGACGAAGACCACTGCCACTAATTCTAAATCATAAGTAGGGTTGTTCTTCTCATTCACCTTCAACTATCGAGAAGCATAGGCTATGAATCTCCCTTTTTGCATCAACACACCCCTTAGGCCAACACTCGAAACATCACAGAATACCACAAATGTCACAACCTCCTCGGGTAATGCTAAGATATGTGTTGAGCTCAATAACTCCTGTCTTACCTCACACTCATCGGTCCACAGAAACACCACATGTTTCTGTACTTAGTCAATGGAGTTGCGATAGAAGAGAAACTTTGAATGAACTGACGATTATAGCCCGCCAACCCGATGAAATTTTGTATCTCTGTTTGGAAAGTAGGTGTCACCCAATCACAAACTACCCTAACCTTGGTCGGATCAATCATAATACCTTTCTTGGTCACCACATGACCTAAGAAAGCCTCGGACTCAAGCCAAAACTCGCACTTGGAGAATTTTGCATACAACTTCTCTCTCAATCAAAAATTTGATGTCACGGTTAAGAGGAACACTTGGTAAGTCGGTAGGAAACACATCTATTAACTCTCTCACCACTTTCATTGTCTCTAAAATAGATGGATCTTTGGTAAGATTGTGAATATGTGCCAAATCAGATAAGCACTTATTTTCCATCATATGATGGGAACAAAGAAAAGATATCACTCCCTTTGGATATTAACTCGGAGCACCCTTCTACACCAATCGAGGTAAAATGGGGTAAAATCAGGACACTATCTTTGCATAATAATATAAGATTGCATGAAGGGGAGATAACCAATACATGCTCAATATCATATCAAAATCAAGTATATCAAGTAAAATCAGGTCTGCCCGAGTTTCTCTATTAGAAAATGCCATAACACACCTCTGATACATCTGATCCACCACTAAGGAATTGTCTACAATAGTAGAAACGCTAATAGGCACAACAAGGGACTCACATACATGATCAATACCCACAACGAAATAATTAGACACATAAGAGTAGGTCAACCTGGGATCAAATAATACTGTAGCAGAACAATGACAGATTGGGATAGTACTTGTGATCAATGCATTTGAGGCCTCTGTCTCGGATCTACCTCGTATAACATAGAGTTGTCTATGGTTACCACTAGTCTGAGAGCCACCACAAGCACTACATAAAGCTCCCTGAGCTCCTTCCTTAGTACCCTTGGTACAACCTTTAGTACTCTATGAAGTACCACACACCACTGTAGATGGCGTAGAACGAGTATCATGTGATCCTGACTAGACAATATAAGAGAAATGTCTAGGGAAATCCTTTGTGTTGTGCTCAAACTCCTCATAAACAAAAAAAAACATAAGGACCTAAACCCCATTGAGAGTAACTAGAAGAGTCTATACACCATCCCTAACTTGAAGAGCCACTATGCATGCCTTGACCGATCTGACTAGGCCTTGATCTGCTAACACCATATGTATTCTAAATAGCTACCAGCACTGGTCTACCCTAATAACCCTGTGAGCCCTAACCTGAATAATCTCTACCTCTGAATGAATAACCGTTGAACTGGCCCTAGCGATAAAACCTCTTGGCACCGCTACCCTGTCTAGCGTGCTGAATATTCTCGATCATCCTGGAATGACCAATATTACTCTAGAACGTACCACCTGATAACACAAGAGAAGTTGCGACCTCTTAAAGATAATTGGCGAACACCCTTACCAACTTACAAATCTACTCAAACTCTGTGGGAATACTTGATATGGAATAACGGGACAGCTAATGGAAATGAGCTCCATACTCAGAAACTAATAAAGAGCCATGCTCCAATCTATCGAACTTATCCCTGCACTAATATCTAAGGCTATAGGGAACAAACCTCTCAAAGAATACCTTAGTAAACTTCTCACAACCCATAACAGAAGAATCAACGGGCCTACGAGCAAGAACTGATCTCCACCACTTCTTGGCCACTCTTGAAAATTGATAAGAAATGTAAGACACCCCATGAGCACTTTTTAAATTCCAGAAGTGGAGGAGCCTATGTAGAAGAAGTTGTGGAAGAGCACCACCACGGTTCAGGTCCCCACACATGGGGAATTAATTCAGGTGCAAGGACCGTGAATCAAGGGAAGAATGAGACCATAATTTGGAAGTCGCCCTCGATCGAGACCTAGATAACAACTTAACCGAGTACGTCATAATGTCTGTATCATGGTGAAGATAAGGTAAGGTTGTGATTTTTTCTTTAAAAAATGAACGAACACCTTCGAGTTATTGGCTCGTCCAACCCAGAAGCATTCATGAGTCGCTAGTTCAACTGTCCCTCGAAGACAGGGTCGAGAAGTACCATGCATGGTTTCCCCCGTCCTCTAAGATGCCCAGGTCAAACAACATATCCTGGAACACAATCAAAAAGTCAAAAACCTCATCTCCATCTGAACTATCAAATCCAGGAGGTCCCAATCTAACAAATCTCGGCAATCAACCATATCTGCACCATTAGAAAGAGGTGGAGCTGCAAATCTCAAAACGGCCAAAGAAGGAACTAAAGAGGAATCAGGAGTCTGAAATCCCATACTTAGTCCCTGAACTGACGGTGTAGCACCAACTATAATAGGAGAACCAGTAGTACCCGACCATATACCAAAAGTAGGAGCACTATCCAATGTAGAAAATAACCTGCCGATCAACTCTTAAAGAATCAGAGTGCTGTTGAGAACCAAGAGAGGGTGGGTTGGTCCCCTCTCTTCATTATGCAGCTCAATAACATCATGATGGTCATATACAGTGTGAGGTGATGCCTCCCTAGCTCTTCCTCGAGCAAGTGTTTCCCCTCTCGCTCGGCCATTACCCCTAACTCCACTGCATCTCTTACCTCATCTAAGAACTGTGGCTCGGGCAGCAGGTACACCCGCCCTCTGAGGTATTGGCTCTAGTCCTCGCCATCTACGTATAAAGAATAGTTTAGAGGTATGCAATACTTGATATGAATAATTCACATGAAAGGAATCAAAGGAAAGAAATTTCTCCTACTAGGTATCTTGTAGCCTCTCGAAGATAAGTACGAACGTCTACGTACGGATTTTGAAGACTCTACAACACACCTTGATGTTTAACTTATGGAACAGGTGAATCTTTCACTCTGATACCAATTTGTCACGACCCAAAAGTCTAGGTCATGATGGCACAAACATTGAAAACCCAAAAATGGTGTGTATGCCAAAATAAATAACACATACGATATTTCCAAATGGAAGTTAGGCCACAACCGATAAGAAAACAACAAAGAAGTTCCTAAAACCTGTATCATAAGTATAAAGAGCATTCAATACATTTGTAGATTCTAATGCAGTAGGGTCGGTTATTGCTTAGGCATCGCGGTATCTTAAGATGCATAAGCGCAACTACCCCACTCATGACTGTGAGTTGGCAATGGTAGTGTTTTGTCTCAAGATCTAGAGGCACTACCTATATGGATTTCGTTGCAAGATCTACATTGTTCAGAGGAGTCTTTAGTATATTATGAGTTAGAGGGACCTTAATTCTAGGTAGCATTGTTGGATTGAGCTTCTGAAGTACTATGACCTCTCTATTCTCTACCATCCTGGCAAGGAGAATGTGGTAGCAGATGCTTTGAGCCAACATGCGATGAGTATGGGTAGTGTAGCCTTCATGTCTACTATTGAGTGACCTTTAGCTTTAGACATTTATTCCTTAGCTAATCAGATGATTCGATTAGATATTTCAGATTCTAGGTGTGTCTTAGTCTATATGGGAGTTCAGTCTTCCTTACATGATCGGATCCATGGTCTTCAGTTTGAGAATGAGACTTTGGCGGTGCTTTGAGATCGGGTGTTAGCGGATGATTTCGATCAGGCTACTTTAAATTTAGATGGGGTTTTGAGATTTGTTGGCCGTAATTGTGTTTAAAAGAGTAGAGGATTTGATCCAGTTGATGCTTTATGAGGCCCACAATTCTAGATACTCTATAAATCTGGGCATCACGAAGATTTATCGCAATTTTAGGCAGCATTATTGGTGGAGCGGCATGAGTAGAGATATTGCAGACTATGTGTCTCGTTTCCTGGGTTGCTAGCAGGTGAAGGCCGATCATTTGAGACCTGGTGGTGAGTTTCGAAGATTACCCATTCCGGAATGGAAATAGAATCGCATCACTATGGACTTTGTGGCAAGTTTGCCTTGGACTTCTACAGGTGTTGGCAATATTTGGGTCGCTATTGATCGATTGACCATGTCAGCACACGTCCTTCCTATTCAATCTTCATTTCGCATCACGCTTGGTACCCATCTGCTCCTCCATATAACTCCAAAAATGAAAGGTGAACTATGCACCTCTCTCAGACACAACAGAAATCCTCGAATTTAGGTCTATATGCATACATAAAAAAAGGTTCAGGTCTTAATTTGAAATGTGCGGAGTGTAATTACATGAGAGTTGACTTGCACATGAAAATCTGGAAGTTATGAATATGAAATACGAGAGAGTTGTGAATATTAATAAAAATTAATTAGTTAATTAATATTCAATAACTAAGTATTTTCTTATCATCATAAATTAAGTTGAAATATGTTAAGACATGAAAATGAAAAAAAAAAAATCAAAATACTTAAAACTTTTATTTTATTTGCAACGCTGTAAATTTACATTCCACATAGAATTAAAAGAACCTCATTGAAAATACCAAAAAGAAAAAGAATAATTAGAAGACATTCACATGCTCATAAATATAAAACATATGCAAATGGCTGTTACCTTTTAAAAATGACATTTTTAATAGTTTATTATTTCGTTATGAATCAATAAATTAAACAAACTTACTTTATTGTCAGTGAATTTTAAACGTTACCACAAATGAATTAAACAAACTTAGAAAGTTGAATTCTAATAATCGGAGATCAGGAAATCGCATCATTCAACATGAGAAGAAAAGAAAAGTAGAAGCTACAAATGAGGGATAGAAAAAAAAATATCATTTATTTTATGTCTTTTACACTATATTTTATATTATTCAATGAATAAAATATAAATGGTAAAAATACTATAGTTAATAATTAATATCAACATTTTCTATTTTATAACTCAACTTTTTAATATATAGAAATTAAATAATAATAATAATAATAAATAAATAAATAAAAAAGAAGATAAACGTACGACGTGGAACGACTAGTAATATCGAAATATGCACATTTTAGGTCGAACATCAATGTTCCATGCCAATATTTATTTTTATTTTACTCGAAATGTAAGATATAGTTAATATTTCTAAAACTTTTCTACCCCATGTGATCTATACTTGTATTAACTCCTTTTCTATATTTAAATAAGACCCGTTATCACGTTAATACGCTATACGCGTCGACTTTAAGTGAGATGATTACGTATCACTAAATTGCACCATGTGGAGATTCTGACCAAGGATTAATTCTATATATATTCATAATATAACGGAATGTTTCTATTTATTATTATTATTAATTCTGTACGTCAATGGTGCCTTTTTATATTAATTTATAATGCCTCTTATTCGATAAGTTTTATTTTATATTTGAAGTCAAAGGTTCATATGCTCTCATGATTAGACCAATTATGAATGAACATGAAAGAACATGTATGTACTAATTATTGTACCGTATCATACGGAAGACCAATTATTATTTCACAATGTTGTATGCATTTGATCCTTAAGTAGCGTCTTGAAAATTATCATGAAAAAAAGAAGTATAATTAGAAAACATGAAATTAGTGACAAAATTTATTAGTAATTCTCAGCATATCTATCGTTAAATAGCCTTTAGTTAGCTAAGAATTGATTTTTCTTATAAGGTCCTAAATAATATTAGCATGAAATTCTTATTGTTTAGCTATGAAATTTTGTCTGTTATTGATTTCTTAATTATTAGCAGTGAACGAAAAAGATTCCTCTAGAAGAGCAATCCAAAATCAGCTCATATCGCTTTTCTTAGTGATTTCTTAATAAGTCATCTAGTGAAATAGGGAGCCACTTATTTATCGTCAAATGAAACTTGTAAATACGGGCCAAATAATCTTCTTTTCTAAAAAAATAAAAATAAATAAAAAATAGAGAAAATGATAAGCTACACACACTTTGAAAATAAAAACTCAGATAACTTCAACATGTATATATATTCACATTACCTATTAACCGGGGCGCGGATCTAAGAGGTCGAAAGGATGTTCATCCGAACTTACTGAATCCACCCAATAAATGACTAGAGGGTGACTCAGTGGTATACGGGATTCAAAACTTACGTTGAGATTCCAAGCTCAAATACTAAGCACTACAATAAAATAAAAAAAAACCGAATCTCCTTGAAAATCCTAGATCACTATTAACAAAACAAAGTCGACTTACAAAGGGAATTTTTCAAAGTAAACCAAATGCATGAACTCCAAAACCCTATAAATATTATGTACTATACCCTTATAAAACATCTGCTAATTAATTCTCCATTACTCAAAGATAATTCATATTCTTTTCTCTAATTAAACCTTCAGAAAAATAATGCTAATCACCAAGAAACATGTGTCTCTTCTTCTTCTTCTTCTAGTTATCATGTTTTTCTTCCATTTATCATCGGGGACGAAGATTACATACAATGTGCAGAGTTACGGAGCCAAACCTGATGGAAAAACGGATTCAACGAAAGCATTTCTGAATGCATGGGCTGCAGCTTGTGCTTCCACAAAGTCCGTCATGATATATGTACCACAAGGAAGGTATTTACTAGCAAGTGCTGCATTTTGGGGACAAAATTGCAAGAATAAAGATACTACAATAAAGATTGATGGTACCTTAGTAGCTCCCTCTGATTATACAGTTATAGGTAATACTGGAAATTGGCTAAAGTTTGAGAGAGTTAATGGACTTACAATTTCTGGTGGAACTTTTGATGGTCAAGGTGCTGCTCTTTGGACTTGTAAAACCTCTGGCAAAAGTTGTCCTAATGGTGCAACGGTATGTTCCATATCTTATTCTAATGTGTGATATGCAGACAGAGTCGGAGCTAGGTGGAGGTTCGTGGGTTCGGACGACTCACTAGCTTTTTCGTAGACTGTATTCATATATATATATATATTTATAACCTGTGAACGCCTAATAAAAAGTTGATCAACAACTCAGTGGTAAGAAAGGTAGTGAAAATACTTTTCACACTAGTGTTTGTGGGTTCGAAGCCTACTATCAATCAAAATTTCTCTTTTCTTTTTTTAAAAGAAGCATGTTTTGCAATATTTTTCTCTTAGAACCCCCAAACTCCTAACGCTGGCTCCGCCTCTCTGAATATTGCAGACACTTGCGTTTTACAATTCAAACAGCATAGTGATAAGTGGATTGACTTCATTAAACAGCCAGATGTTTCATATGGTTATTGATGGATGCCAAAATGCTAAGCTGCAGAACATGAAAATTTCAGCCTCAGCTAACAGCCCAAACACAGATGGGATTCATATAGCAGCTTCTACTGGTGTCACCATTTTGAAAACAGTAATTGGTACCGGCGATGATTGTATATCAATAGGCCCTGGAACCTCCAACTTGTGGATTGAAAATGTCTCTTGTGGCCCTGGTCATGGCATAAGGTAAATTGACAAAAAGCTCATGGATGCATATTAGTATTCGCTTACACTGTCAGCATATAGAAGTACTCAACTCTTGTTTATTTTCTCAGCATTGGAAGTCTGGGGTGGAGTATGCAAGAAGCAGGGGTTCAAAATGTTACAGTGAAGACGACTACGTTTAGAGGTACTCAAAATGGATTGAGAATAAAGACATGGGCAAGGCCTAGTAATGGATTTGTGAAGGGTGTTCTGTTTCAACATTCCGTGATGGTGAACGCCAGATATCCCATCTTAATTGATCAAGAATATTGCCCTGATCAGAAGAATTGCCCTGGCCAGGTACAATTGCGCGCTTCAGTTGGAAATTTAATATGCATATATATACATAAGGCAGTTATAACTCATATTCGTTTTTTCAATTAACAGGTATCAGGTGTTAAGATAAGCGATGTAACATATCAAGACATTCATGGAACATCGACATCTCAAGTTGCACTTAAACTTGCTTGTAGTAAGGCTAATCCCTGCCAAGGGATTAGACTGGAAGATGTAAATCTAACCTTTAAAAATCAACAAGCACAAGCGTTATGCTCCAATGCTGCTGGAACTTCCTATGGTGTAAATAAACCAGAAAGTTGTTTGTAATTTAACTAGATTTCGTATATATTCATTGTGTCTACACTGATTGCGATAGAAATTTTGGTAATTTTGTTATGGTTGACCTAGTATATATTCAGAGGTCATTCTAATCTTAGGAGTGTTAGTTTGTGTGAATTGGCTTTTGGTATTATTTTAATGAAATGTGGCATTAGCTAGGTTGCATTGGCTTCTCTATATGTATGACTCCAGGAAACATTGCATTGTTCCATGAAAGTGAAAATATCATCAAAGATGATCCTGATGTGCCAAGTCATCTCCAAAATCCTCTCTATCGTATTGGTACCTGTTTCAACTTAGGGCACCTGGCTTTCACTAGTTACAATGTATTTGATACTGATATGCTAAATATACACCCTAAGATGATGTAAATTGGTTGTCGCGCTCCGATCCTACACCCTGAACGTGGCCGACACTCGATGTCATTGCTGGTCCGAGCTGCCCATAACATGGCATTAGACATGAGGATACATCTAAACATGAGTGGAGGAATACATTTAAAAGTATTTGAAGAGATAAATTTCATAAGAAAACATATTTCATAATGTAAGTCATAGAAATTTAAAATCATTGTCAAAGGATACAAAGGTCCAAACGTAACGCAACTATTGGTTTATCTATGAAGCCTCTAAACATAATTGAATTGTGTAAGTGAGACAAGGCTCAGGTATACCTTAAAAGAAAACATATATTCCTAAAATATGTAGACTAGGCCCCAGAAACATAGAGGCTCACTAATAGCAAGATATGGAGCCTAGCGAGTGACCTGATCACGTGTCTGCGTACATGAGTCTACATCAATAAAAAGATGCAGCGCCATTGACAAAAGGGATGTAAGTACATATGAAATAGTATTTTATGTAAAATGGCAGAATGAAACATAATGTACATATTAAATCAATGGAAGCAACTAATGTAGTCATAATGATAACATATGAAGGTTAAGAGATGAGGTCATTCAGACTGCCTTAAGTATACCTCATTCATCATATTTTAGTTCATTATGAGAGTCTAATACTGTATCCAAAACCACCATGTGAGTGCATGGAGTCTAATCTCGGCCCGATTAGTTAAGCCATCTCATACCTTGTCGGGTATGAGAATATTGCATATCATGTGGATCCATAACTACCCCCTTACTCGGGGCATGAAAGGAGTCACCCAAACCAATGGTATGATCTTTAACCTACGTCGGCAAACATAGTTTGAGGCATTCGTCATTTAGACTTATGCCTTCTCGGTTAACTATTTAGCTCCTTTAAGCTCATGTGATCATAGATTATCTGGAAGACTCATATTCATAATATTCAAGGACCATAGTTCATGAACTTCATTCATATTATCGCGTCATGAGATTACAATTCATGTATCATAGCTTTGCATTCATGAGAGACATATATCATATCATCATAATAAGTTTTCATCGTGTCGAATCTTGCAATTATATTTTTGAATCTGGCACGTGAAATAAGTTCAGCAGTGCTCTAAAGGAAATTAATCATTTAATTAAATTCGTTAGTAATTTAATTTATTGACTAGTATCTGTAATTTTAACATGGGGAATTACATAAGTGTTTAATGGGAAATTTCGAAATATAAATAGAGGAGTGCAATTACGAATTTCTAGTCGAATGATTTGTAATTTATTATAGTGAGAAAAATTCAAAATTAATTATTTGGAATTATTTCTATAATAAGAAGCATCAGTAATTAATTTTGTGGTCCCTACAATGCCTATATTTAACTAGAACTCATAATCATAATTCTAGGGGGAAAAAAGAAGAGAAAAAGAACATGACTTTCTTCTTCAAGAAAGTAACGTGTATTTTATTCTTATTCTTGTTGGAGTGGAAGAAATCTTTATAAGTAAGGTTAGAAGAAAAAAGAAGGTTTTATTTGATACTTGCCCACCCAAGTATTGAGAGAGCTCGGATGTGAACTAGGATCATTGTAGAAAACCATGTAATAACTTGTGGATTTGCTTGATGGTTTGTCTAACTTGTGGATTCGCTTGAAGATATATGCTTACGCTTCAAGATGTAATTCTTGAATTATATTAAATTTCAACAAGTTTATGTGTTCTAACATGTACGTATTGGTTATCTATTATTCATGTAAGCGGTGTGGTTCTAGTATGCTTTCAATGTGCATGTAGTTTTCCAACAAATATATGAAATAAATAAAAAGATATAAGACTCATTTAATAGAATGAATATAGATAATAATATGAATACTTATTTTTGAGATACTAGAATCATTTTTCCAATACTTCCTTGCGCGGTAATTCTTCCCCTTCATTGACGTCTCGGGTGCCTTTAGAGGTTTTTTGGAACAGCCCTCGTCTATTTTTTTCCTTTCAAAAGTGGGAGGAAAATAAAAGATGATCCCTTAATTAGGTTGAAATTTTTTTGTCATCCCGCTATAGCGCCCATCAGACCGTTAAAGCGCCTCCATTGCAGGAAGCCTTCTGTATGGCAGGCTAATGTCAGCCTGGCCCAAAATTCAATTTGGGCTAAAATTGTGCTCAAATTTTGAAAATTCTTGCACTGCACTTCTAGACTTTTGGGACTCCGCACAAGATGCCCTTTAATAACGACTGATCGAGTTGTTACATTGTTTCAAAAAAATTAATCTCCAAACTCCTACTAGTTTACTTCGGGATCTTAATGAGAAATTGCTAGAAAAATAATTTTACGGAAACCCGCAAGAAAATTTGTTTAAATATGAAGTTTTATTTAAAAAAATTCACAAAGATTTTGATAGTTATGGTACATAAATCTGCAAATAATGTATGGGCAAATTTTAATTTCCCAAATAAATTACCCTAGGGACCATATAAATCCACATGTAAGAGTTACTTATGATGGTTTTTCCATCGATTTTCATCTTATAGAAAAATTCATGGAGATTTTACTATAATACCAATAGGAAAATTTCCATGAATATCAACACTTTTTTTGTAGGAATTTGCAAATTAAAGTAGAAAGTTAGTAGGTAGTTGAGTGTTGTCTCATTTTCAAGCGGAGTAGGCTTGGTGATAAGTTGATTGCATTGTACATATTTCCATGTTTATACTAGTAGTAGTGGCATTTTTCTCTTAGTTTTCTGTCTTACAACTTTGTTACTCCTTGTGATTTGCAGTTCTTCGGTTATCACAGTAGTTGCTTATTCTTATTGATCCTGTTTGAATAATGTGTTATGCTTTTTCTATTATTTTCTATGTCCTCTTTATATTTGTATTTTTCTTTTAGCTACTTTGATGTCCGTTAGACCGTTACTTTACTCGGTCCGATGGTAGTAGCTTGTATACATTCTATCCTCCCAGACTTCGCTGAATTGATTGATTGTTGTTGTTGTTGTAGTTGTGTATCGAACTATGTTTAAGGATTATCTCACGATATATTTTAAAAAATGCCTAACACCTACCTCTCGTAATAAAGAAAAACTCTTACCTAAAATCTCAGACTTTGGAAACTAACAGAGGGACATATCATCAATACAAATACATTTCCTAACATTTTCTAAAATTAGGTGATGATTATGAACTAAATTCAAAGGAAGCATAGCCATAAATTGAGGTATTTTGACCAGTTTAAAATGAAGTGCAACACTTTTTTTTTGGTCAAAGTTGATCAAATTGGTATATATCGCAAATTTAATATCAACATTCTAATAAATTCTAATACCAATCTCAATTAAAAAATAAAAATTGCAATTTTTCCCGATTTCCTTAGATTTTTTTATTTTTATTTTTATTTTAAAAAAAACATTGATCTTTGGTCGATTATAGACAATTTTTTAAAGTAGTGATTTCACTACTTTTATCAACTTGGAGGAAAGTTATTTAATATATGAAAATTATTTCCCTTTCTCCTTAGGAATATATTATATTCTATAGCAATGACTTCATTAAAAAAAATTAGATTATGATATTGACACATTACCAGTCCGGAAGTAAGTTTAACTACTTTCTGAAAGAGGACAACAACAAAAGATTATAAGGTTTCTTTTTAACAAAAAATATTCATATCACAATTATATCGTTCCTATCGAACTAGGTGGAAATTTTTATGAGGTTTAATTAAAAATTAAAGTATTTCGAGTATGTTTGAATTGATTTATTTAATGTGTTTTTAAGTTGCGTAAATTTAAAAAGCACTTTTAAACACTGATTTAAGTCAAAATAATAAAAATAAGCAAAAAATAATAAGTTAGAAGTTTTAATTTATGATTTTTGACTTATAAATCAACAGTTAAAAGTCAAAAATCAATCCAAACCGGCTCAATGGGAGATACCAACTTCTAATACCTAATGCAGGAAGTGGATAAACGACTTCTTATAATTGAAAATGTGAGTATGATTTCAAGAAATACTTGTTGAAAAAGATATCCACATGTATTGTTGAATTTCATGTAGTTGAAGTTTTGTTGAACTTCTGATAGTTAATTGATAGATATATACTTATTTAGTGTGTTTCAATTTAGTTCATACATTTTCTTCTTTACTTCACTCCTACAATAACATAAGTTTATTGAATCAACATTACACTTTTAATATTACCTTTAATAGAAATCTTTTATAACCATACAAATATTATGATACATTTAATATAATAAATTTTAAAAGTCCATATATAATCATATACTCCCTTCTTTCATATTACGCGACTCATATTGATCTGAAACGTCCTTTAAGAAAGCTTTAGTTAATTAGAAATGTATTTACCAAACTAACCTTATTAATATAGTTTTGGAACTTTAAATTTGACATATACTACTTTATATAGTATTTAATACTAAGGGTAAAAAGAAAAAATATAATGAAATTCTCTTGATTTCATAAGTTGGACAAGTAAATTAAAACAATTATCTTTAGTATTGAGGTCAAGAAATATGAAACAGAGAAAGTAAATAATATGACATATATTAAACCATAAATTTTAAAAGCATTCAACTTTTCTGAAATTATGTAACAACTACTTAAGTCATAATACATGAATGTGCATTTTAACTTGATTTTAATGGACATTTAAGTCTGTTAACTTTGCGTGTGCATAAAAAATACTTAAATTTTGTATAAAGTTATGAATAAGTAGACACGTATTTTACATGACAATTCACGTGATGAGATACATTCAAAATAATGTATTATACCATATACAAGCATATTATAATGTTATGTAAAACACTTGTATCCACTTATTTAACTTTATACAAATTTAATTTCCTACTTGTTTAAACAAAAAAATTAGAGCCTAAATTAGATCAGATTTATGTATTACTCTAATTTTTAATGATATATATTCTGTGTGTCAGAAAGTCTTCATGTAACTAACTTTTTTCTGTTAAACATGTAGAAATCCAATTGGCTATCGACTTAATAATGTTAAAGATTTTAGACTAAAAGTCTTCCTCAACACGACCAAAAATGAATTATAGTTGCACAAAACCTAACTCACGTCAACGTCTTAAAGGATCAACATAGTTTTCTCTCCTACTCTACCATTTTACGTGACATCATTTCCTTTTTAATCAATTTCAAAAAGAATGTCATCTTACTATAATTAAAAATAATTTAGCTTTAGAATTCCTCTTTTATCTTTAATGAAATGATTCTCAGTCACCCAAATATCTAAAGATTGTTTTAGACCACAAATTTTAAAAATCTTCTTTATTTTCAAATATCGTGTCAAGTCAAAAGGTGTCACATAAAATGAAACGAAAAAAAAATAAAAAATCAAACCCATGAAAATGGAGGGTGATCACTAACACAAAGTCTATAAATTCCTTTCAAATCCATCTTCAATTCCACATCCACACCCTCCAATTAATATTTGATCAACCTTGTGACTTATTGAATAAAATAACAAACAAGCTAAAAATGAGTTTCTTAGTAAAAAATCTCCCACTTTTTTTCACAATCTTCTTCTTGATGTTCAACTCTTCCATTGCTATATATAACATCAAAAACTATGGTGCAAGATCTAATGGAAAAATCGATTCGTCGAAAGCCTTTATGAGTGCATGGGATGCAGCATGTGCATCTACTAGCCCATCCACCATTTACGTACCACAAGGAAGTTACTTGCTTAAAAATGCATATTTCCAAGGCCAAACATGCAAGAGTAAGTCTATTACCTTACGTATTGATGGCACTATATTAGCTCCATCGGATTATAATGTCAATAGGAACGAAGATAATTGGATCAAATTTGACCGAGTTAACGGAGTTTCCATCTATGGAGGAACCTTGGATGGACAAGCTACCGGTCTTTGGGCTTGCAAAACGTCTAGCAACAATTGTCCTCAAGGAACAATGGTACGTATCATCTGTTTGAAAACAAATTTTAAACATATGGAAAATAAATAAACCACATAAATAAAATTCGAAGAAACATGAATATTTTATTGATAATACAATTATGTTCCTCCCTTGATTCTACTATCCTAAGATTTATCCATGATTCGAGGGCCGTTAGTGGCGTATTTCTCGAACTAGGGTGATTTCGATTTGACCTCTATATGAATATTCCATGACTTTTGTGGAATACTCGAGATGCCTTTTAAGGGAATTTAGTACCCCTTATCAGTGGCGAACCCAGGATTTTCGTTCAAGGGGTTCGAAAAATAAAAGTATACACGTGTAAATAAGCCTTTAGAAT
The DNA here is from genome assembly GCF_000226075.1 of Solanum tuberosum. Taxonomy (NCBI): domain Eukaryota; kingdom Viridiplantae; phylum Streptophyta; class Magnoliopsida; order Solanales; family Solanaceae; genus Solanum; species Solanum tuberosum. Next base: position 424,088 of record NW_006239077.1, on the reverse strand, counting down.
GGAAACCTTGAATTCTTTTGGGTTTAAAACCAAACTTTTAACACATTGTTTAAAGTTTAAAAAAAAAAAAAAAAACAGAAACTGAAAATTAAAGAAAAAACTAAAAAAAACTGAAACTGAAAAAGAAAAAAATAAAGTGTTGTCACTGGGTTTCGATCCAATGATGTACAACTTAATTTCAGGGGTACTTGCCACTGCGCCATCAGTTTTTCTTTGTTATTGAAGGGATTCAAAATATATATATATCTACAGATATACATAAAATTTACTTTTTATATACCATGTAATTTTTTGCCCAGGGGTCCGAACCCCCTGGATACCACGTGGGTCCGCCCTGCCCCTTATATAGGCATGAACTAGGGTTTATGATTGAGTAGCCTCCGAGCATTCTAATGGAAACTGGGTTTAAAACCAAACTTTTAACACATTTTTTAAAGTTTAAAAAAAAAAAAAAAAAACAGAACTGAAAATTAAAGAAAAAACTAAATAAAAACTGAAACTGAAAAAGAAAAAAATAAAGTGTTGTCACTGGGTTTCGATCCAATGATGTACAACTTAATTTCAGGGGTACTTGCCACTGCGCCATCAGTTTTTCTTTGTTATTGAAGGGATTCAAAATATATATATATCTACAGATATACATAAAATTTACTTTTTATATACCATGTAATTTTTTGCCCAGGGGTCCGAACCCCCTGGATACCACGTGGGTCCGCCCTGCCCCCTTATATAGGCATGAACTAGGGTTTATGATTGAGTAGCCTCCGAGCATTCTAATGGAAACTGAACACACCTTCTAGAGTCCCAATTCGAATTAAACACGTCTTGTAGAGTCCCACAAAATTTCAATATCTACATCATCAAAAGTAGTGTATTTTATTCGCGAAAAATAATTTAATAATATTCATTTGCATTTGTAATTTGCCAGGGACTTACATTTTCCAACTCAAGCAACATAAATATCATTGGATTAACATCACAAAACAGCCAAATGTTCCACATTTTGGTAGATAATTGTGATAATGTGAAGCTACAAGGAGTAAAGGTATCCGCTCCAGGAAACAGTCCAAACACTGATGGTATTCACGTCCAATATTCATCTAGAGTTACGATAATGAACTCACGTATTGGTACTGGAGATGATTGTATCTCAATTGGCCCTGGCACTTCTAACTTATGGATCGAAAACATAGCATGTGGACCCGGTCATGGAATAAGGTTTCAATCATAACTCTGTCTGTCTCAATTTATATGAACGATATTTGGTACTTGTTTATTTTCTTCACCTAATAATTACGTACCATCATGGTGCAGCATTGGGAGTTTAGGCTGGGAAGTACAAGAACCTGGAGTACAAAACGTCACGGTTAAAACCGTAACGTTCACAGGAACACAAAATGGATTGAGAGTAAAAACATGGGCAAGAACAAGCAATGGATTCGTCAAAGATATTCTTTTTCAACATATTGTTATGACGAACGTTCAAAACCCTATCATTATTGATCAAAATTACTGTCCTAACAATGAAAATTGTCCTCATCAAGTAAGTGATTAATTAATATATTGTTTGTTCTAACAACTATATATAGACGATTTCTTACGTATATTGTTTTTTGTTTTCGTAAAATATATTTAGGGCTCGGGTGTAAAAATTAGTGACATAAAGTATCGAGACATACGTGGAACATCAGCGACGGAAGTTGCAGTGAAATTTGATTGTAGCAAGAAATATCCATGCAGTGGGATATCACTAGAAGATGTAAATCTTAGCTATAAAAATCAACCAGCTGAAGCTTCTTGTGCTAATGCTGGAGGAAGAGCTTCTGGTTTTGAAAAACCAAATAGTTGCTTGTAGGTTAATTAGAAAATATTGATTAAACCAATGGTTTGATATTTGGTTATAAGCAAGCTAGATCATCATATTATATTTATATTAATACAAAATGTAAGTTCACAAGTGCAATTATTTTTAATTAGAAGTTGTGTTTGGTGGAAAAATCTTGTGGGTGCAAATCAAGGATTAAAAAGATATATATATATATAGTAGTATAATACATAATTAACTTCTTCAATTATAACATTTTTTAAATAGACGTTGAAATTTTGTGGGAATCATTTGTTTGGGGAACAATGAAAATAACACAATAATAATATAACTTATTATTTAGTAAAATAGTAATACTAAAAATTAGATAAATATTACCAGGGTGATATTTAAATATTAGTGCAGAAGATTAATACTTGAGTCGTGTTGGGCACTGTCTTAAAAAACTATTTTAACGATATGAAATATTTCCCCAAAATTAAACAAATCTTTCATATTTAAATAAAGAATACATGAATCAACAAATTAATTAACATTACCAAGTTATTACTAAAGAAATAAAATAACAAAGTCAAAATAATTAATTGACTTAAAACAGAAAGATAAAAGAGAGAGAGGAAGTGCAAGTGGAGAGAATAGAGGAAGTGCAAGTGGAGAGAATTTGTTGTGCTTAACCTTACTTTGAAAGAAGGAATTGAAAGCTATGTATAAAAAGAGGAAACCTATCCAAAGAAGACATGTGGATGGACACTTGGATAACAAATCTTCATGCAAGAAGCCATTTTATTTTAATTGTGCCAGCACTATTCTTTCAAATACTACTTCTCTAAGTAAAATGATTCTTCTTCGATACACTAACTATTTTCGCTTTCTAAATACACTTTAAAAATAAATTCATTTGAAATAAATATTTACTTACAATCTCCCACATATTTCAAAAGAATTTATAGCAAAAAGAATATAACTTCTTGAAATTTCATGGACAAAATGTAATAGGTTTGATGCCTTTCGGACTATAAACCAAACTTAGATCAATAAAATTTAATTTACAGAATTACTGGTGAAATATAATATTTCTATGAACCAATAATTTTTATTGTAAATCAGAGACTTTATCAATCACATTTTGACCTCAATAATTTTATTGTTCAACACGGTTTTGCGCCAATAGGCCATGCGCGTGCCTGATATTCATGAGAGCTCTAGAGACTAGGCCAAAGTCTCATAGGAGCGGCCACAATACTTCACTTCTCATACATGTGAATTCATCAAGCTAAGTGTATACTGCTTTAAATACACCATCCTTAATTACGGACTATGAATTCATTAGAGTAAATTACTCATCCCTCATTTTTAGTAGCAGTTCAACACTTTCAGTTAGTTTGCAGTGTCAATATTGACTTGTTATAGGTTGGGTTACCATCTCTATTGACAATCACATTGGCCTTAAACCCATCTCTATTAAGGTTTGAAGAGTTAATTTTCTTCCCATGGATTTAGTCAGTGAATCGACCGAATTCAATTCTGACTTCACATAATCAATTGCAATTATTTTATCTCTTAGCAGCTACTTAATGACATCATGCATCAATGTCATGTGTCTGCTCTTACAATTATAAGATTTATTCTTCGCAATAGCAATTGCGGCTTCACAATCACAGTGTATACATGAGGCAATTCAGCCTTTTATTAAAGAGATATTCGGTAAGAAATTTCTTAGCCGCTCAGCCTTAAACCAACTAGCTTCAGAGCTACAAACTCGAACTCCATAGTCGATCTAGCAATGATCGTATGTTTAACTGATTTTCAGGATATTGCACCATCGCCTAAGGTGAACACATATCCACTAGTGGATTTTGTCTCATCTGAATCATAGATCCATGTTGCATCACAATACCCTTCTACTGTAGAAGGAAATCCACTATACATGATACCATAACTAATTGTTCCTCTCAAATATTTCATCATGTATTTAATGCAAAATCAATGCTCATTATTGAGATTATGAGTATATCTACTCAATCTATACACAACATAGGCGATATCAGACCTAGTAAAATTCATCAAATGTAATAGACATTCAATAATTTGAGTATATTTAGACTGAATAACTAGGTCACCATTATTCTTTTTCAATTGAGAGTTAGCATCATAGGGAATGGCTACAGGTGTCACCTCAAAACATTCAAACTTTTTGACAAGTCTTTCCACATAATGTTCTTGCGATAACACTATACCATCTTCACTCCTTATAACTTACTCTCAATATCATATTTACCTCACTCAGATTTTTCATATCAAAATTAGTAGACAAAAATAATTTGGTACTTTTCACAATATTCAAACTTGTACCAAATAGACGCATGTCATCAACATATAAGCATATTATCACATTATCAGTGTCTACTCTTTTAGTATAAACACATTTATCCACTTCAATAGATACATAGTTGTCTCTCAATAAGACTTGATCTAATTTTTCATGCCACTGTTTAGGAACTTATTTAGGGCTCGTTTGGTGTGAGGGATTAGAAATAATAGTGATGGGATAAGGAAATAGTGATGGGATAAAAAAATTTATGTTGTTTGGTTGGCAAGTCCGGGATAACTTATCCCGGGATTAATAATTAGTACCGGGATAAGTTATCCCTCCCCATAGGTGGTATAGTAATCCCGGGATAACTTATCCCGAGATAAAATAGGTAAATGACAAATATGTCCCTTTAAATCCTTTTTATACATCATTTTTTACATTTATGTATATTTACATTTATTTTAATACCATGTATAATAATATTTACTATTCCTTATTTTTATGATAACTAGTATACGTGCCCGCGCGTTGCGCGGATGATTTAAAATGTAATAATTTTATAATTAAAAATATCTAATAAAATATTATATAGCTTTTAATTTTTTTTATTATATATATATATATTATGTTGAATTCTTTTAAGGATAATCAAACATCAAATACTTCAAATAATTTTACGTGTCTATACTTTATTCTTTTTATGTCATTTGAATAAAAAAAACTATGTTAATAATTTATTAATTATAAGTAACTACAATAACACTTAAAATATATATCTCAATTTAAAAATAAATAAATCAATTTAATCCCGTGGGAGATAAAATAGACCTTGTAATTGTTATATTGAAGTAGTTGCTAATTTCCTATAAAATAGATTTAAGAAAAGTGTGATCTAATTTTTTAGTGATATCTATAATTTTGAGTTTGTAATGTTTTATTTTTCAATTTACAAATTAAAATACTTTGAATTATGAAACTTTTAAAAGGAAAAAGTAGTATTGAAATGAAAATAAATATGAGTAGGAAAGTATGGCACAAATTTAGGCTTGTTTTAGTTCTAAAATTTAAATATTACTTTCAGTTATTGTTTGGAATTATTCTAATATTCAATTCAATATTGATCTAAGATATATCAATTTTGTTGATAATTATTTTATATGTATAAATAAATTTTGAATTTGAATTTATATCTAAGAATCTTCCAAATATTAAATTGTCACATTTTGAAGTGACACACAAACGCAATAAAAAAATATCGAAATTTAACATTTAGATTGAACAATTTTAGCAAAAATGAAGAACAATGAATATACATATAATAAGACAAAGATAAAAGAAGAGCAAAAACTGATACAAAGAAAAAAAAGTTGAAAGAATGGTTTGCCAACATCACTGTAGTATTAGTATATATATAAATAGTTTCAATTCTGTAACCGTTTTTTTTAACTCATTAATTAGAGAGATTTGCAAACCGTGTGTTTGAATTCTTTTGAAATTTAAAATTTATTTTTAAAACTCTTTTTGTGAATTTAAACCGTTTATGCACTTTTTAGAAATCTGCTAAACAAATTCAGTTTTTTTTTTCAATACTACTTTTTTTTTTAAAAAAAATCAGCATCCAAAAAAAAAAAAGCAGATTTAAAAGTTATTTAAAAAACCGCTTTATACGATATTAAAAAGCTATTTTTTATACGATAATAAAAATAAAATAGACTTTTTTTTGTGATGACATTTGTCAGCGTTTTTATATAAAAATAGATGACATTTTGTCCGTGTTTATATAAATGCATTTTTTTTAAAAAAAGGTATAAATTAGTTTTTAAAAAAAATATTAAATCTGTCCTAGATATTATTTTTTTTAAATTGAATTTTGAATATTTTAACTGATTTGAAGTGGAGTTTTTATAACCAATTGATTTTGACACTTGTGTTTTTATTTCAAATTTAGAATTTAGAATATTTAATTAGTTATATAATATTTAATTATTTATAATTTAAAATTCTGAATTTTGTGGTGCTGACATGTGTCTTTTTTTCTTCTTATTTTTATGATAATTATACATATTTTTCTATTAAAAAATTATACTATATAAATATAATTTTTATTTATGAATTTATTTGACTAATTCTTATGTTTATTTTATTTTGATTTCTCATAAATTTTCTTCTCTTTAATAAACTTAAGAGGGAAGTTCTATTTTTAAGCTAAATAAGAAAAAAGTTATATTTTTAAAATACACATGGTACTTATCATGGGAATACATAAACAAAAATATTTAAGTTAAATAAAATAAAAGTTTTATTTTAAAAAATGAATAACTAAAGCTCACAAAGAAATATTTAAAAAGTTTAAATAAAGTGAAGGGTAATTTTGTAAACAAACAACTTGTTCTTAAAATTTATCAATATATATTATTTTGAATATAACAAACCAAACACTCAATAAGAAATAATCCCAGGATAACTTATCCCATCATAACTAATCCCAACATAACTTATCCCAACATAACTTATCCCATCATAACTCATATTCAAACCAAACGACCCCTTAAGGTCATAGAGAGATTTAATTAATTTACAATTTTTCTTCTCCAGGAATAACATCCTTCAAGTTGAACCATATAAATCTCTTCTTCTAAATCACCATTTAAGAAAGTTATTTTTACATCCATTTGATGAATAAAAGTCTTGTGAGTTGAAGCTAAGGCAATTAACATTCGAATGAAAGAAATTCTAGTTACTGGTGCAAATGTATTAAAATAGTCAATATTTTGTTTTTGAGAAAATCCTTTAGCCACTACCCAAGCTTTATATTTATCTATAGATCCATCAGGATTAAGTTTCTTTTCGAAAATTCATTCACAACTAATAGGTTTTGCACCAGGAGGTAAATCAGTCAAAATTCATGTATTATTTTTCATAATTGAATCAATTTCAATTTTCATTGCATCTTTTCAAAATTTATCATCAGAAGAAGATATAGCTTCAAAATAATTTAATGGATCATTGTCAACAAGAAAAGTTTGAAAATCGTTTTCGTAAGAAAAATATTCTTTTCCAGACCTTTTGCTCCTTCGCAGTTCCTCAATATTAGAGGTATTCTCATTATTTCTTTCGGCGGGTGAATGAAAATTTTAATCACATAGTGAAAAAATATATTCAAACAATTCAACATTCTTTGTCTCAATAATAGTATTACAATCAAACACATTACTTTTCAAAACAAGAAATCTATATGCAGCACTGTGTTCAGCATATCCAATAAGCATGCAATCGGCAATTTTAGAACTTATTGTTCTCTTTTTAGGTTCAGGCTAAAGAACTTTAGCAAGACACCCCATGCTTTTAAATATTTAAAATTAGGTCCATACCCTTTCCACAATTCATAAGGAGTTTTACTAGTTCTTTTATGAGGAATTCCACTCTGTAAGTGACATGCAGATAATATAGTTTTACCCCACAAATTATCATGAGCATTAGAACTAATTAGCATGAAATTCATTATTTCTTTTAAAGTTCTATTTTTCCTTTCAGCTACTTCATTAGATTCAGAGAAATAAGGCAGGGCTACTTCATGAATAATTCCTTCTTTTTCACATAAAACATTTGAGGATACATATTCTACTCCTCTATCAGATAGAATTTTTTTTATTTTTCTACTAAGTTAGATTTTCAACTTCAGTCTTATAAGCAATAAGTGCATTATCTTTATTTCTAAGCAAATACAACTTAGTAAATCTGAAAAAATCATCAATAAAGGTCACATAATACTTTTTACCACCTCTAGTCATAGTCTATTTCAAATAATACAAATCAGTGTGGATCATATATAATAATTCAGTTTCTCTATTTACTGAAAAATATGTTTTTTAGTAATTTTAGCTTCTATACACATTTCACATTTATCAAGTTTATTTAAATCTAAATCAGATATTAAACCAAGAGAACGCTTATTTTTTATGTATGAGACATTAACATATCCTAATCTAGCATGCCATAAAGAAATAGGTTCAATCATATAAATAAATCAATTGCCCACAAAAAAATATTTTTAGTCAATATAACCTCATCATCTTCAAAAGAAACCTTTATTCCACCTTTTCTTAATAATCCCACAGAAATCAAATTGATTTGTATATCAGGAACATGCAATAAATCACTCAATGCCAAAGTTTTACCAAATGTGAGTTTCGGAAGAATTTTTCATTTTTCAAGAACTTTAGTTGTCCTTGAGTCACCAAAATAAATAATTTCTTCTTCTTACTCAACTTTGGTGTATGACACAAAATCATTTTTGTTTATACAAATGTGTCTTGTAGCACCAGAGTTTATCACCCAGTTTCTCACATTGACCTCAATATTATTTCGGAAATGACTGCAAAAATCATATCATCCGCTTCAGCAAAAAAATTATTTTTAGCTTAGCGGGTATGTTCTTTCTAATATTCTTTTGCATTGAGGTGTATTTTTTATGAAGGTTTTATTATTAGCATTGGACTTGTAACCACGTCTATTTACATACCTGTATTTTTCTTTACCATAAGTCTTCGGCAGACAGTAGCAGTCACGGTAGCACCAACATCAATATCATCAATAGTTTCAAGATATATATTATTTGTTATAGTTTCTTAGATTGTTGGGGAACAATGAAAATAACACAATAATAATATAAATTATTATTTAGTAAGATAGTAATATTAAAAATTACATAAATATTACTACAATGATATTCAAGTATTAGGCGCTTTCCAATTTAAGTCGTGCTGAGCACAATCCAAAGAAACTATTCGTAATACCTCGATATTAGAAAGAGATAATTTTAGAAAGAACTAAATCGGAAAGAGCCAAATTGAGAATTTTGCAAGTTATGCTTAAGTTGTGAGTTTTGGGTCAACTTCAAACGACCATAACTTTCAGTACAAGATGTGTTAGGTGGTCCATAAGATATAAAATGAATCTTTGAATCATCTTTTCAGCGCCACCAAGTTTGCTAAATTTCGAGTTTAGATGAGGGAGATATGTCGGTTTGAAGTCAGCCTCTCTAGTTAAGGAAATTTACCCGAATTAATGACGGATATTTTGGTCTTTTCCTTACCCCCGTCAGATTTAAACATTTTTAGTAATATTTTAAGGGTCAAAACTGACTTAGATCAGTTTTCACAATTCTAAAATACGCTTAGGATTTTAGAGAGAAGAGAAAAGAGGAGAAAAGGAAGAACGATTAATATTCTTGCGAAGCTTCGAGGATTTTCGTCAAGAATTTGATTCTTTCGAGGTATGTAAGTTCTCATAGGGTTGGGTTCATTCACCCACACGCCAATCATGTGATTTTTATTCGTAATTTCGTTCTTGAGGTTGAATGATTTGAGTTCTTGAGGTTTTGTGCTCCATTATTTTATAATGAAGTTCTTGTTGAGTTCTTGAGGTGAGAGTTGCAAATGAGTGTTGTTCTTGGTGGGTTTTGGTGTATATTTTGTTGTGATTTTGTTGGGATTTATGTTTCCAAAGGAGTTTGAAGGAATTCATTCGAATCTATATAAGTAAGGGCTTGAGTTTGAGAAGAGATTTTCGTCAAAAATCTGGGAATAAGGGTGAGGCGGCGTGCTATCACTGCGCCAGAACTATTGCCCAGTAGTTTGGGGCTTGGCGTGGTGGGCCACTCATTGCGCCCCAAACACTTGTCTGTAGTTTTGGGGTTGGCGCCCCGCGCCACTCAGTGCGTTAGGGTCGCCAGGTCCCCTACCCTTCCGACCTTCTTTCCGTGTGAGTTCCCTCGAATCGTACCTACATTTTCTACTTGATATCCACATATAAAATCTTCATTAATACTTGAGAGATCATGCATATTCAAGTCATAACTCTTGAATTTATAATTCAAATTCAAGATACAATCAAGAGTAAAGTTCAAGGAAGTTCTTTCGAGTCTTTTGAGAAGTCTTTTGCAAACCTTTTAAAATTTGTTTTAAGACTTGAGTATGAGGATGAGGAGAGTTGAGTTTCAATTTTTAAAATGAATATATGGAAACTAATTATTTCCAAGAGTAAATGGTTTTACATTTAAAATGAGAGGAAACATCAATTTCCAAAAGTGTTCATGAGGAGTTCTTGAGTACTATCTCTTTTAAGAGAATCTTTTGAGTAATAATCTCAAAATTTGAGGATGAGGAAATGTTTTTAGACATACGAGTTGAGTTATATTATTAGAAATAGTATTGAGCACCGATATGGGGACGTGTTCAAACAACTCAAAGTCTTCATAAACCATGTAGCCAACGTGGGTAGAAAGGGTCATACTTTTTAGATGATTACTTATTTCTTTTAAGCATAGCTTAGTGGATCCACTTAGTTGAGTATGTCTTATACTCCGGCAACGTATAAGACAGTTCTGACAGCGTGAGCGAGACGATGTATCATCACATAACTCATAGTGATGGTTGTCGGTTAGAAAATCTCCCAAATAAGAGTTATTATTATATTTTTAAATACATTGAGTTGTTATCTATTGTTTTAAACGCTTTATATAAATTGCATCTTTATTATTATTTTTATACCGTGTTTAGTTGAGTATCCATGCGTTGAGGTTTAGTTGAGTGGAGATGAGGTGAGTGTGTTTCATTATTTCCAAGTTCAAGCTTTTATGTTATTTCAGTGTTCCCCTTACATACTCGTACATTTAATGTACTGATGTCATTTGGCATGCATCATTTCATGATGCAGATACAGGTAACCAAGGTCATCAACAGGCGCTTCGCTGATACCACTTGCAGTTCGAGTTAGCTTTGGTGAGACTCCTTGCTTCCGGAGGATTCCATTTACTTTTCAATTTTGTTAGGATGTCGTGGGTCTTGTTCCGACTTTCATCTTCATCATTTAGAGGACAACAGTAGTTGAAGAGTCTTTTCTCATTCCCTTGTTGATGTTTTAAAGATTGTGAGTTGAACACTTATGTTCATTTGAGTACTGAGTAAACTATTTTATTTTATGATATATTATGAGTTGAGCTTGTTTTGAGATTTCTATTGTTGAGTAAGTCTTTACGCTGAGAGTTGAGCCAGACCAAGGGTTCGCTTGGGGCCAACAATGGTTCTCGAATGCCGGTCACGTCCAGGGTGTAGACTCGGGGCAGGACACTATTTTAGCAGTATGAAATGTTTTCTCATAATTAAATAACTCTTCCCTATTTTAATAGAGGATACATAAATCAGTAAATTAATTAACATCGATAGCTTATTAGTGAAGAAATAGAATAACAAAGCCAAAATAATTAGTTAACTTAAAACAGAAAGATAAAATAGAGAGAGGCCGAGAGGCCAGAGGAAGTGCAAGAGTAAATGGAGAGAATTTGATGTGCTTAATCTTACTTTGAAAGAAGGAATTGAAAGTTATCTATAGAAAGAGGAAACATATCAAAAGAAGACATGTGGATGGACACTTGGATAACAAAGCTTCTTGTAAGAAGCCATTAGTTTTCAATTGTGCCAGCACTAATCTTTCAAATACCACTTCTCCAAGTAAAATGATTCTTCTTCAATACATGTAACACCCCGGATTCGAAATAGGGTAAGATAGCTATTTTCAGAAGTTGCATATGCCAACCCACGATGGCCATCCATGACCCCTGAATTGGACCATGGATCGTAGGTGTGGTCCGTGTATGGCATTCCAAAAGAGGTTAAAGGGGATTGGACCTACGGCTTAAACCAACGGACCGTTGGTGGGACCACGGTCTGTGGTCGAGGGCTCGTGGTCCATTCCCCTAGAATCAAGCTACTGACCACGAATGATGATCGTGCAGGACGACCCGTCGTCCTGATAAGTCTGTCGGCAGTGGTCCTTGAATGGTGGGTTGGCAGTTATTTTTTAAGGGCAGTTGGGTCTTTTCCTAATTAATCTATCCTAATACTATGTCGCTTTGCCTATGTCTAAGACCTCTATATAAGTGTTTTTATCCCTAAATTTCCAATAGAAATCATTCTCTCAATTCAGCAAAAAGAAGAACTTTCTCCAAAATATTTCTCTCTGTAGAACTTGAAGAAGAAGAAGGATTCAACGTAGGGTTTCAAGTCAAGTCTCAATTCCTCCATTGAAGATTAGCAATTGGCTTCAGCGTATGATAGTTTTCCATCCATGGATTCCTTCCATTTCATGGAGATCCCAAATTCTCCTATTTTCAAAGTTAGAAATCTCCAATTGAGTTAGGGTTTTCTTCAATTGCCATGGGTTCTCTTGATTTTTGATTGAAATGATTAAATAATGATCGATCTTATGCATGAATTGATGAAATACTATGATTTTATGATGACTTCCCCATGAACCCATGTAATCCCCCTGTTTTCTAAGTTATGATCATATGATGTGGGATTTTGATTATGAAGGAAGAGTTTTATGAAATCAAGCATGTATTGATAGATTTACATGAATTTATGATGAAATCCACATCTAACCCTTATTTTCTAAATGTTGATGATTGGCAGTGGGTTTTGAACCTTGAAAGGTGATTTATGGAATTATGCATGTTCTTATGAGAATTATGAAAATGTTTTAAGAATGCTTTGAGAGTAAAGTATCAATGATGATGTTAATGATATGTTATTGAAAGGATTTTCTCATAATCACATGAAAGCATAATTGTGAAAAGTTTTCTAACATAAGTAAGGATTCTAAGGTTGAAAGGTTTGCTCACCTAATTGAATCAAAGATAAAGAGATATCCTAATGAAACCTAGCTTGGATTGAATACTTAATTGTACCTTTCCATGGATGATGACTTAGCTTGGATTGGCAAGATGGTGTGCCGTTCCATGGATAATAAGAACAAGTAAGAAATAACTATTTTGTGGGATTTATGTTTAGCACCGAGAGGATATTGAGATGGAGGCTCTCCCATTAGTAGAGGTCGAGTTTCTAGTAGCAATATCCTTATCCCTTACCTACGTGCCTCCATAGGATGATTGTCTAGATATACATTAGCAAGTGGATCCACTTAAGCTAGAATTTATGGTCCTTACCTTGGCAAGTAGGACACCCCTTTCGGTGTGGGAGACACTGGGATCATGTTATAACTCACATAGTATCTATATCGGTTAAGGCTAATTACCACATTAATAAGGAACTAAGGTTACTTCAAGAAGTATCTCATATGAGTTCAAAGATTTTAAAGATGTTAGTTTGCATTGACCATGGTTTTATGACTTATGTTTTCTTACCATCTTATCATGTTTTAGCTTAGTCAATTGCATGTCATGAAATGTCCCATTTTAGCATGATTTAAATGTTGTATGCATAGCTATCATACTTGGTACATTGTTTTGTACTAACGCATACTCTTGCCTACATTTCCTCAAATGTAGGGTAGACAATCAGGGTCCTCAGTTTCCTGGCTAGTGGTTGATTTCGAGATTCCCGAGTTTGGTGAGTCCTTATGCTTTGAGGACGGAATTTTATTGTTTAGCTCCTTTATTGTATTTTTAGTTTTGGACATGATGTATGGGATAGGCCCAATTTCATTCTATTGTACTAGATGGCTAATGAGACAAGATTTTTAGACTTCTGCTTTCTTTTATAAACTCTATTGGACGTGAAATGTTGTGTTATCTCTTATGTTCTATTTCTTATGTTATGAATGCTAAGTGGCTTGTATGAAACCTCTCGGGGTATTGTACGCCATGTTACATCTAGGGGGTACCCCTAGGTCATGACAATACACTAATTATTTTGGCTTTGTAAATACACTTTAAAAATCAATTCATTTGAAATAAATATTTACTTACATCATTTACCCATAACAATTTAAAATTATATACATACCCATTTTTAAACCAACCCCAAACTAACAAAAAGAAAATATGAATCATGCATCAACCATTGCTTACCATGTGTTTTAATGTACTTAATTTCTTTTGGTAACAACCGTAAAATATTAACATTACCACCGAAGAACAATTACAAATAAAGAGCACCTATTTCTGATAACATAAGCTAGGTCTCCTCAAACACATAAACTAATTACATAGTAAATGTTGAATAAAATGCCTATAAATATGTGCTTTCTTTCAAATGTTAAGTAAGTGTAATATCTCAATGATGTCCTTTTTAATACGTGTTCATACCTCTTCTGTATGTACATGCTTACCTTTGAACTTTTTTCAATTTCTAGTATGCCAAGTATTGCAACATCCTAAAAATTTGTACTCTAAGGCCTGAACCATTATTTATTTGTGTGTAAAGTTGTATCGGGTGATTCTCAAATAGTTCTTAGATATTAAGGTCTTTCTTTAGTATGAGAATGTATTTGGATATGAATTAAGGTCACAAGAATCCTTTAGAACAAAATTGAGTTGAAAGCTTCCTTACCGATTAAGTTTTGACATTACATTCTACTTAGGTCAACTTCAAACAAGCATATATCTCAGCATATAATGAATTAGATGACTCATGACCTATCAAATTGGAGGTTTATGATTCCTCTTTTCAATACCATAAATTTTTCCTCATTTCAAGTTTGGAGTAAGAAGTTATAACCATTTTACCAGAGACTAACACAACATAGTTTTTCTGAGTCTGTGAACTACGAAACTATTCTACCTGTCAAGTCGTGGAAAAACTTTAGAGAGTCAAATTTTGGGGTCATATTCCTACGGGTCATGGAAACTTCTACGGACCATAGTTTGGACCCATAGAATGAACTTTTAAGCCCTAAAATTTTATATGAATTCTATGAATTGGATCTACGGTCCGTAGAAACTTCTACGGGTCCAACGTTTGGACCCATAGAATGAAATTATGAGCCTTAAAATTTAATATGAATTCTACGGATTGGATATACGATCCGTAGAAACTTCTACGGGTCGTAGTATAGACTCGTAAAATAAAATTTTGAGCCTTAAAATTCAATATGAATTCCACGGATGGGAAATCCCAAATAGAGTTTTATAATATTACTTAATATGTTGAGTTCAGAGATGAGTAAGTATTTTGTAAATTTAAGTGATTTCACTTTTTTATTATTTACATTCAGTTGAGTATATATTTATATTTATTGCAATTCTTTCATTCATTCATTCATTTTGCTTCGGCTATATTACATACTCATACAGTCAATGTAATAATGTTATTCGACTTGCATATTTTTATGATGCAGATACAGGTGTTTAAGATCATCAACACGCGCTTCGTTGAGATCACTTTGCACTTCCCATTTGAGAATTTTGGTGAGTCCTTGCATTCCGGAGGGTCTCATTTTTCATTTCAGTATTTACTTTGGGGCATCGAGGGTCTTGTACCGACATCCATGTTGAACTTAGAGGCTTCATAGATAGCTAGAGTTAAGTTGTTTTCAGAAATTCTTTCTTTAAAATGTTTTGTGAATATTATATTTTACTTAAATGAGTATTTGAGACACTTGAGTTATATTTTTCTCTTTAAAGCTTTTAATTTACTTGAGTCAAACTTCCACTAAGAAGTCAGCCAGATTGAGGGTTTACTTAGGAGCTAGTAATAGTTCTCGAGTGTCGACCACATCCAAGGTGTAGCCTTGGGGCGTGACAAACTTAATATCAGAGCACAGAGTTAAAGAGCCATAGAGTGTCTATGAAGTTGCATCTAGTCGAGTCATTATTGTTGGTATGTAGCACGCTGTTTTATTTTAAAATAGAATTGGACTGGTTTAGAGTCGCCACTTAATTTTTAAGAAAAAATTAAGAAAACTATTCATTTCCACAAGACTAAAACAGGAATCTAGTGAAAACTTATAAAGGGGTTCGAGGTTCTTACTAACATTCTAGGAACATTTTAAAGCACCTAGAATATCCACTAATGTGGTTATCCGACAATTAGATTTTTGGCTAAAAATACTTTAACTCAATTTGAATAGAACGATTGAACTGTTTTATAGTTGGGACAGTTATAAAAGGAAAAAAGGGAAATATTGACCTACGATCTAAGTGAGATACTTCTCGAAATTTATTCTTTTAAATCTTTTGAAAGATGATCGATTTAGTTAAATTGTTAAAACGAAATGAGCGTCTTTCGGGGATTTGAATTTTTCGACCTTAAGATTAACAACAAATATTAACAAATAATAATTAGGGAAATTTCATACTTTGAACAAGAACAAACCAGCAAACAAATTAGTGGCAAACGATAAAGCACACTTCATTTTTTTTACAACAATAGATTAGATGTTCAACACACAACTACTAAGACTACAATCAACTTGACATTAAATCGAAGTAAAAGAAGTAATAATAACCGAAACAAACTTAGCGTATTCAATCCTTCAAGATTCCGAATAGGAGGAAAACGAGAAAATTGAGTTTCAAACAAATCATGGAAACACGATCAGATTTAGATAAAGGGAGTTGAAACGAGACTCGATTAAACGGTCTGTGAATGGACTTAAAACAGGACAAAAACACAGAGTAAAAACAAAACGAAACTACTAAACCAAACAGCTTAAACACGACATTTAGGCAACCTTTTGAGACAATGCTAAGCACACAAAAAACCTTGAGACGAAGCAAGCTGTGAATAGAGAAACTAATAGATGGGGGAAAATAAGCTATTGCATTCTACAAATAGTAGATAACACGATAAACAACTTTCACGTCAACAAGTTTGCTAAGATTCTGCTTTATTTTGTAAAAGAAATAGCATTAACAGTAAAAAAAATTGTAGCAAAGCTCAAATTTAAGAAAACAGAAAGATCACAACATTGAGCACAAATCCATGAAAACTTTAATTCGATATTGCAACTAACTCAATGAAGCGACTAAAAAAAAACATTACATCATATCGAAATATTATAAACTAAACAGCAACAAACAGCCAACTAAACACAAAATAAAAAGCTTTTCTAACATTAAGAGGTCATTTTGAGATAAAAGAAGGTGATACCTTTTTCGGGGCAGCGAGACAGGGACGAGAACGAGTAGAGAACGACTTCACCACTATGCTAACTCGACTACAAACAGCAAACCAAAGGTTTGGACAGAATTCAAGCCGCTCTATATTCGGAGTGTATTTTTTTATTTTTTTTATATTCAAACTACTTTGGCTCAAGCTATTCTCTGTATTTTTGCTAACAATTTTCCCAACTAAAAGATCTTTTTCCCCCCCTTCAAATAGTTAATAAAAGGGAAAATATATAGGGGATCTTTAGGGTTCGAAAAATGGGGGGAAAAGATCCAATCATGATGGGAATCAAGGCCCAATAAATTCAAACTTCAAAAAACCTTTCACCATTTTAGGGAGACAACCTTTTCTCCAAAAAATCACCTCATTCCGGAAGAAGAAAGGGGTAGGACGCGTGCTTGCTTGTTGTTGCTGTGATATTAAATGTGGATATGGACGGGAGGAAGAAGACAATAAGAGGCAGGGTACTGCCTCTGCTCCTCGCTGCTTTTCGTGTGTTTTGACGAAAAATGGATGCCGCTTGGAATCGTGAAGACGCCGTGAAGCTGCTGTCTATCGCCGTTTCTGGGGAATTGTACTGTGTGATGCTGGGTTCTCTTTTTGTTGAAGATGGATTTGGGCCGAGTTGATGCTGATAACGTTGGGTTGGGGTTGGATAAATAGGAGTGGGAATTGAAGTGGGCTGTTGTTAAGTGTTATATTGATGTTTGGAGTTGGAATTGAATTGAGTAGTGGGCTGATTGGAATTAAGAAGGATGGGCTGCTGGAAATTTAAAGTTATCCCCAAAATTTGGCCTTTTAAGATGGGTCAAGGGTAAAGGCAAATTAGATTAGGCTTTGACCATATGATTTAAATTATAGCCTATCGGAGATTAAAGATGTAGCCATATCGAATCAATTGGAATAAATTCGGCTAATAATTTAAATAAGACGAATCACTATAATTAGCTAACGAACTTCTCAATCTTACCGAAATAAAATAACTAACTTACTTATAACATAATTGATTTAAATACAAACTAATTTAGAATGCTTAATTTAATAAATGTAGAACTCTTTTGCTACGATTTTCAAAATATATTTGTAAGATATACTAAACACATATATAATTACATGAAGTATAGTTATTATTCAAAATACTTTAAAGATCGATTGAAGTTACTCAAAATAACCTTGAAACCAATTTGAATTATATAAAGCTAATTATTCTAAATCGTTCGAAAATTAAGAAGCTCAAAAATTAACTTCTATCGGGGAGGGTCAAAATTGGGTGTCAACACATGCCACATCTATAATGAAGAAGCTACGACATTTAGGAATGTTTTACTTATGTCTTCTTCCTATTCATGCCATCGAATGCAACTCTATGAAAGTTTTATCTAACTCGTTCTTACGCGTGTCTTTTCAAATTATGCCTCCATGAAGAGTTGTTCGAGGACTTCCTACAAGGAAGATTGCTAATCCTCAAGGTCAATAGGCTCTCAATGCACCAAAAGTGTAACCCCATCAGAGAGATGTCACCAATGTTGCTTCAGTAATGTTATTCATATGTTGACTCAGGTTGTGGCAAATAAGGCTGGTCAACAAGGAGTGACTCATCAGGATGTGGTTGATACATCTAGAGGTCTTGAGTTTTGAGGATAAATCCCAGAGTTCACAGGGTCGAAGGTCACTGAAGATTCAGAGAACTTTGTCGAGGAGTTATGGATGTTGCTGATGCCAGAGCGTGTGGAATTGGCTTCTTACCAACTCAAAGGCATTGCTAACATTTGGTATGACCAGTGGAAAAAAAAAACAAGGTAGAGAGAGCACCACTTTTGAGCTGGGTTGTGTTTGAGAATGCTTTCTTGGGGCGTTTATTTCCCCGAGAGCTAAGAGAAACTTAGCTGAGAGAGTTTTTAAATATGAAACAAGAAATTATGAGTGTGCAAGAGTACAGCTTCAAGTTCACCGAGGTATCCCGCGATGCTTCGGAGATGGTGGCAGACATGAGGAGCAGGATGAGCTTGTTCGTGTTCGGGAGATCCCGCCTATCTAATAAGAAATGTAAGGCCGCTATGTTCTTAGGGGACATGGACATAGTCATGCTCATGATTCACGGGCAACAGGTTGAAGAAGATAAGTTGAAGGCCAGAGAAGAGTTTCAAAACAAAAAAGCTAAGACAGCAAGAGTCTGGTCAATAAAAGACTGGAAATAGGAATCGGTCGTTGTTTCAGCAGATATCATCTGGACCTGCTTCATCATCAGCTAGTGGACATGCACCAAGTAACAGTATTGACCACCGGAATCAGAATTTCAGAGCTCAAGCAACTCAGTCTCATGGTAGTGTGGTACAAGGGGCTACTTGGACCGCCACCTATGCTAAGTGTGGTAGGAACCACCTAGGATTTTGTTGTGATGGCTCCAATGGCTGCTTCAAGTGTGGTCAGACGGGTTATTTTATGAGATATTCCCCTAAGAATATGCAGGGTAATGGGGAAAACATAGTCCAATCTTCTTCAGCAACTCCAACAGACAGAGCTGATCCACGAGGGTGATGACTTTCAGTATTATTTCCATGAGTCAACAGTACGGGTCGTAGCTCTATCTACGACTCGTAGAAGTGACTCGTAGTTCACTGACTCAGAAAACTCAGTTGTGGTAGTCTCTGGTAAAACAGTCATAACTTTTTACTTCAAACTTGAATAAAGCAAATTTGGTGGCGTTGGAAAGAAGACCCATAGATCTTTAATTTGATAAACCATGCTCTATCTAATTAATTATTTGCTTAGAGATATGATTGTTTGAAGTTGACCTAAGTAGAATCTTCTATCAAAACTTAATCGGTAAAGAAGCTTTCAACTCAACTTTGTGCTGGGGGATTCTAGCAACCTTAATTCATATTCAAAATCATTCTCACACCAAATAATTGACCTTAACACCTAAGAACAATTTAAGAATCCCCCGATACGACCTTATATTAAAAAAAAAAAAAAAACTTGAAAGTTCTAATATTATTAGAGTTGAAGGCTGGAGTATTTTGGATAAAAGGTTCAAGATTTAAAACTGAATGTGAAAGATACAAATATCAAAGTTACAACGGCATAATACAGGTTTGATTTGAACAAATTTTCTAAAGAAGGAGAAGAAGAATTTGAAAATGAAGAAATACAAAAAACATATATATCAGAAAATTTTGATTTGTCAATATTAATTTACTTATGTTCATCCAATATAAATTAGATAATATTACATCTAAATATAAAAGAAACTACATTAAACATTTTCGCCATTGTAACCACGATGTGATCAAATGTCTTTGCCTATATAGTTGAGCACATCATGTAATAAATTTGAATATGTGTTCATTCATTATCCTATTGAATGAAAATTGAACGACCTGAGTTTTGCTACCTCTTGTGTGATGAGAGTATATAAATATTATTTTTTGGATTATGATTTTGCAAGTGCGTAACGGCTCTTCTTCACCTAGTAGCAAGTAGTAAGTCTCTTTCTTTTTTTATCATATAGAACCATTTCTCGTCGATATAAATTGTATTATACATGTTTTTGAAAAATGGATCATATATATAAGATTTCAGAGAGGACTAGTCGTTCCGACATAACATTCTGGGGCATTTTAGGTTCCGATAAGACTATTTGATGTAAGATTTCAGGAAAAACTAGCTATTTAATTTCAACATAAGATTTCGGGAGATGCTAGGTTCGAGAGTTGGTGTTCATTTCAGAATTTTGCTTTATAGTATAGCCTTTAAGTGTACTCGTCGAGCTTATGGGGATTCAGTCGGATTAGTGTTTGTGTTTTATCGTTGTTTTACATCATTGCATGTCTAGTAAAGTCCTTGTTATACTCACTTCTTATCTTGTTATTGTAATCGCAAGCTCGATCGTCTTATGAGGCCTTAGCATGATTTAGTAGTTTTAAATTATTTTTATTTTCATTATGACTTATTAATTTGCAATATTTGTTTTATGCGCTTTCATTATTAGTTTTTGTTGAATATTTTAGTGTCATCACTAACCTCATATTTTGTGTTATTTTCTTAAGAAATACCTTAGATAATTATATTTTGGTATGACTAAAGAAATATTTGAAGCACAAGTTAATTACTCCTTCTGTCCATCTTTACTTGTACTATACTATTTTGGGGTGTTCATTAATATTTGTTCAGTTTATAAAACCAATGAATAATTTATCATTTTGTGTCTATTTTTACCCTTGCTATTAAATACTGTTCATTTTTCAATAGTTAGATGACATATATTTAATAAAGGTGATTTGGTAAAATTACCCTTATCATTTACTGCTTTTTAATTTATGTGTCAAGTGAATGGAAGACAACTATTGTTGGACAAATGGAATATGTGTTTGTATGAGTACTTTTATCGAAAAAACCCGAAAACCTCGAGGTTGAATAACCCAAATTTTATTAATTTAATTTGGTTTATAAATTTAAAAATTTGACATAAATAATTTAATTTAATATTTGAGAAACCCAAACCAATTCATTCATGTATTATGCCCCTAGGCCTAGTTGGTAATCGATGACCAATTCAGTGTTAGGTGCTGAGTCCATCTGCTATGCTTGGAAAAGTGAAGTGACTAATCTCAAGATATGACTTGTAGACAATGTTTTTTCCTCCTATCAATAAAAATCATTTCTTGTCAACATGCATTTGGTAGAATATCTAATGCATATGATGGAAAATATGCATTTTTCTTCCTTCCTACATATCCAAGTAAAAAGAGAACACTTCGAGATCGAGTGTTAGTGGGTGATATTGGTCAGGTTATCTTAGACTCAAATGAGGTTCTCAAGTTTCCAGGTCATATTTGTGTCCTGAGAATTGGGGGTTTGATTCAGTTGATACTTCGATCGGGCATGATATTTACTACGTGTGATATCTAGTTATATATCTTCCAATTTCAATTTTAAATCTTTTGAATTTAAAACCTCAACTTTAAATTTAAATTAGATTTATTACATAATATTACAAATGTTATCTTAAATTTGTCAAGTGGCTTTGCAGTATTATCATATAGCTTATTGTTTGTCGAAAAAATTGTTTATTTTCAAATAACATTTAAATTTGTAAAAATATGATTATAAACAAGTAAATTAAGGTCGATAAAGTTTCTTTCTTATTTTGCTAAATAGTGTTAGGGCAAATGTTAGGGTTTTGCCCTGATTTTCTTACCATATCTTAAGTTTTTACTTTTTCTTTAAAAGAAAATCAGAGTATTACCATAATATTTGAACTTTTCTTGAAAGAAAAATATAATTCATTTTCCATATTTGGTTTATTCTTTCCTTAGAGGAAAAGTCTGGAATCCTATAAATTGAAGATTTTTATTCTCATGACGAAAACAACAGAATCTACAATGTAGTCATTTAGAAAGTTTTGTTTATGGAGAGATTTTCTCTCTACAGTTTTAATGTCTTTTTATTAGTTTTTAAATATTTAGGCCAATTGGTCAAATCATATGATAATATTTTAATTTTTAGTAAAAATTTTTGTCATCTGATTTATCAATCATATGATTTATAATGGTAAGCTTTCGCATTACGCCCTATTCACTTTCGAACCCATCAAAATAGTTTGGGCAAGAAGAACAAAAAATAAGAATCAAAGTTAAAAAAAAAAAAAGTAATGACAAGAGTTTATTTATTCAGGGGCAAATATGACTACAATGTCCTCTGGAAATAAGATAAGTTGTCTACACTAATTAAATAAAACCAACTCATCTGGTGAAACATCAAAAAATCATTCAATAATATTTACACTATCAAACAAAAGTGACATTAATAAAGATCAAACATTTAAATATGCATTTTGATCGATTTAATTTGTACATGACCCACATGTTTCAGCATTATAAAGATCAAACATTTAAATATGCCTTTTTTAATTATATAAAAGCAAATTTGAGGAGCTTAGCAGTGGCGGATCTGTGAAGGGCTGTGGGGGTGCCACGCCACCCCCGAACTTCGACGGAAACTCTATATATACATAGGTATATATATATATAATATTTATATAAATATAAAGCGTGCCACCACCAAAACAAAATTGGCTTGTGGTGCCAAGGTAGGAGGGCAACTTTAGAAGGCTGATGTTGCGGGTTCGAATCCCATTTGTACCTATTTTTTTGAGAACTTTGCTGCATATGTTTTTTAAGAAAAAAAAGGCTCCAAGCATGTTTTTTTAAGGAAAAACAGCTGGCACAATTTTTTATTTTTTTTTAATAATTGTTATTGACTTAAATTAAATTAATTACATTATTACTTCTTTGACTTTTCTTTTATTTGATTAAATACTCAATAAAAGTGTAATATCTTATTATTTATATTTTATTGATTGATTTATGATATATATCGAAAAGATGAATAATTCAATCAAATATAAAATTAATTTAATCGATAAGTCTATTTGACACCCACAGACTTTAAATCCTGGATCCACCACTAGAGCTTAGAGTGTCACGATCCAGACCGTCGTGATTGACATCCACACAAATCCTCCGGTGGGAGAACCATTACTATAACCCAAACAAACAAACTTTATGAAAATTAAGGCATTTAAACTTACAGAAGCAGGTTTAAATGACTACAAAAAAATGGAGTCCCCATAAACTCTAAGGTTTTAACAAACAACTAACCAAACCAATGCGGAAGAACAACCCCTAGAACGTGAAAGTCATTGTACCAAAACTCTACTAACGACAAGTCTAAGAACAAGGGGTACAACCCCGAAACTAAAAAACACCTTAAACAAAATTCCAAGTTCGAAAAGAGTGGACTTAAACAAGAAATATCCATGGCAGCCTGAAAGAGCTAGCTCATCCTTGAATCCGATCACGCTCAATAGTCACCTAGTTGAGGTCTATCAATAGTCACCTGAATATGCCCTGTACTCAACAAAGAAAGAGCAAGTGCACTATCAGTACATAACCACAGTGTACTGGTAGGATCACACGGCTATCCCATTCAGTGCAACATACATAATTCATTACAACAATATAATAGCATGCATACACCGAATATACACAAAATCGATATAATTTACGAACAACGAACAATTTCACATTTATCAAGATATATAGTTATGTCAAATCAATGGTCCTCTCTTGGAACCCACACCCAAACTGTTAGCATATCGAAACGTGGTACCCGATCCAATGTTTATGCCAAAACGTGGCAACCGATCCCATATTTATGCCGGAACGTGGCAACCGATCCAAGTTAGTATGTCGGAACACAACACCTGATCCATTCAACAAGCCACAATCATAATCACAAGTACATTCTCATAATCATGCAATCAAGTCATGATTCATGACATACAATTATTCAATTATCCTCATTTACGATTAAGGTGATCAATAATGCAACATTTGCATACATACATGCATTATAATGAGCAATTACAAACATATATCACACCAACATGAAATCACAACCATCACCTACCTCGAATCCAAGTTTGAATCCCCTAAGGCACTTGAATCTTCCCTTTCCGAATTCTTTCCGCTTGTTCTAGGTCTACAAACAACAATTTATACGCAAGGTTCAACAATCAAAGGTCTAATTATCTGGATTATAACGAACTCAATAACACATGATCTCCACAACCAGAATAGGGTTTTTTCCACCATAATTCCCAGATCAAAACCCTCCCCCATCGATAATTACCCAAGAAACTAAGTTCTACAGATTGAAACACGGATTGGGGGAGTGAAAACCTTACCTTTAGCCTCAAGAATGGTGAAAACGCTCAAGAACTCGTCTGAGGTCGTCTCCTAGCTCTCAAAGTCGAAAAGTGCAGAATAAAACATTTTTGGGGTTTTATTTCTGACTTTAAGTCACGCCTATCCTGCTACAGCGGGACCCATCCCGCTACAGCGGTATGCACGGAGACAGAATCCTGGAATTTGAATTACAAGTCCCCATTTCACAACACACCTTCATTCCTTGACACTCATAACATACCCGTTCACGCTAAAATCAGTTTCAGGAGTTCTAGTCGCCCGAATTCAATTCCGTAAAGTCGTACGGGTTCCTTAATGTCTTAGCTATCTACTCATATGATCAAAATCATAATTAGATAACCCAATTATTACCATATTTCTCTAGACTCGCCTGACTCCGATTTCGTCCAAATCTGGACTAGGCTAGGAAATTTCAAGTTACTACTCAAAAGTTTTCTGTCCCCAATTCTTTCCCTATTGGTTTTTCCCTAACGATGGAATCAGGTCGTTACAATAGATACCAATTTACCCATCAATCGTCCCGGAGTGATCAACTAGGAAAGACTAGCTAAAGTAAGGGTAGAGTAGTATCTGAATCATCGAATTACTTGGGATACTTGTCTCGCATGCACTTCTTACCGAATCTCATTACCCCATCACATCTCCAACCTTAACCACATGATCTACACATCCTCCCTTACAATGCCTCAATGAAGTCATCTCAATACTCGAGTGATAAAAATTATTGTATGTAAACTTAACTAACAAAAAAAAAAGATTCCCAACAACCACCAAAGTTGATTGTACACACGTCTACAACATGCTATCAAGGACCTTGACACAATCTTCTGGACGAATCCTTTAGCGCTTAAGCATAGTAAAATTCCAAGTCAATACTCGATATAAATAGCAGTGAACCTGAACCAACTAACACACACTCATAATATCCAAACAATCATAGTTCTTAATTCTTATCAACATCTTCTTCTCGCAACATAAATTTCCATAAGCTTAAGTTACAAAATTTTGGTCTTTAGACATCAGATACTTATTGAGGAATATGTCTAAGGATACAAACCCTCTAGCAACACTATCGAAATGCTAGATTTAGTAATTATAGATTACCTCTTAAGAACAGTAGAATTGGATTCAATGATCCCCACATTCAACCACACATAATCAATACATGACCTTGACGACTACATGAATATTAAGATTGTCGGACAACCATAATTACACATGGTAGCTCTTCCATGAACTATCATAAGTAAGGTGGTACATGTAGAACCACTAAAATACTTTTAACAACTCCAAGACAACACCAATTATGTCATTCGAAATAACCAACTCTTCCCAATCTTCCCACTCAAGCAAGAGCATCGCAAGATTTAGTACCCCTGATCCACCACTAGGGATCCACCCACAAAAGTGAAAACACACGAGAGCATAGCTAGTGAATCATACTCACAATACTAACAATCATCATAACAGTCCGAACATTTACCTTATTATAACCCAACACTTTTTAAATGAAACCTTTTTTAGGCATTTAACAATCAATAGTAATAAACTTTACGACTCAACCCAGATGTAAGTCTTTTCAAATGCTCAATACCGGTACAATTGATCATTTCTCACCTTGCCAATTCATACCTTGTTAACATATCTCACCACGAATGTAGACTTACAATGAAAAACATGAATTGTAAATTCAACCGTATAACACAATCCCATTATCTATCAACATTAGTTTATTCCTTGAAATTTTTTATGAATTCATGGATCTTCGCTTATCATTGATCGCATCTCCATCAATCTTACAATATATTTCGCTAAAAATTCAATCGTACTCATTACTTAACTCAAACTAAGACAAAGCACTCATCATCACACTCGAGCTAATGTCTGTCCACTCTTTCCACAAGTCCTTTCCAATAGTTTTCAACCTATCTGACGGACTTGTGACACTATTACCATAGCCATAACAAAACGAATGAAATCACACGTCTCTGAACCCAATTATCTACCCCTCTGAAGATATCTCTTCAGCCTTTGCACTCAAACAAAATATCCTTGCTCTCGCCTCTCTCTCAAGATTGTACTATATCCTACTATTTATCTTCATTATGACTCTAGCTCTTTTTAAATTCTATTCGAGTGGGGTCCCACCATCTCTGAAAACTTGCCATACAACCACGTCATTCACCAAATATTAGAAAACCACGACCTTGGATGCTCACAAGCCGTAATTACTATACCAAATTCGCTTAACCAACAATCTTGTTATATAGTTGCATCCCATCATAATCTATCACGAACTCTTATTACCATTACGCTTAGTCAACCTTGACTATCAGTACGAAGTTAACCTTTTCTTCAACATGACACCTTAAACTCAGGTATACTCATCAAAATCAAAGGACCAACCCAATTTTTATACGCATTTTCTTACTACAATCTTAGATTTTCGTCACCCAAGTATACTCAATGGGACTTTCTTTATTCATACGCTTGTCATTCCGGTATCAATCCACTCTTTTATAGCTTAAGATAAAATCACCAGTCTCCATACTACCATCATTCTTCTTAACAAATAAGACAGGAACACCCCATGGGGAAGCACTAGGAGGGATGAAACCTAAATCAAAAAGCTCCTGGATTTGAGCTTCAAGCTCTCTCAATTCTGACACCACCGGAATAGACTCAATAGAGGGAGATTCGACCTCAACATCTCGAATATGAGCCAATTGGGCCAAACAATCCTGCCCCACCAGTTTCCTACCCCGCACGAAAGATATGACCTTAGCTGATTTAGGCTTGTACCCCCTTCCCACTCTAACCTTTCCCTACCGGGGACCTCTAGAGTTACCGACTTATTATTACAATTAAGTTTGGTATAATAGAAGGACAACCAAGTCATGCCTAAGATTATATCAACTCATTCATATCCAGCATAACCAAATCAACCCAAATCTGAAAATTCAACAGGACAACAGGACAACAGGACAACACGATATACGTGGGTGACTGTGACTGACTCGTCAACTGAGTAGAAATATGGATGGGGGCAACAAGTACATCACAAACCACATAAATTCTCAAGGCAATTGAACTGACACATGAATAAGTGAAACTCGGATCAAACAAAACAATAGTCATCCGGTTACAAACAATAACATTACTTGTGATCACTGCATCACTCACCTCAAACTCGGTCTTGCCTGAAAAAGCATAAAACCGAGTCATGTCATCTTGACAGGCAACCTCTTTGATATACAATCAATCCATGAAATCGTAGTATAGTTCTAACCTTAATTGACATAACTTAATTTCATAATTCGCTAAACAACCCACACATGTTATGACAACAATACTAAATGCATTTTCCAAAGTAATGGTGTTCATTATCTAACCGTCCCTTACCAAAACTTCTTGAATGTTGTCACCTATAAACTTGAATTTGCAAATCTGACATTAATCCCTTCAGAAGCGACGATAGTAGCTAGCGAGCCCCACAAAACTCTTAATTTCAGTCTCAAAACTAAGTCGGACCTAATTCTTGATTGCTTCAATTTTTTGGGGATCTACCATTACCCCTTACTTTGAAACTACATCCCCCAAAAAGACAATCGAAGTCAACCAAAATTCACATTTCAAAAATTTTGCACACCCCTTTTGTTTTTATAAGCACATGGATGCTAGTTTTTCTGCTGTTTTTGACAGCATTCAATTTATTATAAGGTTTTATAGTATATCCTCGATTGTTGAACACTGTTTAGATTGCAGGGGTTATTTCGGATTCGATTCGGGTTCTATAAGGAGACCTGGGGAAAAAATAGATGAGACAGGGCTGAGGTTCTGTCTCGCCCAGTCCCGCTCTGGCGGCCTCGCGCTGGCGGAAAAATTCCTCCCCAGCGGCTCAGACGGAAACAGTACCCAAGCAATAAATTTTTCTGGGGTTTTTCTCTTTTCTAAATCCCCCAACGGTTTTCAGCTTTACCGAGCAATTTAGGATAATCCTCTAAACTAGGATAATCATTGTCTACCACGAGTCAATCCAGCGATACACAATCCAACTCATTATTCTTAACTCCACACCATAACCCACACATCCCAGGATACACCCAGACACTCACACGATTATTACTCCAGCGCAAGACACGTCCAGATTTTTCTTACGAATCACCTCGTACATTATCTAGACCCTTGCATCGAACTTAATTAGTCGTGACCTTCTTTTCACAACAAGTTTCACGATACTCAGCAGTTACGACTTGCATAGTTTCAATCAATTCAACCAACATATTGCACATATCAAAATTCAGACCCACACTTATTATGCACATGATCATATCATCACATCCAAGAAAATACAACTTCCACATTCATAGTTAATTTAGGTAACAAGAAACATGCATTCACAGTTTTCAAGTTACAACTCACATACAAGCCCGATTTCTGAATTAATTTGTTCCATAGATGACCCTATTCAACTATCGTTAGTCTATACATATCCTCTCTTGCTAGTGATGGTGTTACCACTTTTGTTTCTCTAGTTCGGACCATAGAGTGACATAGGAAAGATACTAATTTATATCACCCAGATACCAATTGGATTCAAGTTATAGCACGAAGAAGTAGAAAGAAGTGAGTTTTTCCTAAAGTCCTATAGCCTCTTGAAGAAAAGTACGAACGTCTTCATACCGTTCTGCAAAACTCTACTAGACTCATTTTGGTACAATGAGATCAATGAACCTAAGGTTCTGATACCAACTTTGTCGCGACCCAGACCATCGTGATTGGCACCCACATAAACCCTTCGGTGGAAGAACCATTACTATAACATAAACAAACAAATTTTATGAAAACTAAGGCATTTAAAGATACATAAGCATGTTTAAATGGCTAAAAAAATGGAGTCCCCATAAACTCTAAGGTTTTAACAAACAACTAACCAAACTAATACGGAAGAACAACCCCTAGAACCTAAAAGTCATTGTACCAAACTCTACTATCGACAAGTCTAAGAACAAGGGGTAACACCCCGAAACTAAACAATAGCTTAAACAAAAGTAAGAGTCTGAAAATAGTGGACTTAAACAAGAAAGATCCATAGCAGCCTGAAAGAACTGGCTCACCTTGAATCCGATCACGCTCAATAGTCACCTAGCTGAGGTCTATCAATAGTCACCTGAAGATGGCCTGTACTCAACAAAAAAAGAACAAGTGCAGTATCAGTAAACAACCATAATGTAATGGTAGGATCACGCGACTATCTCATTCAGTGCAACATACATAAGTCATTACAACAATATAATAACATGCGTACACCGAATATACACAATATCGATATCATTTATGAACAACGAACAATTTCACATTTATCAGGATATATAGTTATGCCAAATCAATGGTCCTCTCATGCAACCCACACCAAACTGTTAGCATACCGGAACGTGGTACCAAATCCAATGTTTATATTAGAACGTGGCAATCAATCTAATGTTTATGCCAGAACGTGGCAACCGATCTCATTTTTATGCTGGAACGTGGCAACCGATCCCATATTTATGCCAGAACGTGGCAACCGATCCAAGTTAGTGTGTCGAAACGCAACATTCGATCCATTCAACAAGCCACAATCACAATCACAAGTCCATTCTCATAATCATAACAATCAAATCATGATTCATGACATACAATTATTCAATTATCCTCATTTACGATTAGGGTGATCAATAATGCAACATTCGCATACATACATGCATTATAATGAGCAAATACAAAACATATATCACACCAACATGAAATCACAACAATCACCTACATCGAATCCAAGCTTGAATCCCCTAAGGCACTTAAATCTTCCCTTTCTGAATTTTTTCCGCTAGGTCTAGGTCTACAAACAACAATTAATACGCAAGGATCAACAATCAAAGGTCTAATTATCCGAATTATAACGAACTCAATAACCTATACCAAACCCATGATCCCCACACCCAGATTAGGGCTTTTTCCACCATAATTCATTGATCAAAACCCTCCTCCATCAATAATTACCCAAAAAACTAAGTTCTACGGATTGAAACACGGATTGGGGGAGTGAAAACCTTACCTTTAGCCTCAAGAATGGTGAAAACTCTCAAGAACTCGTCTGAGGTCGTCTCCTAGCTCTCAAAGTCAAAAAATGCAAAATAAAACATTTTTGGGGTTTTATTTCTGACTTAAGTCACGCCTATCCTGCTGCAGCGGGACCCATCCCGCTATAGCGGCATGCACAGAGATAGAATGTTGGAATTTGAATTCCAAGCCCCCATTTCACAAAACACCTTCATCCCATAACACTCAAAACAAACCCGTTCATGCTAAGATCAGTTTCGAGAGTTCTACTCGCCCGAATTCAAATTTCGTAAAGTCATACGGGTTCCTCAACGTCTTAGTTATCTACCATCTGATTAAAATCATAATTAGTTAACCCAATTGTTACCAAATTTCTCTAGACTCGCCTGACTCCGATTTCATCCAAATCTGGAGTAGGCTAGGAAATTTCAAGTTAGTACTCAAAAGTTTTCTGGCCCCAATTCTTTTTCTATTGGCTTTTCCCTAACGACGGAATCAGGTTGTTACATAGAGTGGTTAATTGATTGATTTTTTTTTACCTTAAATTTTTTTTATTTTATATATAGTACTTTTCGTTTATTTTTCTTTTAAGTATATTATATATATTTAAAAATTATGAAAAAATAGTATTACTATTTATTTTAATTTTCTTTTTGATACTTCTCACAAGTGATTTTTTTTATTTCAACGATTAATTTTAGTCTTAAATATCTTATTTGTGGATTTGGTTACTTATCATCATCTGAATATTTTATTTTTATTTAATTTCTTATTTTGAAAAGGATGGAAAATAAAAAGAAAGAGTGAGAATGGAATAAAAGAGAGAAAATAAAAAAAATTAAAATTATTTTCTTTTTTAGAGCGTATGACTAACTCGCTAAGGCATAGTGGAGAGCCAAGGTAACCAGATCTGGTTGAATCGGTGGTAGAAATGCCAGATCTCACAATCTTATCACCACGATCAGCTCAGGGTCTAGATGCTACAGTAACCAATGGAACAGTGCTGGACAGTCCTAGAATTGACGTTGAAGTTGAACCCATTGATAAATCCATTGAAGATCCACCTGCTTCGAATTGGACTAACCTATTTGCTAAAAACAGAGCTGCAACAAATGGGTTAAACCAAGAATATATCCCTCTTAAGATAGTGGATGGAAAACAGATTGTTGAACTTGCTCGAGAGGAGATTGATAAGGAACTCCATAAATGGAACTGCTCATTAATAGCCTATTTTATCGGAGAGACCCCTGGGTACAAAGCAATGTAGAGGTATGTGATGCAATTCTGGGCAAATGTTGCTCAACCTGACCTATACTTGCATGAAGTGGGGTATTACATATTTCGGTTCCAGAACAAAGAGAATATGCAAGAAGTTTTCTACAATGGACCTTATACAATCAATGACAAACCCATCATACTAAAGCCATGGTCGATAGATTTTGCTCTCAGCAAAGAATTCCCCACGGAAATTCCGTTATAGGTTAAATTCCCAAATCTACCCATGACATGTTGGAGTAAAGACTCACTGAGTAGAATTGCTAGTACAGTGGGTAATCCTGTGTATGCTGATGAATGCACAACAAAACAGACCAGAATCTCGTTTGCACGAATGTTGATAGAGGTTAATGTTTCTAACCTCTTCCCTGATGAAACCATTGTGTTAGAATCAAATGGTAGGCAGATTAAACAAGTTGTTACTTATGATTGGAGGCCAAAATTTTGTCCGCAATGTTCTGTGGTAGGACATTGTTGTCGACCTAAACCTCCTATTCCAGGCAAGGGAGATCAGAAGAGACAACAGGCTACAAAGAAGGTCACTGAGGAGTGGAAGTATAAGGGAGTCATACCAGCAACAACAGCTACCAGAATATGTGAGGATGAACAAGCTCATACTCTCACTCAAGAGCCACCAAGTGAAGCATCACAACCTAGCCCGAGTTAACCTGACAAATTTCCCTGTTTTGCACTCAATTTCATTGAAGAATGGATTCAAAAGTTTGATATGCAACATTGGGGGGGTGAGAGAATTGGGTAAATTTCCTCCGAAAAAAGGAGGACCATCCCACACTATCTAATGAACTGGATAGTTTGGAATGTTAGGGGAATAAATAAATGGCATAAACAAAAGAAATTGAAACTCCTTTTGAAGAGTAGAAAAATAAAATTGGCTGGCCATATAGAAACAAGAGTAAAGCAACACAATCATCAAAAAATTGCTCAGAATATTTGTCTAGGCTGGGGTACTATCACTAATTATCAGCATGCTGCAAACGGAAGAATATGAATTACATGGGATTCTAATGTCTACAAGGTTACTGAGATCACAACCTCTGCACAACTTATCCACTATTTAATTGTTGATGTACTGGGAACCTTCACTTGTGAATGCACAATGATATATGGATATAACACTATGGAGTTAAAGAAGACACTCTGGGGTGATCTGAGAAGTATAGGACACAAAACAAGATTGCCTTGGATCTTTTGTGGTGATTTTAATGCAGTTCTATATACAACTGATAGAAGTTTTGGGAATCCTATTACTCTTGCTGAGATTAAAGATTATACAGAATGCATTCAAGAATTACAGGTGAATGAACTATCTTGGAGGGGCACCTACTACACATGGACAAATAAACAACTAGGGACGGCTAGAATTTGTAGTAAGATTGACAGAGCTTTTGGCAATTATCACTGGCTGATGCAATGGGGTCATGTGCAGACCATTTATGAACTTCCTCAACTGTCAGATCATACTCCTATGCTATTCAATCTGAAAACTACTCATTGGACACCAAGAACCCCCTTCAGATTCTTCAATATTTGGGCTGACCATTCAAAGTTCAGAAGCATTATTGAAGATATATGGGCCAGGCAAATGGCAACTGATCCAATGGAGAACCTATGGAGGAAATTGAGGATGCTAAAATCACCCCTAAAAGATTTGAATAAAGAGGAATTCAAGGGGATAGAAATGAAGCTATCTAAAGCAAGGATGGAGAAAAAGATCGTACAAGACTTAGAAAAATGGTCAAATATTGAGGAAAGTTCCCTTAAACAGAAATCCAGAGCTAAGTGGATACAACTTGGGGATGGGAATAATCAATACTTCTCAGCAATCATAAAAGAGAGAGTAAACAGGAAACAAATACTTATCCTCACATCCCTCACTGGTGTTATTTTGAGTGAACAAAAGGATATTAAGGAAGAGATCCTAACTTTCTATAAATCCTTGCTGGGATTAGCTGCTCAAACCTTGCTTGCAATCAATAGTGTCATTATGAGAAAAGGGCCAGTCCTAAATCACCAGCAAGGACGTCAGTTATGCAGACCAGTTACTGATGAGGAAATCCACTCAGCATTCCTAGCTATTGGAGATGACAAAGCCCCTGGAGTAAATGGATACAATGCCTATTTTTATAAAAAATCTTGCCCAGTGATTAAAGAGGATATCATACATGCTACCAAGGATTTCTTCAGCTTAGGTATTATGCTTAAAGCCATTAACTGCACCTCTATCACCTTGGTTCCAAAAATCCCTAATCCTTCTACTG
This sequence comes from Solanum tuberosum, assembly GCF_000226075.1. Lineage (NCBI taxonomy): Eukaryota > Viridiplantae > Streptophyta > Magnoliopsida > Solanales > Solanaceae > Solanum > Solanum tuberosum. Next base: position 389,613 of record NW_006239077.1, on the reverse strand, counting down.
TGAAAGAGTATAGACCAATTGCATGATGCACAGTTCTATACAAAATCATAGTAAAGGTTTTAACAAGCAGGCTCCAAGAGGTGATATCTTCAGTGATAAGTGAGGCACAATCAGGATTCATTCCTGGTAGGAAAATTGCAGACAACATCATCTTAGCAACTGAACTTGTCAAAGCTTATCAGAGAAAACACATTCCCCCCAGGTGTATGGTTAAGATAGACCTACAAAAGGCATATGATTCAGTTGAATGGATATTCATGCAACAGGTCATGATTGAATTATGTTTCCCAGAAAAATTTATTCAGTGGATCATGTAGTGTGCGCAGACCGTGAATTACACTGTGATGATAAATGGAGAACCAACTGCTCCATTTAATGCTGCCAAGGGACTGAGACAGTGTGACCCCATATCTCCCTTCTTATTTTCCATAGCAATGGAGTATCTGAGTCAATCACTCCACACACTTAAGGACGATAAAAGCTATTCTTTCCATCCTAGATGTGCTAACCTAGGAGTATCTCATCTATTCTTTGCAGATGACTTGTTATTATTTGCCAAGGGTGATCTCAAATCAGTTACAACAGTGCTTGAATCCTTCCAATTGTTCTCTAAAGCTTCAGGTTTACAAGCAAATACTTTGGAGGAATTTCCAGCATAGAAAGTATGAAGATCATCCAGTATACAGGATTTACTGCAGGCCAACTCCCATTTAAATATCTAGGTATTCCCCTCTCCACCAAAAAACTTTCATTGATACAATGGTCTCCCCTAATAGAGAAAATAGTCGCTAAGATTTCATCTTGGACTGCAAAAAAGCTATCTCATGCTGGTCGAACACAATTAATCCAAACAGTCCTATTTGGTATTCAATCATATTAGTCCCAGCTCTTCATTATCCCAGCAAAGGTCTTAAAGCTTATTGATTCCCACTGCAGAAGCTTTCTATGGTCAGGGGCAAATGTCATTACGAAAAAATCCCTAGTTGCTTGGGAAAGAATTTGTGCACCGAAATCCATGGGAGGTTTAAATCTCATTAACATTCGGATGTGGAACAAAGCTGCTATTGCAAAAACTACTTGGGACCTAGCTCATAAACAAGACAATCTATGGATTAGATGGATCCATACATACTACATCAAGGCCAATATAATAGAGTCAGCTCCAATTCCAACACAAGCATCGTGGATGATCAGGAAAATAATTGCAGCAAGAAATACTCTGGAACATACTCAGACAATGCATCTAAGAACAGTTAGTATTAAAGCTATTTACCAGAAGCTGTTGGGGGGCAATCTGAGAGTAAATTGGAAATGTTTAATGTTTACTAACAATGCAAGACCGATGGCTAGATTTACTATGTGGCTCCAACTCCAGAACAGACTGCACACAACTGACAGATTACAAGCTTGGGGGATGGATGTGGATCAAAGCTTCAAGCTATGCAAACAACAACTGGAATCCAGGGATCATATATATGTTCAATGCTTGTTCACTCAACAGGTGTGGGAAAGAATCATGAAGTGGCTAACATGGCAATGGAACAGTACAACAACTTGGGATGATCACCTAACTTGGTGTATCGTACGGGCAAAAGGGAAATCATTGAATGCACAAATCTTCAAAATGGTTTATGCAGAATTAGTATATGGGATATGGATTGAAAGAAACAGAAGGATCTTTGAAAACAAGGGAAGACAAAGTGAAGAAATTGCAAAGGAGATAGCCTTCACCTATAATGTGAGAGCACCACTGAGGATCAAGGCCAAGCTACAATAACTCTTATTTTGATGTTTTTATGTTGATAGGTAGCTTTTAGGAGTTTTGTTTAAATTCTTTGTTTTAAGATAGCAATATGTGTATGTATTGCTATACACATTGCTATGGCACTGTAAAGACTTGCTTTGGTGATTAATGGAAATTTAATTACCAAAAAAAAACAAAAAGCTTTCTCATTTATTAAAGCATAATTAATGAATAAATTAATAAGAAAAATATAAATTTGACAAAGAATGGTATAATTGTCAAAAAAATAAATCAGTTTATAGTGTGAACATGTATTTGGGCCATTATGGCCAAATTATTCTGGCCCAAAGGATTTTTTCTATTCCCCAATAGTGAAAATTACAGAAATATACTACTTAAGATTTTAATTTACAATATATGCATATACTTTTATTTAATTACAATGTAGTTTATAAATTACCAACATAACAGATTAATTATTTTTTATTTTAATTTAATTATTTAATTTCGATTTTCTTCTCTCCTATTTTTGGGATTATGTGCCTTATTTATCTCTCCAATTAAAGTTCTTAATACACACGTTTCTACCTTTCAAATATTATTTTATTTTTTTCCTTTTTTATTCAATTAATGTAAAGTAAAAGTCTTTTAGGTTTCCAACAATTCACTCTTTTCTAAACTTCATTATCCCCTGTGCAGTTTTCATTGAGAGAAATTTTAACCATTGTTTTTCTCTCTTCCGTTCATATTGATCATTTTCATATTTCATCACTTCTCTCATTAGTTCATCACTTGCACCATTTTTATATTTCCTCTTAAGTTCATCACTCAATATTCTATTTTCATATTTCAATCAATATGGTTAGGATGCCCCAAAAAAAACCTGAAGATTGATACTGGTACTGTTAGTGAAAGTGAACCAATTGAAAGATGCGGAGGAAATTAATTTGAAAGGGGGAGAACTAAAAAGGAGCATGTTCTGTTAACATTTAACTTTATGAAATATGTTGTTGAATTTTTGTTCTTTACAAAATGTTTTTGTTAAACTTTTGGATGTCACTTTAATTGGTATTTTCGATCAATTTTTATGCCTATTTTGCGTTCAATTACCACCACTTATTTGTGTACATTTTACACCAATATTATGAAAAATATATCCGTTTGGTGCTTATATTGTGTTCAATGAACTGACAAATACATTTACTTGTTTGTATTCATATTTGTCAAAATGTGTGTAATTGTGGTCTCTAACTATTTTTAAAACCAATTAGATGTATTAGAGGTTAGTATATAATACCAACAATTCATCCATTATATATCACCAATTAATTTGAACATTTGTATCATATTTCACCAAGAAAATAACAATGTAGTAAATCAATATGCCATCACCAATGTTACAATAACAATTACATCAATATTATGAAGTGAGCCTTAATATGATTTAGTCAATCACTTTCGAATATTTCATCAATATTACAAAAATCACACCAATATAAGTTTTTACAGTAATTTTTTCACAAAAATATGAATTATACAAACAAGCAAACAACAATGATATAATAATCAATACACCAATAGTACGAATTAACCAATCAACATTAACCAATATTGGATTAAACTACAATTAATATTCATTAAAAACATCAAAATTTCAACAAAAGCACAAAAGATTCAACTACATACTTGTTTAAATAAAATTAAAACAAAAAGAAAACATCAGTGTTAATTCTGAGGCGGATATTGTTATGAATCTTCGTTGGTGGAGATGGAACGCTCACAACATGTTTAAGTTCTAACTCTAAAATGGTCGTGTCCACACCCAATTGGGAAGCAATTGTAGTAATTAAGCCATCGTATTTGGTGTTCGCGTCATATATCACTCCTTCTATATTATAATCCAAGTACCTATACATGTGTAACATCACAATTTATTGTTAATCAATCTCCAAAATAATTTTGGACAACATAAAATACACTATCAACTACGCCAACAAATGAACCAAAAAACCACCACGAAAATTTCAAAACGATTGACGAGACCTAAATTAGTTGTATAGATCAACATTTTCACCAAATCATTTACCAATAAAATACCAGCAATTTCGTTGTATTTAAACACCCAAAAACAAACTACATAATGCACTTGATATGACTTCTGGTGTTTATAAAAACATAATACACAATATCAATTACACCAAATCATCTACACTATCATTTACACATAATATTCTACAATCACAAATCAGCAAGCATTATAACCAATTTAATATTTCTTCAACTTTGTTATCTATACCAAATCAGACGACTAAATACACCAATAGATGTACCAAAATATTAACTTTGATGTTGGTGTTTATATAAGGTCCAAAAGATACCAATTAAACCTGATTGCTTACAATAAATAATTTGTGAATTATTGTGTTTTTCTATAGACAAAAGATACGTAAGTGCACTAATCAATTACACCAAATATTATACCAAAAAGTATTCACTGAATCGAACATTTAATAACCACCAAAGTTGATTTTTCTATACGACCTAATGTATAACATTCACATCAAAAATATTTATTGTATCAGACGTTTAATATTTCTTCAATTTATTAGCTATACCAAATCAGACAACTAAATACACCAATAGATGTACCAAAATATTAACTTGAAGTTGATATTTATATAAGGTCTAAAAAATACCAATAATACCAGATCACACACCAAAACAAATTATCGATTTATTGTGTTTATATAAGGCCTAAAACATATCAATTACACCAGAACACATACAAAAAGTAATTGTGAATTATGGTGTTTATCTATGGACAACAAGATACGCAAGTGCACTAATCAATTAAACCTAATGTTATACCAAAAACTGTTCACTGAATCCAGCGGAATTTTATTTTTCTATACGACCTAATGTGTAACACTCACACTAAAAATAAACGATGAATAATGATATTTATAAAAAAACATAATACAGTATACCAATTTGACCACATCATCTCTACAATGTTCACTATCAATTAAACCTAATAATATACCAAAAATAATTAATAATATTTATTATTTATTCAAGAATTAAAAAATAGTATCGTTGCACCTAACCATTTACCAAGGCAGATGAATTTTATACTAACCACAAGAACATACAATTTAAACAAAAAGAACAAATACCAAAAACGGCCTAATACAGATTGCAAGAAAAAACGATCATAAGAAAAAAATCATAAATATATTAACATAATCACGAAAAAAACACCAATTCAATCGTTATTTCACTACAAAATGAACCCCAATTACCAACAAAAAAATTTGTTGGTAAATTGATCAAATTGGTTGGCAAATTGAGTTACCAATCAAATGCCAACTTATATTAATCCGTTGCTAAAAGGCTCGTCGGTAAATATTACCAACCGATTTTAATTTGTTGGTAACCTTACCAACCAAAAATCAGTTGGTAAACACCCAAAGATATTGTTACAAAATTTTGAAGCATGGCCTAATTTGTTGGTAAACTTACCAACCAAAAATCAGTTGGTAAACACCCAAAGATGTTGTTACAAAATTTTGAAACATGGCCCTGAAATTTCCGTTGGTAAATTCACCAACTAATTTTTTGTTAGTATATCGTTAGTACCTTTACTACCGAATTGAAAAGGAGTTAGTAAATTTTTTTCTTCATTATTCGATTCCGTTGGTAATACGTTGATAATTATAGTAAATTTTTGTTGGTAATTTACCAATAAATTTTAAATACTTTTTTTTTTTTGGTTTCCCATCCGGTGTCCAGTACCTACATTGCAGCCCGACTAAAACCGATTCACGCCGGGAAGTCCCACCTTGGGGAGTAAAGTGCTCCCTAACAAAGGCGACTCCGTACCCAAGGGGAATCGAACCTGAGAACTCTTGGTTAAGGATGAAGGAGTACTTACCACTCCACCACAACCCTTGTTGGTAATAAATTTTAAATTCATTAGTATGATTATTTATTTTTTCTAATAAATTTACTAATTGATTGTTAGTTTGTTGGTAATGTATCATTCAAGGTGACTCTGTACCCAAGGGGAATCGAACCTGAGACCTCTTGGTTAAGGATGAGGGAGTACTTACCACTTCACCACAACCTTTGTTGTTAATAAATTTTAAATACATTAGTATGATTATTTGTTTTTCTAATAAATTTACTAATTGATTGTTAGTTAGTTGGTAATATATCATTCAAGGCGACTCCGTACCCAAGGGGAATCGAACCTGAGACCTCTAGGTTAGGGATGATGCAGTAATTACCACTCCACCACAACCCTTGTTGGTAATAAATTTTAAATACGTTAGTATGATTATTTGTTTTTCTAATAAATTTACTAATTGATTGTTAGTTAGTTGGTAATATATCATTCAAGGCGACTCCGTACCCAAGGGGAATCGAACCTGAGACCTCTTGGTTAAGGATGAAGGAGTACTTACCACTCCACCACAACCCTTGTTGGTAATAAATTTTAAATACGTTAGTATGATTATTT
>NW_006239077.1:382759-383077 GCF_000226075.1 Solanum tuberosum | reverse complement strand
TAAGACGAAAAATGACCTTCCAGAGCTAACCGCGCTGCCGAAATTCAAATTTGAGCATGTTTCCCAAAAAATTGACTTCATTCAAATTTTAGCCAAAAGTTAAAAGTTAAAACACTTAACAACACAAACTAAAAATAAAAGTCTCAAAACCCGAACCAACCATCCTATGAGATCAAAACTGAACTTATATGGCTAACCGCAGTGACAAAATTTCAATTCGAGCACGATTACCAAAATTATTGACTAAAGTGAAATTTTGGCCAAAACTTAAAAGTTAAAATATCTAACAGCACAAACTAAAAATGGAAGCACCAAAAT
>NW_006239077.1:376206-382749 GCF_000226075.1 Solanum tuberosum | reverse complement strand
CTATCTTATTACATCAAAAATGACCTTCCACATCTAACTGCACTGACGAAATTCTCAGCTGAGTACGTTTATCAAATATATTGACCGAAGTTAGATTTTGGCCAAAATTTATAAGTTAAAACACCTAACGGCACACACTAAAAATGAAAGGCTCAAAAGCCGAACCAACCATCCTACTAGATAAAAAATGACCTTTGGAGTTAATTACGCTGACAGAATTCTCATTTGAGCACGTTCACAAAATTATTGACTAAATTCAAATTTTGGCCAAAACATAGGATTTAAAACACCTAACGGCACAAACAAAAAACGGAAGCCTCAAAACTTGAACCAACCTTCGTGTTTGATAAAAAATGACCTTTCGAAGCTAATGACACTGGCAAAGTTCTAATCTGAGCATGTCTCTGAGCACGTTTACCAAAAATATCGACCAAAGTGAAGTTTTGGATAAAATTTAAAAGTTAAAACGTCTAACGACACAAACTGAATATGAAAGCCTCAACACTAGACGTTGATTTACCAAAAAGTTTAAATTCAATTGATAAATTTGCCAACTATTCAATTATAAGTTAGTAATTAATAATTTACCAAATTTTTTTATCACAGTTGGTAATAGTTACTATTCAACTAAACATTCACATGTAATATTACCAACTAATAATCAATAAGTTGGTCAATTTTGCCAATGGATTAATGATCGGTTGGTATACTATCAACTATTTTAATGATGTTAGTAATTTACTGACTACAATCTTTATTCGTCGGTAAAATTTTCAACTAATTGGATATTGGTTGGCAAGTTTACCAACAAATTACATTTCGTTACTAATTTTCCAACACATTTATATTTGGTTGGTAAATTTAGCAACACAATATTGTCGTTGGTAAATGTTTAGTTAGTAATTCATTGGTAATATGTTAATAAATTATATAAATAATTTTTTGTCATATTTACCAACCGATATATACTTCGTTGGCAATATTACCAACAAAAGGTGTGCGTTAGTAATATTTCAGTTGGTAATCCATTGATAGAATGTTGCTAAATTTGGCGCCATTTTTCCCGCCGTATTTACCAACTAAAATACTTGGTTAGTAAGATTTTGGTTGGTATTCTGTTAGAATTTCGTTGTTAAGTTTTAAAATATAATTCAATTAGAAATATGTTGGTAATTTGTTAGTAGAATACTAACCAACTTAAGTTGTTAGTAAAATCTGTTGGCAATTTGGGTTTTTTTGTAGTGTTTGTTCAAATACATGATGTGTCCCACCGTCCGTTGTGTTGAATTAGAATTCAAAAATAGTTGGTATTCATATTTGAACAATCGATCAGATGAGTAGAAAGAGAGTTTTGTTTTTGTTAAAAACCTTCTTTCATGGGAGAGAATATATAACAAATCTGAGTAAATCGTGGAAGGTAAAATAATTGGAAGAAAATCGTCACTAAAAGTTTTTAACATTAAATTCTAATTTTGTGTTTTTTTCTTCATTGTTTTTTAAAAAACCAAATATGATATCGATTAAGTAGGAGTTTGAAGACACTATATGTTTTATTTTTATGTCATATGTAAATGCATAAAATGTACAATGATGCATTATGTAGTAGGAGATTTGAATCGAGAAGTAATTTTGATTATTTTTTATAATAATATTTGATGTTTTTAATATGGATATTGCAAGTTATTTATTTTAGAAAATTAGATCGCAATCGAAAATTAATTATCATATTTTTTTGTTGAAAAAATAGGTTTTACTAGCGAATGGTTGTTGGAGTCTTAGTCGCCACTAAAAATCACTCATAACCTTTAGTGGCAATATTTTGGGATTTTGTGGCGACTTTGTCGCCACTAAAAGTCAAGTTCTTTTGTAGTGAATCTTAGTTGGCAATGCTTAGGTGGAGGGATTAGCCCCATGTGGCTTGCCACGTCACAAAAAAATTGGGGTGTTAACTCTTGAGGGTATTTGTGGTCTCCTGGGATAACTGCGGGGTATGTTTGATCCCAAAATGTAATGGAGGGTATAAGTGGTCTATTTCGCATAGTTTAGGGGTAATTTTGACCCTTTTCCGTTTTTTTATTTTATTTTTTAAAAATAGAAATTCTAGTTTTGAAAAAAAACTATTGCTATATAGGTGGGAAAAAAAACTATTGTCATATAGTAGTAATTAAGGTACTTAAGTTGTATATTTAAGTTTTTTGCCATATTCGATAATACTTGTCTAATTTAAAAAATCAAGTGATAATTTATCTTTTGTATCTATTTTGTCCTTGAAATTAAATATTATTTATTATCTCACACATTTTTTAAAGCATCAAATTTAATAAAGTTAAAGGATAATATAGTAATACTAACCCTTTTATTTATGCAAGAAACAATAAATTATGCTAAGAACAAAAAATAAGAATCAGAGTAAAAAAAGTAATGACAAGAGTTTATTTATTCAGGGGCAAAAATGACTACACTGTCCTCTGAAAATAAGATAAGTTGTCTACTCTACTCAAATAAAACCAACTCATTTGGTGAAACATCAAAAATCATTCAATAATATTTACACTATCAAACAAAAGTTACATTAATAAAGATCAAACATTTAAATATGCATTTTGATCGATTTAATTTGTACATGACCCACATGCTTCAGCATTATTACTTTTTTTTTTATTATATAAAAGCAAATTTGAGGAGCTTAGAGTGGTTAATTGATTGATTTATTTGTTTCTTTAAATTTTCTTTATATTATATTTAATATTTTTCATTTATTTTTCTTTTTAGTATATTATATGTATTTAAAAATTATGTAAAAATAGTATTATTATTTATTTTACTTTTTTTAGTATATTATATATTTAAACTATCTATTATATAAGAGCGAATTTGAGGAGTTTAGGGTCAGTTAGTTAATTGGCCGATTTCCCTTTCTCCTGAGGAGTTTAGGGTCAGTTAGTTAATTGGCCGATTTCCCTTTCTCCTGAGGAGTTTAGGGTCAGTTAGTTAATTGGCCGATTTCCCTTTCTCCTGAGGAGTTTAGGGTCAGTTAGTTAATTGGCCGATTTCCCTTTCTCCTGAGGAGTTTAGGGTCAGTTAGTTAATTGGCCGATTTCCCTTTCTCCTGAGGAGTTTAGGGTCAGTTAGTTAATTGGCCGATTTCCCTTTCTCCTGAGGAGTTTAGGGTCAGTTAGTTAATTGGCCGATTTCCCTTTCTCCTGAGGAGTTTAGGGTCAGTTAGTTAATTGGCCGATTTCCCTTTCTCCTGAGGAGTTTAGGGTCAGTTAGTTAATTGGCCGATTTCCCTTTCTCCTGAGGAGTTTAGGGTCAGTTAGTTAATTGGCCGATTTCCCTTTCTCCTCAAATATTCTCTATATTATACTTAGTGTATCTTCGTTTATTTTCCTTTTTAGTATATTATATGTAGTTAAAAATTAGGCAAAAATAGTATTATTATTTATTTTACTTTCCTTTTTAGTATATTTCTATTTAAAAATAATGGAAAAAAATAGTACTATAAATTACAAAAATTAACAATTTAAAATTTGATCAACTCTCAAAATTTCACCCGTGCCACATAAATAGAAAAGTGAATAAAAGATCTTAGGGATAGTCGATTAATTGGTCGATTTGTCTTTCTTCAATTTTCTCTATTTATATTTAGGGTTTTCTCCGTTTTAGTTAATTTGTCTTGTTTTCCTTATTAGTCTGTTATGTATTTAAAAACTATGAAAAAAAATGCAGTATTGAAAATCACAATAGTCAATAGTTTAAAATATTTAGAAACACATATAAATTTTTGGTTAACTCTCAAAATTTCACCTATTCCACATAAATTGGGACTGAGGGAGTAACATGCATTATTCGAAAATAATGTTAAAAATATTATAAATCACAATACTTAAATATTTTAAATATTTTAAGATATATTTAAAAATTGATTAGCCTTTGAAATTTCGCCTATGCCATTTAAATTGAGACAGGGGGGGTAACATATATTATTTGAAAATTACGTTAACTAAGAGTGTCATAATCACAATTATTAAAAACTTAAAATATATTTAAAAAATTGATCAACTCTCAAAACTTCACATGTGACACATAAATCGCAATAATTAACAACTTCAAATATTTAACCAAATATATCAAAAAAATAACTAATTTTCAAAATATTGCATATGTCACATATATTATTTGAAAAGTACATTAAAAATATTTAAAAATTTAGTTGACTCTCCTAATTTGATCTATGTCACATAAATTAAATAAATAAAGTACTATATAGATGGCAGAAGACTTGGGAGACCCTTATACTTGACTTCGTTTGTCACTTGGATCCTTCTACTCGCGACTTTGCCAACTAAACACTTAAAGTTATTAAAACACACTATTTCAAACCCCTCTGATCATGTGTGTCTCTCAATCGCGATGATGTGGATAACACCTCACTATCCACAACAGATATGTATTGCCACGTCATTTTTTTTATTACAAATAATATATTTTTAAAAGAAATCTCAAACTAATCTCCAAAATCCTTTATTTCTTGATTTCTTTCCATTTTTTCTTCTCTTGCCATATTTTTCATCTATTTTGCTACTTAGATTTTATGTTATCATTCTTTTTTTTTTCTAGGTGAATTTTTTACGTTGAAGAGGAATATAGAGATAAGCAAAGCTTTGTTATGTTTTTATTATAAATTTTGTTGTTTTAATGGTGGTGTGAATAAAGTGACTAATTAAAATGGAGGATGAGAGAAAGAAGAGAAGGAGACCAAAAATGGATCATTATAGAAAAACTCTTTCAAAATGCTCTCAATAAAATTGTGTTACATTTAGAAAGAATCAAATATATGTTTTTCAAAAACCCATCTAAAATCTGCATCTATTTCACAATTTAGAACCTCTTTTTTCCCTCTCTTTTACCAAAATCTTAATAAATATATTTTCCCCAATCATTGTAGAACTCTCAAACGATAGGAAGCATATGAGAAGACAAAGAAGAAGAATTGTGTGTAAGAGCATTGGAAGAAATCGAAGAAGATGTGTGTGGTGATGGTGGGTGAAATTATGAGGAAGAAGAAGAAGAAACGTACAACATATTGTTGGGTTATGAAGGTGATTAGGCGTCATGCGGAAGCTTATAATTTGCAAATCATGATATCGATAAATCAAATTACAAAATCTTATACTAAAAATAAAAATATTATTATATGATTTGACCAATTAGCCTACATATTTAAAAACGAATAAAAAGACATAAATATTATAGAGAGTAAAATCTCCTAATAAACAAGACTCTCTAAACGACTACATTGTGTATCTATTTTGTTGTTCTTGATATGACAAGATGGGTATTCAATTTATAGAGTTCCAAACTTTTCTTCCAAGGAAAGAATAAATCAAATATAGAAGAAAAATATATTTTCCTTTCATGAAAAGTAAAAACATTTATGGTAATGTTTTGTCTTTTCTTTTAGGAAAAAATAAATTTCAAATAAGGTAGGAAAATCAGGGTAAAACCCTAACAAATCTCCCCTTTTGGCTGGATTTTCTTGACAAAATTTGATCCACCTTCTTCATATGCATGATAATCTTGTTCTTTCACATAGTCTTCAGCACTGCTGCTTGCCATGGTTAAAAATAAGGTTTAAAATATATGGGTTAAAAATGGTTTAAAATATTTTGTTTTTATTTTTAAAAATTGCAGCAACAGGAATGTTGAAAATATGATTTAAAGCTTCTTCTCCACATGTAGCTAGACAAAAATCTTCATTATCATCAAATTGATTACAAATTGATTTGAAACCACTTGAGCCTTTCTTCAATCTTGTTGAACAATTGGATCATTGAACCATTAGCTCTAATACCACTTATTGGGTTATGAAGGTGATTAGGCGTCATGCGAAAGCTTATAATTTGCAAATCATGATATCGATAAATCAGATGACAAAATCTTATACTAAAAATCAAAATATTATTATATGATTTGACCAATTAGCCTACATATTTAAAAACGAATAGAAAGACATTAAAACTGTAGAGAGTAAAATCTCCCTATAAACAAGACTCTCTAAACGACTACATTGTGTATCTATTTTGTTGTTCTTGATATGAGAAGAGGGGTCTTCAATTTATAGAGTTCCAAACTTTTCTTCCAAGGAAAGAATAAGTAGGTGTTTGGTCATGCGATACCATATCATGATATGGTATCGTGAGATGGAATCAGCGTTTGGACATGCGATTTTACGTTGATTTCATCTCATGATTCCATATCATGAGATGTGATTCCATATTCTCCAAAAACTATGATATGTAATTAAATGGGAATTCCATATCATGATTTGAGATATTTTAATACAAAAATTGATCCACGAGTTTATATTTTATTAAAACAACCCTACATTTATATCTACTAAGTACTAACCATTTATTTCATATGTAAACAAAATTTATAATCACATCATTACTTTTTAAAATTTATTATTCTCACCAACATATAGTCACTTTAACTAACACCAACCGATTGTTAAAGTGATGAAATATTTATGGTCTATGA
>NW_006239077.1:375953-376138 GCF_000226075.1 Solanum tuberosum | reverse complement strand
TGTCTCATTTACGTCACATATGCTTTTAGTAATTCTTTATAAAATGTTTGTTGGTAGATAAATATTATGTTGTTGATGTTGGTTTTCGAAACACAAAAGGATTTTTAGCTCCATACAAAGGACTACACTATCATTTGCAAGATTATCAAGGAAGTGAAAGAGAGCCTCAAAATGCCAAAGAATTT
>NW_006239077.1:372087-375496 GCF_000226075.1 Solanum tuberosum | reverse complement strand
AAGTGGAGAACAAATAGTTTTGTAATAATTTATTATGCGATTTTATAAATTTTTGTTTATTTGATAAGATTGAATAAATAATTGGAGCTATTTTAATAGTTTTACAACTTATGAGATTTTTATGTTTATGAGAAAATGTACAACACAAATATTCCACATCGCATATCCAAACAAAACTTCAATTTCATCTCATGATTCCATATCGCATGGCCAAACGGGCCCTAAATCAAATATAGAAGAAAAATACATTTTCCTTTCATGAAAAGTAAAAACATTTATGGTAATATTTTGTCTTTTCTTTTAGGAAAAAATAAATTTCAAATAAGGTAGGGAAATCAGGGCAAGACCCACCATCTAAAATCTGCATCTATTTCACAATTTAGAACTTCTTTGTTTCCCCTCTCTTTTACCAAAATCTTAATAAATATATTTTCCCCAATCATTATAGAACTCTCAAACGATAGGAAGCATATGAGAAGAGAAAGATGAAGAATTGTGTGTAAGAGCATTGTAAGAAATTGAAGAAGATGTGTGTGGTGAAGGTGGGTGAAATTATGAGGAAGAAGAAGAAGAAACATACAACATATTGGGAATGGAGTTTTTTTAAAATTTGTTTTTAAAATTGTTATATTTTTCTTTTAATTTAAATATTTTTTAAAATTTAAATAATTGTCTTCACTTGCTTTTAAACGTGTGTAGCCACGCTCTTGATCTAATTCAGCAAAAAAATGTCACATAAGCTAAGTCAACAGTCAAATGGATTTAAAATAGTGTGTTTTAATAACTTTAAGTGTTCAGTTGACAAAGTCGTGAGTAGAAGGGTCTAGAGTACAAGGGTCTAGCTGACAAACAGAGTCAAGTACAAGGGTTTCTCAGCTCATTCCGCCTATATAGATATATAAAGGTAGAGGTAACAAACCACCAAAAAGATAGGCAAATGCGCTAATTAAGTTGGGTTGGACATCATCAACTCCATCATCTTTATAATTGTCTTGCACAGTGGTTGATAGTTGTGGGTGTTTAATTCCTTTAACATAAAATTGCTACGCCAAAAAAATTTCAACAGCGGAATGTATAAAATGAAGAGTAAAAAATCTATGAAAATGGTTAAATTTATCCATTTAGTATTGGAGTAAGAATTTTTATTTAAGAAGATTTTAAAATATAAAAACATAAACATGCAAAGGCTATAATCTTCCAATTTCAAATTTACATCTTTTGAATTTAAAACCTCAATTTTAAATTCAAATTAGATTTATTACATAATACTACCAATATTATCCTAAATTTGTCAAGTGGCTTTGCAGCATATTATCATAATATAGTGTATTGTTTTTCGAAAAAATTGTTTATTTTCCAATAACATTAAAAAATTTAAAAATATGGCTAAAGACAAGTAAATTAAGGTTTATAAAGTTTTTTTCTTTTTTGGCTAAATAGTTTGAGCAAGATAAAGAACCCGAAAGAAAAAATTAGGCTAAGAACAAAAATAAGAATTAAAGTAAAAAAAAAATAGTAACGACAAATAAGAAACTCATAAATTGCTTGTATTTTCGGAGTTTGATAATGGAGTTATTTTTTTTATTTGCCCATGTCTTACAAGTGAAGATAAGATAATTTTGTCCTCCCATGCAAGAGTTTCAATAAAAAATACACTTAAATTATTTCACTTTATTGAGTTTTATACATGAATTATTAAGTGTGTGAGTTTCTCATCGATACTATCAACGAATGGTTAGGGAAACACATATCTAGACTTTAACCAGACCAAATGTTGCCTAGAAATGCTTCTTAGGCATGTTTGTCCATAAAATATCCGTCCACATATCATATATAACAGTTCTATTTGTGTAACGACCTGATCCCATCGTTAGGGAAAAGCCAATGGGGAAAGAATTGGACCAGAAAAACTTTTGAGTAGTAACTTGAAATTTCCTAGCCTAGTCCAAATTTGAACGAAATCGGAGTCAGGCGAGTCTAGGAAAATCCGGTAAAGAATGAGCAGTTTAATAATGAAATTGATTGCGTGAGTGGATAGCTAAGACGTTAAGGAACCCGTACGACTTTACGAAATTGAATTCGGGCGAGTAGAACTCCCGAAATTGATCTTAGCGTGAACGGATGTTTTCTGAGTGTCATGGGATGAAAGGATGTTGTGAAATGGGGATTTGAGATTTTTAATTTTTCTCACTGTTTTCCGTGCAAGCCGTTGTGGCGGAATTATTCCCTCCAAGGCAGGGTCGTTGTAGCGGGGTGAGGACCGTTGTGGAGGGACATTCGCGATTTAAGTTAGAAATAAACACCAAAAACGTTTTATTCTGCACTTTTCGACCTTGAGAGCTAAGGAACGACCCCAGGTGCTTTCTTGACAGTTTTCCACCATTCTTGAGGCTAAAGGTAAGATTTTAACTCTCCAAATCCATTTTTCGATCCGTAGAATGTAGATTCATAGGTGATTATCGATGGGGGAAGGTTTTGATCTAGAAATTATGGTGGAAAAGGCTCCAATCTGGGTATTAAGATCTTGGGTTTGGTCTAGGGTTATTGGATATATTATAATTCGGATAATTAGACATTTGATTGTTGATCCTTGCGTATATTAATTGTTTGTAGACCTAGAACAAGCGGAAAGAATTCGGAAAGGGAAGATTCAAGTGCCTTAGGGGATTTAAGCTTGGATTCGAGGTAGGTGATGGTTGTGATATATGTTAGTAATTACTCCATTATAATGCATGTATGTATGCAAATATTACATTATTGATCACACTAATCGTAAATGAGTATGAATGAAGAATTGTATGCCATGAAACAACTCTTGATTGTATGATTGTGAGAATGTACATTGCGATTGTGATTGTGGCTTGTTGAATGGATCGAGTGTTACGTTTCGACACACTAACTGGGATCGGTTGCCACGTATCGGCATAAACATTGGAACGGGTGTCACGATCCGACACACTAACTGGGATCGGTTGCTACGTATCGACATAAACATTGGAACGGGTTTCACGATCCGACACACTAATTTGGAATGGGTACCACGTACTGGTACACTAATAGTTTGGGTATGGGTTCCATGAGAGGACCATTGAATTGGGTTCCATGAGAGGATCATTGACTTGAGTTCTGTGAGAGGACCATTGAATTGTGTTGTGTATCTACTTGTGATGATTACGTTCATATCTAATGGTGATTGAGATTGAAAGACTGTTTGTTGTTCTAAAATAATAACCAATGTGTATTATTGAAAACGTGGAATGCTATATTGATCATGTAAAGATTACTAATATTGTGTATGTTTGGTATATGCCTGTTTTATAATGTTGTGGTTACTTGCACGTGTTTCACTTATTGGGATAGCCGCGTGATCCTACCAGTACACTGTGGTTGTGTACTGATACTACACTTG
>NW_006239077.1:353951-371757 GCF_000226075.1 Solanum tuberosum | reverse complement strand
TTTGGTTCATTGTTAGATGTTTTGGTACATTGACTTTCAGGTTCTATGGGTTGTTCTTCCACATTAGTTTGGCTAGTTTATTTAAACCCTTGGAGTTTATGGGAACTCTTTATTATTTCTACATTTAAACTTGCTTTCGTATCTTTAAATGTATAGTATTTGGTTAAGGCTGCTTAGTTGGGTTGTAGTAATGGTTCTCCCACCAAAGGGTTAGTGTGGGTGCCAATCACGACGGTCTGGGTCGTGACAATTTTCTAACACATTAATTTTTGGAATATATTTTTGGCTTCTTTAAAACCTTAAACTTTCCCCTATCACGTCGAAAATATCAATGCCACAATAAAGGCGGGACCACGGCTAAGAACGTGGAGAAGAAAATGCAGTGGATATCATGGTTGGAATAAATTAATTTATATAGTGATAATTTGATATTTCACCTTAATTTTTAGCCTAATATTAATTTCGGTCAAACACATATGCAGACCCTTAAACTTGTCCCTAAATTTCATTTTGGCACTCCAACTCAACCTTGTTCCATTTAAACCCTTCAACTCCAATTTTTATGTTCCATTTTGACACTTCTTTCCAAAGAATCAACAAAGTGGGATGCGTGTACTTCACATGCCATGATATGACACAAAAAAACAATTAAAAACACATACACAACTCCTCTAACTTTCCCCCATTTTTTTATTTTGTCATGATAACTTAGTCTTGTTCTATTTTAATCCTTCAACTCTATTTTATATAGTATCATTTAAACACAAAATACTAAATTTATGATTTCTTTATTTTTATTTATGTTCTTCATTTCCACTTTTTAATTTAAAAATCAACATCATGTTTTTTTAAAAATAATAATAATGGATGAACATCATTTTTTAAAAAAAATATTTTTTTAGAGTTTCTGTACATTATTGTGTGAAAAAATAATCGACGAAAGTGTGTTGATTTTCTTTTTTAAGCAATTAATTAAATTAAATAACACCACATATTTTTTTTCCATATCTAGTCTATTTGAACTAACTCAAATATCAGCTTTCTATTTTTTCATTCAACTAAATATGAGTAAAAAAACTCATGTTCATTGCTAATTAATAACACTACAAAAAATATTGAAACTCGATATACTTCGTTGGGTTGTCATTGATTTTCTTAAGAAAGAAAATTGACGTACTTTCATCGGTTATTTTTCACGCAAAAATATAGGAAAACTCTTTAAAAAAATTGTTACTTTTTTTTATAAAAAAAAAAATCAATGATCATCCGTCAATTTTAATTTCTTACAATAACTAATAGATGAACGCCGATTTTTAAAATGCAAAATTGCAGCTGAATAACATATATTGAAATAAAGAAATCATAAAATTAGTATTTTGTGTTAAATGGTACATAAAAGAAATAGTGTTGAAGGTTAATATTTTATTATATTTTTTAAAAATACTTTTTTTTTGTCTTTCACTCTCTTAGAGAAAGTGTGATGCACACTCTGCCACATCACTTAGAAGTGCCAAAATAGAACATAAAAATTGGAGTTGAAGGGTTAAAATGGAACAAAATTGAGTTGAAGTGTCAAAATGAAATTTATGGACAAGTTTAAAGGTCTGCATATTGGTTTGGCCATTAATTTCTTTAGACTTGCCATGGTAAAATTATTTTTTCAAGTGGCAGAATTTTTAAACAAAAGAGAGATTGTACACACATCATTAGAAATTAATCAAGGTATTTTTCTCAAATTATTAAATGATAGTTCAAATAAGAAACTCACACTTTCAATAGTTCAGATAAAGAACTAAAAAAAATTAAGATAATTTAAACGTGTTTCTATCCTAACTTATTATTTATTATGTGGCGAAAAGACTACACTATCCTCTAAAGATAAGATAATCTTGTCCTTTCGTACAAAACAGTATATTGAAAATATCATCTACAAACATCTGAATCATCAATGATTAAACACTTCCTCCGTTTTTATTTATATGTCATTCTTTTTTATTTTAGGTGCATTAAGAAATTAAGTAATTTTGCTATTCTACCCTTATTTATTTATTTTTTAAAGTCAACTTTTCAATCAATGAATATGAATTAAATATTTTGATTAATTAATTTGACCAATAAACATGAATTATTCACTTAGTTTTTATATGTTGGTCAAATGTATATTTTCAAGGCTAATAACTCGCAAGGGTAAAATTGAAAGAATATTGTAATTTATGTATTGATTTTATGAAATGACAAATAAATATGGATCAACTATTTATAGTAAGGATGACCTATAACAAAGAACAGAGGGAGTATCTGTGCTTTCCAATTTCCACTATAGGTCTTAAATACTTCCTCCGTCCAACAATAGTTGTCCACTATACTAATTTGGGATGTCCAACAATACTTGCTCACTTTATAAAATTAAGGGATAATTTCACCCTTAATTCCTAATTTACCCTCATCATTAATTATAGTCATTTTTCTATCATATTTTTCAAGATATTGTATTTATTATATTCAAATGATGGTATAATAAAATTATCCTTCTATTAATAGTTTTTTAAAAAGTGTATAAAATCAATAGTGAACAATTATTATTGGACATATGGAGCGAAAATTTCCCTTCAATAAATATCCCTATATTGCTACAAAAGTTTGGCCCAAATTTGATCACAAAGACAAAAGTCTATAATATTTTTATATTAGATTTTGCATTTTTTCTCCCAATACACTTTGCACCAAAACAAAATTCACTATTTTTTTCTTTTCCCCAGAGTTTTTGAATTGCTCTTTGACTTGTAAGGAAGATAAAAAGTTTTTTTTTTGTATGTGCATCTTTTTTTTTGTGTGTGTTATATAGTTCATTTGATTAAAAACCAAATATAATTTGAACATCAATACTTTTTTCAATTAATGAAAAAGAAAGTTATAAACTTTAGTTTTAAAAAATATATTTTTAATTTTATTTTTACATATTAATTTTATTTTTAAATTACTATGCAATACAAATTAGTTCTAAACATATATATGACCATCACCCTACCCATCCCCCGAATCCAATCATGTCTGAACGTATCAATGAATATCTTTTAAAAAATGCAAAAAAGTTATTGAAGGAGACAATTAAATTTCACGATAATGTACTTGATTATTTAGTAATACAAGTTTAATAAAATAAACTAATTCAGCGTGAATTCAAAAAAAATATAACTAAATTATACTTCCTTTAAATATAACTACTAAGTAAATAAAATTATAACTCACCTAAATCTCATAGTTTAAGGAGTAAATTACATCTTATCTCTATTTTTCTCTAATTACAATAATCCCTTAATTTTTACACAGTCCGGATACATAATTCATTATTCGGATACATTAATGTTGATCTGTTATGTATCAAGTTGTTACGCTGAAAAAGGAAAAAAAAACAGAAAATTCAATTAAAATCCCATAAATTACGCCTACACATTTCTTCTTACTGTCAATCAATCAAACACAAACCCTAGAAGAACCAACAAATTCAAAAATCAAATTTATTTTTCAACCATTCAAATTTACGAAAAATTTGATAAGATACATAATGAATAGTTGTTGGGACAAATAATTTGTTTTGTGAGTCTCCAATCTATCACTGTATTGAACCCAACATTGTCACCAGGGAGTGCCTCCTAGAGATATTCGTGGTGCATCTGTACAGACTTGACTTCAGTTGTCAAACTAGTATGGCCAAAAGTCACAACCATACCAGACATGATCACACCAGTCTCAATGTGACCAACAAGTACAGTTCCAATACCACTACTCTTGTAACGTCCTGAAGTGGAAGACGGAGGGGGTTTGTCGGATGGTAGTAGAAGGAAATTACGGGAAAGTGTTATTGACAATGAGATTCAATCCTTGGCAAATTATAACAGACTAGCACAATTCAAAATTCAAAATTCTTTTTCCCATTCTTCCAGAAAACTCTCAATTTTTGAATTAAAACTTCAAGATACATTGGAGATCTGATACCTCGTTCAGGTGAAGAAACAAGAGCCTGAATTTTCAATATATCTGCTATGCATTAATACAAGACACAAAAAGGTTAAAGAGATACATAGCTTTGATGGATCATCTATCCTTTTATAATGTTGTGTAATCACTTTTTGAATTGTGTTTTCGAGATAGATAAATTTATCAATACATTACTAATTATGTATCTTGTCAAATTGATAAGTGTTGTAATTCTACTAGATACATTAAATAATAAATTGTTGCTCATAAGATGTTAGGTTTAGGATAGATACATTACTATTTGGTAATTGTTATGTATCAGATACATTTAGTATAAATTCAAATTTACGTATCATGCCTAAAAAATTAGTGCATTATACATTATAATTTATGTAACTTATTTTGATTGAGAGCAGAAACCATATGTATCAGAAATTTGTAGATGAAAAGGCTAATACATGATAAATGATACATTTGGTAGAATTTTTGTATCAAGTATCAATACTAATTAGGGTTATGTATCAAAACTAATATGTGAACACGATACATTGTGCATGATAAAATTGTAATGTATCATAATGTTGAAACGAAGGCATTATACATTAGTTTAAGAAACAAAATCAACTAGATACATTAAAAATCTGAACCTATATCTATCAAAAAAGATGAACAACCAAAAGATCAAAAAAAAAAGTCAACAATCTGATCAACGGAAAGCAACGAAGATGTATCCTTCTCGGACTAATTGGGTAAATCTATTACTGAAAGATCGAACCAATGAAATGAAGTGTATCAAGACTGCCATTAGAAATTTCGGGAACCATTCCAAATGTACTTCAAGATGAACTTTGTGCATTAACAACGTTTTCTACCCCTCTTTGGTGTGGTTCTTGCAAGTATGCACTGTACACAACTTCCTTTTGCATATCCAAAGCAATATAATTTCTATGTTTCTTATGAAGAAAAAAGATGAAAAAACTAAAATAAATAAATAAAAGAAATCAAAAATTGAAGTGATGGAAAGAAATCTACCTCTTGAATAACTTAAAATCATTAATTGGAAAGAGAAAAACTTTTAAATACAAAAATGGATTAATGGAGGTAATTGTGGAGAGATTTGTGGCGTGAAAAAAGGAAGAAAAATCATGATATGAGATTTCAAATTAATGTATTCAGAAAAGGGAATGATGGGAGCAAAAGAGGGGATTTTTGATATTTTTGAAATGGTAGGAAAAATAAGAAAATATGATAATAAATGGTATGTAGTTAGGTAATTTTTCCTTTTTTGTATTTTTTTTATTGAAGGAGACAATGAACTTCAAGTTAATAGTAAATATAAATAAATATTTCTTTAATTAAAATTTATACTAATTAGTCAGCAATACACAAGTTAGTTAACTGAAGTATGAGTTTCAAATTTACAATAGAATTTTTTTAAAATATAATCAGTAAATAAAATTATATATAATTCGACAATGATTAATGAATCATCCATATAATGTGTGAGTTTTTATTTTAAGAAAAAAATAAATATAATTTTGAATTATAATCACGACTACGAAATTAGTTAATACAATATTCTAATTAAACAGATGTTTCAAATAAAATAGAAATAAAATATTTATATATATGCTTATATATACCTACATTCGATTTTTCGGTTTGATTTTGTACTATTCGATTTGAATTTTTCGGTTTTTTTATTTTTTAAAAGTATAACCCAATTCAAATCAAAATAAATTTGGTTTGGTTTGGTTTGATTTGATTTTTCTCTATTCAGTTCGGCTTTTTTCGATTTGGTTAATCTGTTGTCAATAATTAATAACATAACTAAAGTTATATTTCTTTTGAATATATATATAATTCAGTTTTTTTCAATTTTAATTTTTCTAAATTTGAAATTAAACCAGAAAATCAAACAAAGTAAATGATTAATCCAAAACCAATTCAAACTAAAATTTGGTTTGATTCGCTTTGAGTTTTCGATTTAATACGAACAGTGCACACCCTACCTAGGCATAGTTCTTAATTAAATAATCAATAAATTTATCAACTTTGATTATCAAAATTGAATAGTAAATAACTTAAACATTCAAATTATTACAAATACATATATCAATGTATAATTCTCAATTTCATAAGAAGTCTAATTGCATTGTATAATTATAGTATTCTTGAGAATTTTTTTTTATTTTGGTAAGTTAATATATAGGACATGAATAAATAACTTAATATTACTCTCTACTTATAAGGGTCAGATATATTTTTTAACTTTGTCATTTAGAGCTAATATGATCCTCGTTATAAAAGTGGTTCACATATACTCCTATCATTACAAAATGACTCATATATACCCCCTAGTGTTACAAAAGTGGTTTACATATACCCCTACCGTTACAAAAATGACTTAAAAATCTGTATTTAATCTTTTTCATTCATAAATTATTTTTGACTTCTTTGATTATTTTTATTTGAGTTTTTAAATTTATTTTATGTTTTCTTTCATTCTTTAGTGTAAAAATAAGAGAAATAAAAAGAAAGAAGTTTGAGTGGAGAAAGATTAAAAATCTAAAAAGAATTATCACTACTAGAAAACTGTAAATTACTTGGGAATTTTACTTGCGGATTATTTCCGCAGAAACTTCCTACAAATTTTCATAAGGAAATATGAAATTCCTAAATTCTAGACGTCTCTAAATGCGAAAAATAATTTCTCAGAAAAATTGGTAGGTAACTTTGGCGCCTTTTTTTACAAAATTATTACTTGGGGAATTATTTAGGGAAATTATTTTACGAATACCATTTTTATAGGTAAATTCGCAAGTAATTAAAAAAAAATTGTAAATGTTTGCAAGAAAATTCCTAGAAAAACTTATTTGCAGATTTAGCTAGAAATAATTACTTGAAAATTTATTTAGAAATAATTTTATACGTGTTATTACATGGGGATTCATGTTCAACGAATTTTTTTGGAAATTTATTTCTTGAGGATTTACTTGGAGAATTACTTGGGGATTTTATTGATTTGAATTTGGTTGGAGATTTATAGAGGAATGCATACTTGAACATTTTTTTAATACAATTTAATTGGAAGTTTTTTCTTGGAATCTAAGGATATTTGGAGTCTTCAAGGAATATTTTTTTTAAAATACATTTAACAAAATTAAAAATTATAATAATATAAAAAATAAAAATAACATTAAAATGAATTTTATTGTTAAATATTTACTCTACTTTTAGATTAAATAAATTATTATACAATAATATCAATCTAGCCCTGCATGTGTTGGAACATTACCACAAATGGCATGAACATTAGTTTTAACTTATATATAGTTACAAATTTTATTTTAAAAACCAATGATGCAATTTTGTTTTTGTTTTTGTTTTTTTGTTTTTAAATTTGAAAGATACAAAACATTAAAATTATATGGCTAGTTATTTGTTTAATAGAAACCAACTATCATAAATGTAATTAATTTTGATTTAATATTACTTTATATTAAATTTTACATTATTGAATAAGACAAACATTATATTTAAGTAGAGGAAAATTAAATTATATACAGTGAATTTTAATCAACCCCTAGTTGATAGAATTATATTAAATGAAAAATAAATAATTTTAGTTATATATCAAATTGATATTTTTTTTACAAGCATTAAAAATGATATAATTTCTCTATAGTAATTTATTAAATTATATATTATTAAGTATGTTTAAAATATAATTATTAAAAGATAAATTAAAATTATAAATACCACAAATACCTAATAAGATAAACTATCAATTATTGATTATAACTTTCTTGCACTTTAAGTTAACTTATAGACTTATTTATATTTTTCAATTATTATTTTTAAGAACTTTTGTATGTATAATTTAAAATTTTGTCTACGTTTAGCTAGGGATATTATCTCATAGAAAAGTGTAAGCATAAAATTTTCATGATAGGTTGGGTGGGAGTGATTTATTTTAAATATATAGTTTCACTTTTTAAGAGTTAAATCACATGAACTTTAGCCAACATTTAAATAATTGATATGATGAACTTACAGTACTTTTATGTAATTTATGAATATCTCAATAGTATTTTTAATACTCAATTAATTAATTATTTAACTTTAAAAATTAATCAAATCGAAGAAAGACACCAAAAATTAATGTAATATCACTGGTACATTTATAATGCTATGACTGAACACATGGGTAGAATAAAATTTCAAAAAGAGCAACAATAAATGGGAGGGCATTCATATGGGCACTCTGGCGGGGGAATTAAAATTGTTCAAGTGGTGGTGTGAATTATGTGAGAAATGCTAGATAAATCGGTGGGCAGATGGGTATGCTAGATAAATGTGGGGGGGTGGGGAGGAGGGCAGTGGGGTGAGTGGTGTGAGAAATAAATTATTCGAATATTTTTACGCGGCTTTACTTGCAAATAAATTGGTAAGAAAATTCTTTTTTTTTTTGTTATTTTTTGCAAGAAAAATCGCAAGTAATTTACGTGCGAAATATAAATCCCTAGGTGAATTACTTGGGAATTTTGAAATTCGCAGGAAATAATTACCTAGGAAGGTTTTACCTTCGGATTCTTTTTGATAGGAAAATCTGTAGGAAACTTATTTTCCTGCGAATTTTCATTTATAATCCCCAGAAAAATCCCTATGTAATTCACACTTTTCTTGTAGTGTATAATTAAAAAAAATTACGGCTATATTGTAATTTAGTTTTTATATCTGTCATTATTAGATCGAGATAGCATATTAGAGGTACAAGACTACAACAATAATACGTGACTTTCTTGAATTGTTGTTAACCAGGATCAACGATTATGAACTATATGATTTTTATTATTTCTATAATGTGTCGATGTCTGTCATATTCAAGGAAAAACTAAATAGCTTTATTTTAAAAATTTGGAAGGAAAAGGCTAAAAATGTCAAAAAGGAAACTAACTTATGGCTATAAATAGGAACTGAGTCCTCCTTCAGTGTATTCCCAAGTCAAAGAAAATTTCAATTTGCAACTTGGAAGGTATGTCCCATTTTCTTTTATTGAGAATTGAGATCCTCAATTCAAATAACAGTGTAATTTTATACAAGAGTAGCTTATTATATTTTTCTTCCTAAAAGTAGTAATTATGGAATCTGTTTAAATTTCCATAATAACAAAAAAAATTATAGGAGCTTATCCTATAAATAGTTATAGTGGGGGATAGTTCTATAGTTATAGTAAGTTAATGGAACTTTATGTCATAGTCAAAATTCTAATAGTATTTATTTTATATTTTATTCCACTGACCCTAAAAAGTTTCTCAATTATCTCAAGAAAAAAAAAGCAAGTATATGAAACTTTTTTGAGATTTCGATCTTTATCACACTAACTCATGTTTGTTCAAATTTTGGTTCATTTCCTTTTACCAAACAGTTTCTGTAAAATGGAGTTGTGCACTCAAACCATTGCAATTAATGAGGTTATTACACGTCGCATTGGCAATCATCATCCTAGTGTTTGGGGAGATCATTTTCTTGCATATGCTGAACTCACGGTAAAACATTGTTTACATCATGATTAATGCATATGCAACAACCACATATATTTTCTCCGTTTCATATTACTATAATTATTTACTTCAAATTATATGCTTTCTTAAGAAACAAAAAGAAAATAACATATAATATGAAAAAAAGGAAATAGTAATTCTTCCCCTAAAAAACATGTCTTTTTTTCATAGATGTAAATTGATAGTGGGATCCAATTTTTATGTTGTTGTGTTCATTTTGTGGCGACATGGGGTTTATAAAAAGAAAAGAGAGGACAAGGTTTTAAATAATGGAAAAATCTTTTTGGTCATAATTATTGGCCACAATGACCCAAATGTTATACTTTTTTTTTCTTTTTAGTTGTCATCCTTTTAGATTTTACGTTCCTTAAGAAATTAGGCAAATTTATCATTAACTCTTATTTAGTGTTTTCTTAAAGTTAAATTTTTAATAAATGGGTGAATTAATTTGTTTTGATTAATTAATTTGATTAATAAACTGTCACGACTCAGACCGTCGTGATTGGCACACACATTAACCCTCCGGTGGGAGAACCATTACTACAACCCAAACTGAACAACTCAACCAAAAACTAAGATTAAAGATATGGAAGCAGGTTTAAATGCTAAAGAAAAAATAGAGTTCTCATAAACTCCAAAAGTCTAATCAACGATTGCGAAAATAACGCCTAGAACCTGAAAGTCAATGTACCAAAACTCTAACAAGGATCATAAGTCTAAAGGAAATGGGCACAACCCAATTAAACACAAGAAAATCTAAAGTACTAGTCTAAGTCCGAAGATATGGACATAAACAAAAGAGAACTCATGGCAGCCCGGAAGAACTGGCTCACCCTTGAATTCGAGTCAATCACTGGTCTTCTAAATGAGGTCTGTCAGTAATCGCCTGAAGATGCCCTGTACTCAACAAAGAAAGAGCAAGTGCAGTATCAGTACACAACCACAGTGTACTGGTAGGATCACGCGGCTATCCCAATAGGTGAACATATATAAGTCATTACAACAATAATAAACATGCATACACCGAACATATACAATATCAATTATCACTTACGACAACGTACAATTTCACAAATCTCAAGATATACAGTCATGTCAAGTCAATGGTCCTCTCATGAAACCCATACCCAAACTGTTAGTGTACCGGTACGTAGTACCCGATCCAAGTTAGTGTGCCAGACGTGACACCTGATCCCATATATGCGCCGGAACGTGGCACCCGATCCAAGTTAGTGTGTTGGAACGTAACACCCGATCCAAGTTAGTGTGTTGAAACGTAACACCCGATCCATTCAACAAACCACAATCACAATCACAATGTACATTCTCATAATCATACAATCAAGTCATGATTCATGGCATACAATTATTCAATCATCCTCATTTACGATTAGTGTGATCAATAATGCAACATTCACATACATACATGCATTATAATGAAGCAATTACAAATATATATCACACCAACATGAAATCACAACCATCACCTACCTCGAACAAAGCTTGAATCCCCTAAGAAACCCGATTCTTCCCTTTTCGGATTCTTTCCGCTTGTTCTTGGTCTACAAACAATCAATAAAACGCGAGGATCAATAAACGAAGCCTAATTACCCGAATTACAATCAAAATATCCACCCTAGGTCGAACCCTTGATCCCCATGCCCAGATTAAGGCTTTTTCCACCATAAATCCCAGATCAAAACCCTCCCCCATCGATAATTACCCATGAATTTACATTCTACGGATCGAAAAACGGATTTGGGGAGTAAAAACCTTACCTTTAGCCTCAAGAATGGAGAAAAGCTGTCAAGAAAACATCTTGGGTCGTTCATTAGCTCTCAAGGTCGAAAAGTGCAAAATAAAGACGATTTTGGGGTTTATTTCCAACTTAAGTCGCGACTGGCCCGCTATGGCGGCCACCATCCCGCCACAGCGTCCCCGCCCTAGAAGGAATAATCCCACCACAACGGCTTGATTGGAACCAGTGAGTCGAATTAAGAGTCTCAAACTCTTATTTCACAACACATCTTCAACCCATGACATTCAGAAACTACCTGTTTACGCTAAGATCAGTTTCGGGAGTTCTACTCACCCGAATTCAATTCCGTAAAATCGTACGGGTTCGTTAACGTATTAGCTATCTACTCATGTGATCAAAATCATAATTAGATCTCCCATTTGTTATCAGATTTCCGTAGACCTCACTGACTCCAATTTCATCCAAATCTGGACTAGGTTGGAAAATTTCAAGTTACTACGAAAAAGTTTTTCGGCCTAAAAATTTTCCCGTTGAATTTTCTATAACAACGGGAACATGTCGTTACATAAACATGAATTAATTATTTTATTTTTCTATGTTGGCCAAATGCATATTTTCAAGGTTAATAACCCTTAAAGATAAATAGGAAGAATAGTGTCATTTATGCATTGATTTTGTGAAATTGACTTTGCACACTTCTTAAGAAATTATAGATAGAAGGGTAATTTTACTATAATAAATATAATGTCTTGAAAGAAGTAATAAGGAAATGATTGTAATTAATGATAAGAGTAAATTAGAAACTAAGTGTAATTGGACATCTCATATTGGATAACTATTATTGGACGGAGGGTGTATTAATAAACATCTAATTTTAATAAGAACAACATGTAATAAAGTCTATTCACACTATATAATGGCCATGTGGGGTTGAGAAAAACTCTTAACTAATCTGCATGCAATTATAATAACGCGGAGATGGACTGATGGACATTTGTACTTGTATGAATTTGTATTCTGAACTCTTCTACATGTCTTTTTGCCAACTGAACTCCTGAACTCATTGAAACTTGATATTTTAAACCTTTATCTCAGCTAACTTGTGGTGCGTGTAATACAACTATTACACCTCAAATTTCAGGTAGAAAAAAAAATGCCGAATGACCTGGTAGGCCCTTATACTTGGCTCTGTTTGTAAGTTGGATCCTTATACTTACGATTTTGTCAACTAAACCCTTTAACTCACTGAAACACAATATTTTAAACCCTTTCCTCATCCTGTGTGTGTGTGGTACACTCATTTACACGTAGGATTCCACATCATTTTTAATGACATATAAGAAATTAAATATGAAACAAATAAAATTAAAATAAAAAGCGTACCCTGGAAATTTTGAAAATTATTTTCTCCATTTTTGCTCTCAAATTGAACACCAAATTCATGTCAAATGGGTGGAATTTTACCTATTTGACCTGAATTTTACACTACTGGTTCACAAACACAAACCCAACAAATCTCTATACAATTTTAAATTTATTTCATAAATTCACAAAACTCATTTGTTATTCTTGAAGCTTCATCAAGCATATCAATGAAGTTTTTCATTATTCAATACCCACTATCACCAAAGAATACACACGAAATCGAGATTTTAAAAGAAGAAATATGGCAAAACGAAAAGAACTAGGAGGGACGTTGATTTGCAGTAAAAAGAATGAATTTTGAGAAAATATTTAGGGGTGGAACAATGTGCGGGGGTGTTAAGATGAAGAAGAAAGGAAATGGTGGATGAATCCAAAGAAAAAAGTGGAATGAGTTTAAAAAATTTGATCGGGGGGTGGGGGAGAAAAGGGAAGCAGCGCCAGGCTGCTTTGAAGAAGATGACTTCCCCTTTTCTTTTTTTTGGGTGTTTTTATTTATTTATTTTTCAATTTTTTTAATTTTCTTTCATATAAATTTTATACATACTTGCTTTAAAATGCGTGGAATCATGCATCATTCCAAGTCAGCAATATTAATGTCACATATGTTCAGTCAATGGTTACAGATGTTTAATATGTTGTGTTGCAGCGAGTTCAAGGATCCCGTTGGCAAAATTGTAAGTACAAGGATAAAATATACAAACGAAACCAAGTATAAAGGCCTCACAGATCATTCCCCCTTCCCCCCAAAAAATAAATGAGACCAATTCTAACTTTTCTCCTCTATTAATTGCCACGTCATTTCACATTCTTCTTCGCTTGATCCCTTCTTTGCAAAATTATTCGAGACCAATTTAAAAATAAACTAAACCCCCCAATATTAACTCTTCTCTGCAAAATTATTTGACACCAATTTAAAATTAAATTAAACCCCCCAATATAAGTCCCTCAATATAAGCCCCCAATATTAACTCTTCTTCCTCCTCCTTCTTTTTCTTCTTCTACTTACCTTTTTTGTGGAATAGTAAGAGGATTTAGCAATTGTGGAAGCTCTTTTCTAACGTGATAAAAGGAGGAGTTTGCACAAAAAAGATGAGCGTGAAAGGTAGCAACGGAAAAAATAATGGGTAAAAGATTTGGGAAGAAAAATTTGAAGAGTAGAAAAGCCCTAAAAAGAATAAATGGGGGAGGAGATGACTCTTTAATTAGGTAAAAAATTAACATTTGTTATCTTTTTTTAAGCCGTATCATATACACTCCGGACAAAAAATGCCACATAGGATGACAAATCAAAAGACGAGCTTAAAATACTAAATTTCAATGGGTTCAATTGACAAATGGTTAAGTAAAAGAATCCAAAATACAAACTCATACAAGTACAAAGGTCTATCAGATCATTTCGCCTTATAATAAATAGTACTCCCTCTATTTTATATTAACTTATTTTGTGAGATAATACACACTTATTAAGAAAAATATTTAAAAACATAATTTAAATCATAATTTTCACTGATATCCTTTATGAAATTATAAATATAACTTTGTAAATAGTTAATTTATCTCCTAGAAAATATTAAGGGTGTGCAAAACCAAACCAATAAAAACGCTATTGATTATAGTGATTGGGTTGTTGGGTTAACAAATTTTTAATAGTTTTGTAAAAAAAATATTATCGAATTATAGATTTGATTTTGATTTTTAATATTGGGTTATTGCTTAAACTGATAACCCATTAAGACGGTAATGATTTACTACTTTACCCCTACATAAATATTAAATATTAATATTAGTACCTTAGTGGCTACTACCTTTATTCTGTACCCTTCAATTCACATTGTTGTCACAATTCTTTTATTTGTGTTGCACATGTATAGTTCTTTTAATGTTATTTACTACTATTTCTATTTTATGAGCACAAAGTTACATTATTATTTCGTTGCGCTAAGTTATTAAATAAATCATATATTTGTTTTATGAGACATTTTCTTACTGGTTAAACTAAAAACTAAACCCTTAAGAATAAAAAATTGACATATCGAAAACTGATAAAAATATCTTATTGATTTAGCATATTTAAAAATCGAAAATCAATAAATCGAACCGAACCAACCGATGCACATCCCTAGAAAATATAAACCTTCATTAAAGGAAAGGGCAAAAATGGAAAAAAAATTCAAACATCCATCTTGAACTTTGAAAAATTCAATTACTCCCTCCATTCCTATTTATAAGTCATCATTGCTAAAAATAAATGGTTCTTAATATTTTTCATTTAACAAAATCAATGCATAAATGACACTATTCTTCCTATTTTACCCTTGAGAATTATTGACCTTGGATGTATGAACTTGACCAACATAGAAAAACTAAATGATTAATTCATGTTCATTGGTCGATTTAATTAATCAAAATAAATTAATTTATGTTCATTTATTGAAAACTTGACTTCAAGAGAATACTAAATAAGGACACAAAGGTAAGCTTACATAGTTTCTTAAGGAACATGAAATCTAAATAGTGACATATAAAATGTAACGAGGGAGTATTTTGAACAATGAAAAAAGCCCTAAAAATTCAATTAATATGGAATAGAGGGAGAACTATAAATCTAAATAATTAATAACTTAAAATTTTGATTGAAAATTTGGCTGACTCTCAAAATTTCACTAATGCAATATAAACCGGGACAGATAAATACTATATATTATTTGAAATTACATAAAATGCTCTATAAATCATAATAATTAGCAACTTAAACTATTTTTGTAAAATATATTAAAACTTTGGTTAATATCAAATATTCACAGGTGTCACATAAATTGAGACAGGCAGAGCTACATATATTATTTAAAAATTACATTAAATATATTATACATTACATTATTTAACAATTTAAAATATTTCAAAATCAGACAAAAAATTAATTGACTTTTCTAATTTTATATGTATAAAATTCAGACAGATGAAATAACAAGCACGAACCCTTTATATCTAGTTTTCAATCCATGGGAATGAACAAATTACCAGGATTCCCATAAATATTATTGTATGGAATTGCTCGAAAAAGAATGGTCGAACTCATATGGTCATAGTATAAAATTACTTAATTATATTCCCATATGGCCAAAATAATATTGCTCGAAATATTGTTTGAATTTATCATAATATATTCAAGTATTGTATTTACTCAATTATGCATTTTAACTGGATTGTTAATCCCTAAATTTTTAAATCTTTATTTTAGAATTTTATGATGTGTATCATCATATTATTTTGCTTCTGCTATTTTATATAGATAAATAGGTAGATATAGATATTAATAATAAAATTTATCAATATTTAAAATAATTCTATTTTTTCTTCTAAAATATGATTCTTACTCAAGTATTACATATAATAAGCAATTATTGAAATTTCCAATATAAAAGTTAAATTATTATTGTTATGATTTTAGTTACGTGATTTAATTTATTATATATTTTTCAAGTGATAAGTTAAATGATTTTTTTTCATTTTAAACATTTTCTATTTACTTTAGAAGTAGGACGAGAAAGTAAATATGCTATTTGAAAATTTTGCGTAAATATTTTCTTAGTTGGCCTATATTAAAATTACTACTCCCTCTGTTTAAAAAAGAATGACTTACTTTTCTTTTTAATCTGTTTAAAAAAGAATGACCTCTTTCTTATTTTGTTAACATTTTAATTTCAGCTTTCCACGTGACATGTTTAAGGACACAAGATTAAATGGTCATTTTATACATTTGACATAACTTTAATTTAGGACCACAAGATTCAAAAGTCTTCTTTATTATTTTAAACTCCGTATCAAGTCAAACTAGACCACTCTTTTTTTAAATGAAGGGAGCAATATTTAAAACTTCAATATCATTAAAATTTTACCTTATAAAAAATTGTACACTTTAATTATATGTAAATGATAAGAAAAATAAATAAAGGAAAGAATTGAAAATATTAAAGTTTTAGATCTAAAAGTTTGCACGTTTAATTAACTTTTCTAAATATAGTTTGAAAATATTTTAATAACGACATTCAAACCTCAAAACACATCAGATACAGTAGATATCAACACATTATAGATAATCACAAAAATGATATAGTTCATAAGTGTCAAACAACAATCCAAGAGAGTCACATGATTATGTTGTGGTCTTCCACACACTCCTATGTTACGTCATTTGATAACTTGAGAATCATTATTTATATTTGTTATTGATAAATATGACTTCTATAAAAGAAATTCTATTAATTATTATGTTCAAATAAATATAAACTGCATATTTAAGTAATTTTTTGAAATCTAATTTAAAAATATTTTAATGACAACAGTCAAAACTCAAGAACATTAGACATGGTACGTCGATACATTATAAAAATTATATGGTTCATGAGACAGAAACCCAAGAGAATCACACAATAATGTTGAAATTTTGCATATTTATTAATTGTTATGTTTTAGAAAAATTAAATATTTAAATAATTAAGTGACGATCCTATATATAGTTTATAGCTACTCAAGATCGTAATTCGTATGTAATCTTGCGCTCCTATATTATGACAATTTGATAACTTGTAAATTATGATACTTATAATTAACACATGTTTTGAAACGAAGAAAGTAACATATTCCGAGATGTACTCGATCGTGTAGGGAGCCAATGAGCAGGAAGAGAAGCAACATGCAAACCTAAAAGAAGAAGTGAGAAAGATGCTAGTGATGTCTCCTTCAAAATCTATACAAAAGCTTGAAGTGATCAACACAATCCAACGTCTTGGAGTAGATTATCATTTTGAACATGAGATCCAAGAATCATTGAGTTATCTCTCTGAAGGTTATGAAGAATGGATTGGTGAAGTTGATAATGCCAATAACCTTCATGTTATTGCTCTAAGTTTTCGATTACTTAGGGTACAAGGTTACTATGTCTCGTGTGGTAAGTATCCTGCATCATATTTTAATTTAATTGAATTAGCTCATGAAAAATATTTAAAATACTTTTTTTATATGGTATATATAGTATATAGTTATAACTTATAATATATATATATATATATATATA
>NW_006239077.1:348638-353527 GCF_000226075.1 Solanum tuberosum | reverse complement strand
TATATATATATATATATATATATTTAAATAATTTATAAGAAAACAAACACAAAAAAAACATGGTAAGAGTTGAGTCGATTGAGATATGATTCATTATTTAGCCCATCTTGACTTAATCCATCTCAGTCCAAATAACGTTTTCGATTATCTTAACCTATTTAAAATGTTGAATCAGATGCTTTTAGGAAGTTTACTGATGAACAAGGAAACTACAAGGAAGCATTGGTTAGGGATGTGCAAGGAATGTTGAGCTTGTATGAGGCAGCACAATTTAGAGTACATGATGAACAAATTCTGGATGAAGCAAAGAATTTCACAACCACCCAATTGAAACTAATTTTGCCTAATTTGAATAATTCTCTTGCACAACAAGTAAGTAGTGCATTTAAGTTTTCAATCAGAGATGGTATAGTGAGATTAGAAGCATGGAAATACATATCAATTTACAAAGAAGATAAATCATGCAATCAAGTGTTACTAAACTTTGCCAAATTGGACTTCAACATCTTGCAAATGTTGCATAAAAAGGAGTTATGTGATATCACAAGGTAATTGACAACCTACTCATTCACCTATTATTCACTCTACTGAAAATACAGGTTTTTCTCACTAAAAATTCACGAAAAATCTATGCTATGAAATATGATTTTTTTCCCCCCATTTAATCAGCTCACTGAAAAAATGCATTCTTAATTTTTCCGTATGAGAACACTACTATTTTTTCTTTTCTTATTGATTCAATCAAAATATCTATTGAATATTTTTCAATGAAAAAATTGTATTTTTGTAACAGTGACACATTAACTTAAAATATTGAACTTTAGTTTTCAAGTGAAATTTATTTGGAAACACAATTTTAACTTCCAAATATATACTTCATTACATCGATTTCCACCAAATATTATCCAAACGTCTACTAAATCAACACACAATTTGTTGGTCGAATTTGACATTTTAGGTGGTGGAAGGAATTGGAACTCGTGAAGGTTGTACCTTATGCAAGAGACAGAGTGGTTGAGTTATATTTTTGGTGTTTAGGCATATATTTTGAGCCTCAATATAGTGTTTCGAGGAAAATATTAACAAAAGTTTTATCCTTTTGTTCAATTATGGATGATACTTATGATACCTATGGGACACTAAATGAGCTTACTCTCCTCACAAATGCAATTGAAAGGTATTTTTTTTTTATGATATTGATAACTATTTATCACTTTTATTTTATTTTCTTTGACGATGATACAAGCTTAAATGAAGAAGTGAGACTTGAGAAATAATTATTGACGTATTTCATTTATGTAGGTGGAATATTGATGCTTCAGAACAATTACCACCATATATGAAGATTACCTACCATGCTCTTCTAGATGTTTACAATGAAATGGAGAAAGAGTTGACAAATGAAAATAAATCATTAATTTTTGTCAACTATTCCATAAATGAGGTAATAAAATTGTGAACAATTACTCACGTAGTGATTACTGTTGGATTACTTCCTCCCAAGATAAAATAGATATACTTGTCATTAGAGTAGTGGTACATCAAATGCCAACTATTTAACACAACTTAAAGACGGAACAAATCACACAAAGACTTAAGAAAATGTGGAGAAAATTGATTGTTTGAAATGACACTTGTCCTCTAAATTTATAGCCAACAAAAAGTAGTGTTACTGTGCCTTATCGAAGTAGTCACAATTCATTCAATGTGAAAAAGTGCTATTCAAATTGCATCCTTTCTCCCGATGTGTTTTTGGGAAAAAAATTTCATTTTTGTTATGATGTTTCAGATGAAAAAACTATTGAAAGCTTACTTCCAAGAGACAAAATGGTATCATGGGAAAATTGTGCCAAAGATGGAGCAGTATGTGAAGAATGGAGCTCTATCTAGCACTTACCATTTGCTTGCAACTACTTTTTTGTTAGGCATGGGAGATGTAGCAACTAAAGATGCATTTGATTGGATAGCAACTGAACCTCCAATACTAGTTGCTTCCGGTATCATTGCAAGATTACTCAATGATCTTGTATCACATGAGGTATAGAGATTAAATTAAATTTTCTTAGTGAAATTCTTGTAAATATATAGAAATATAAGGTTTTCCTCTCAATATACTAGCTAGTAAGTAGAAAAAATATTATTACACAAGTATAACTCATACCATTTAATATGAAGTAATTATTTATTTATATTGTGGGATGAAGATAGAACAGGAAAGAGGAGATGCAGCTTCTGGTATCGAATGTTACATGAATGAATATGGTGTCACAAAGGAAAAGGCACATATGGAGATAAGAAAAATAATAGCAAATTATTGGAAAGATTTGAATGAAGACTACCTCAAGCACATTGTTGTTATACCAAGGGTTTTGCTCATGGTTATGCTCAATCTTACAAGGACAGCAGAATTCGTATATAAAGATGAAGATGCTTATAGTTTTTCCAATAATAACTTAAAAGACGTCATTTCTATGTTGTTAATTCATCCTATTATAACATGACAACTTCATAAACTTTTCTATGTAATGCATGTATGTTGTTTTCTATGTTGGTTTAGGTTCACTCCCTTCTTCTACAAAAATAAAAGTAAAGGCAAGATCTATGTAATGCATGTATTTTGTTTGCTTTTGTTGGAAATTAAATCTATGTAATGTATTCTGTTTGCCAGTATGATGTACAAATAAGGAGAGTGCAAATATGTTAGTTAGGGTCATGTTATAAAAGTATTTCTTCCCCACAATTATATCTGATATATAATATTTTCATCGCAAATAGCTACTACTTTCACTACCTTGCTTTATTTGATTATTCCGTCTATAATATTAGTTTTTTTTATATCATACTAACCTTGAGATTTAGCATCAAGAATATTACTTTTTTACC
The DNA here is from genome assembly GCF_000226075.1 of Solanum tuberosum. Lineage (NCBI taxonomy): Eukaryota > Viridiplantae > Streptophyta > Magnoliopsida > Solanales > Solanaceae > Solanum > Solanum tuberosum. The sequence continues at coordinate 350,644 of NW_006239077.1, read as the reverse complement.
GTTTAAATCTGTGTCTCCTTAAATCATAAAAACAAATTAAATTGCTATAGTGGATTATGAATTTAGGGATAAATAGTATGACATTTTAACATATAGTCGACTCTTTGATAACTTGATTTGATTTGTTTTGCAAGAAAAATCATATCATGTATGAGGTTGAAAGAAACACATGCTATTGAATGATTATAAGGGGTATGATGGTGTAATATGTCACCCTATCTTATCTTAAAGCCCAAAGGAGTGAATAATGCTAGCTACAATACCAAATGAATAGGCACTAAGCTTAGGACTTGGTATAAACCTTACCCGGTCCCATTGTCCGTAAGCTTCAACAAAATTTTCAATGTTATCCAGTAACGACCTGACCGGGTCGTTGTGAGTAGGTCAACGGTGAAATAAATTGGGCCATAAAAAATTTCGGATATATAGTGATTTATAATTTTTGGTAAAATTTCTAGGCTTTGTTTATATCTTTTAGTAGCCAAGACATTAAGGAATTCGTAGGGCTTCACGCAATCGAATTCAGGTGAGTAAAACTCCCGTAATCAAATCCAGCGTGAAGGGGATAGCTTGGGACGTCAAGGAAAGGAAGTACATTGTGAAAAATGGTATTTTCAAGGAATTCCGAGTCTATGAAGTTCTCATAGTCTACTATAGCAGAAGGCATCCGTTATAGAGACCATGCGTAGGTGCCATAGTAGGGTTGTCACGTCTCAAATCCCATTAAGACGGACAGGCACCCGATGCCCTAAAGGCTCGAGAGAGCCAACATGTAACCTGTGCTTACTATGCATATAACTATGACAATCTTGTGACAAGTTCACATAGGATGCAGCGATACGAACCAACATAAGTAGACCCAAAACTTATATACAAGACTTGGCCGTTAAGGCCACAACTTGTTAAGACGCAATTGAACCATATACATAAGTCTACAAAGCCTCTAAAAGATAGAAAACCTTATAGTAGGTCGGGACAGACCCCGCCTTACTCTTAACTACGATACATTACCAAAATGAATCTACCAAGGACTCAGTAAAGCTCCGAATCAATCTGGAGCTCACCAAAAGTAGTTGAGTGTCGTGTGCTCCTACCGAGGAGGTCTACTAGCTGAAGTACTTGTGCCTGCAGCATGCCCCCGTGAGGGACGTCAGTACGAGAAAATGTACTGAATGTGTAAGGCAATAACATATATAAAATAAGAGTTCGAATGAAACCAAGTATCAATAACTGTTCATAAATCAGAACAGAAGACCATCTTTGTTAACTCTTGTGGGATTATGTATGTTACATTCTTGTCTTTAACTTTCTGTGTGTTTTCATCTTTATAAGGCATGTGATACGAATGACCAGCTGATCAGTGGTAGAAGATGATGACCCATTGTAGGCATTTTAACCCTTGGGATGCGGTCCTCATAATTACACAAATTGGGATCAGCCCATGCTAGGCTTTCGCCCCTGAGCTGCCACCCCTCTATACCAATTGGGATCGGCCCATGCTAGGCTTTTACCCCTGAGCTGCCACCCTTAATTATACAGATTGCTTCAATTAGATTCTTTAATCTTTAAGATTGTTATTTTGGTGGTCATAATCATTTTTTATATTTGGAACTACGGACCAGTAGTAGAAGACATGAAAATAATACTTCAAGGCAGTAACCATGACATAAGGAGCTATGTACATCAATGCATTACTTGTAAGCTTAACTGACACAATTGACTTTAACTGACTAAGAGGAGGATTCACCAAACTTGTTTTTGCAAATACCATTTCTATACTAGCACATAGGAGGATAATTACACAAGTATAGAGTAGTGAACATATAATGAAGTAATTCTATACACTAAGGAGAGGGGTAAATATTGTCAGCTATTTGGAGATCGTACACTGCCACTATGTTTCATTTACTAGGAATAAAACTTAGGAAATTCACTTATTGATATTAATCTCAAGTATCAGATTTCATGCCGAAGAATATTGAATCGAATAGCCTTACATACCTTAT
>NW_006239077.1:345335-348618 GCF_000226075.1 Solanum tuberosum | reverse complement strand
AGGATCAGATTTCATGCCGAAGAATTTTGAATCGAATTGCCTTTTATTCCTTATTCTCTGACCAATATAACTATCACGATTCAGCCTCCCCTTTTAGGTGTTAATCTGTAAGTCATGATAAACTAATATTAGCAGCTTTCACACCTGAGCCTCGTAAAACAGTAACTAACTTTGACTGGTAATGAGCCCATACACCCCTTAAATAATGTGCATCAGCACACCCTCCTTCTCTGCCCAATACACATTGCATATCCTTTTCCAAGATTACCCAAGCTGCACCAACAACAATACACATAAAACAACCTCAATTATTCTTTATCATACAACCAATTATTGAACTCACCACCCCCTTGAGTTCTTTATGACAGCACACCCATAATCCTCACTCAAACTCATACGTAAGGAGGAAGAAAATGGAGCAGTCACCTTACCTCAATTTCTGCAACTTCTCTTTATAACTTGAATTCCTCTAGAACTTCAACTTCCCTTCACACTTGAACCAAAGAAGAAGAGAAAAATATCTTAATAATTAAGGAAAGTGAGCAGTAGTTTGTGGGAACTTCTGCCTTCTACTTATAATTGAGCATGAATAACATGTTTTCTAGTCTTCCATGGGAGAATTAAGCTAAATCAATAAGTGTTCTCTTACCTTGGTTTGCAGATATGAAGATTTCTTCAAGAACCCTAGAAGGAACTTTAAGGCTGCTGTTTTAATCCTTAAGAGAAAAGAGAGAGAGAGCTGGAGTGAATTGTGACTTTTGTATGTTAAAATAAGTGAAAAGATCAGCTCATATTGGGTTTATAAGGAGCCTTTTTGACCATAAAAAAATAATCCCCTAGAACCTCCTTTTTTGGTCCATTTTCAGCCACTAATTGATCAAGTAGGTGATGCACCTGCTTATGTATATCATCAAGCAGCTCAAAATGTCAAACTAGGTGATGCACCTGCTAGCTTTCACTTGGGCTTAAATATATTGGGCCTTGGCAGATTTGGCTGTTGGGCTTTAATTTCATTTTATTTTATTTAACATAGTTTGGGCCTCAAGTGAGTCCATTAGCATAGGCCCAAATCTGATTCATAAACCTTGGCCTTTTTAACTAGATCCATATAGCTCAAGTAGGTGATGCACCTACTTGGTTCTTTGGACTGGTCAATAAGTCAAAGTAGGTGATGCACCTACTTGTCGCCTACTAGCTTAATTAAGTCAAACAATCAGCTCACCTATTTTATTCCATTTTCTAATTATTAATCTCTTTTTCTTTAACTTAGCACTTAACTTTCAACTTTAAGCTCAATTACCACCTTCCTGTCTCGAGTTTAAATACTTCTATTGGAGTTATAACTTGCAGTACACATGCTGCAACGTACAAGACATCACATCACCTTCCGAGCTAGTTTAAACCAATGCTAATCATATAAGAAACATGGTCCCTCACATATACTATAAGGCTATGCCAAGTATAACAAGAATAGAATAAGCATATGCATAATACAGGCTGTTACATCCTTCCCCCCTTAAAACATTCGTCCTCGAATGTTAGCATGGTTATCCAGCCCAAACAAGTTCAAGCCTAAGTTAGTACTACTGTTAAGCACATTGAACATATAGACTTATACTTACTTGTTAACGCCTCAACTCAACATTTTAATCTTTCTCATCGGTTTGGAAGAGATGAGGATACTTCAATTTTATTGGTTCTTCCGCTTCCCATGTAACTTCTTCTACTTATTGGTTCCTCCATAATATTTACAGAAGCTACTTTTTTATTTCTTAACTTCCTAACTTGTCGATCCATAATAGCAATGGGTACTTCTTCATAAGTGATATCTCTCGTAACTTGTACATCTTCAGTAGGAGTAATACGAGATAGGTCACCTACGCATTTTCGAAGCATTGAGACATGAAACACCGGATGAACGGTTGAAAGCCCTTGAGGTAACTCTAACTCATACGCAACTTGGCCAATTCTTCAGATAACGTTATATGGCCCTATATAGCGTGGACTCAACTTTCCCTTTTTACCAAACCTCATTACCCTTTTCATTGGTGACACCTTCAAGAACACCCAATCCCCTATAGAAAATTATAGTCCTCTCCTTCTAACATCCGCATATTGATTTATGTCGACTTTGTAGCTGTTTCTAGCTGTTGCTGTATCACTTTGACTTTTTCCATAGCTTGATAAACAAGATCTGGCCCAAATAAGGCAGTTTCACCCTTTCCAAACTAGCCAATTGGAGATCTACATTTTCTACCATATAAAGCTTCATAAGGTGCCATTTTAATACTTGAATGGTAGCTATTGTTGTATGCAAACTCGATCAATGGCAAATGATCATCCCAACTACCTTTGAAGTCCAATATACAAGCTCGTAGCATATCCTCAAGTTTTAGAATTGTACGCTCTGCCTGATCGTCTGTTTGAGGATGAAAGGTTGTACTTAAATTCACTTGTGTTCCTAAACTCTTCTGAAATGACTTCCAAAAATTTGCAGTGAATTGAGTTCCTCTATTAGATATTATAGAGATTATCACTCCATGTAGTCGAACTATCTCTTTAATATACAACCTTGCATACTCTTCAGCTGTATAAGTAGTCTTCACCGGCAAGAAGTGCGCTGCTTTGGTGAGTCTGTCAACTATTATCCATATGGAGTCAAACTTTCAAAATGACCGAGGCAAACCAGTGACAAAATCCATGTTGATCATATCCCACTTCCAAATTGGAAGTTCTATACACTGCATATAACCTCCGGGCTTTTGGTGCTCTACTTTTACTTGTTGACAATTTGGACATTGAGCCACGAATTCCACAATGTTCTTCTTCATGTCCCCCCACCAATACATTTCTTTCAAGTCATGATACATTTTAGTTGACCCCGGATGGACAAAATATCTCGAATGATGCTCTTCCATCATAATCCTTTTTCTTAATTCATCTACATTAGGTACACACAATCTGTTTTGACATCGAAGTACTCCCTCTTTCGTAAGCTCAAATGCCTTTGTCATACCCTGTTGTACATTCTCCTTAAGCTTTAATAGAATAGGATCAGTGTACTGCATCTCTTTCACTTCCACTACTAATGAGGATTCTACCGCATTTTGCACAATAACCCTTTCATTTTGAGATTCAATAAGGCGAACCCCCAAGCTAGCTAGTTGGTATAGATACTTAGCTATTCTTTGTCTTTCCACAGACTGCCCATAAGTGCTTACCATTATTTTACGACTTAACGCATCAGCTACTACATTTGCTTTCCCGGGATGATACAAGATAT
>NW_006239077.1:334165-344998 GCF_000226075.1 Solanum tuberosum | reverse complement strand
TTCAACGAACCTTCTGTAATAACCTGCCAATCCAAGAAAACTACGGATCTCCGTAGGCGTTGTAGGTCTTGGCCAGTTTTTCACCGCTTCTATCTTCTGATTATCAACCCTTATTCCTTCATCGGATACAACATGACCTAGGAATGCCACAGATTTTAACCAGAACTCACAGTTAGAGAACTTAGCATATAACTTACGATCACGAAGAATTTGTAAAACCTGCCGCAGGTGATTAGCCTGGTCCTCTTCCGATCTTGAATACACCAAAATGTCATCTATGAATACTATCACGAACACATCTAAAAATGGTTTGAACACCCTATTCATTAAATCCATAAAAACTGCTGGTGCATTCGTTAGCTCGAATGACATGACTAAAAACTCAAAATGACCATACCGTGTTCGGAAAGCTGTGTTAGGTATATCTTTGTCTTTGACCCTCACTTGATGATAACCTGACCTCAAGTCGATTTTTGAAAAACACCTAGCATCTTGTAACTGATCAAACAAATCATCAATTCTAGAGAGGGGATATTTGTTCTTAATCGTTACCTTATTCAACTGCCGATAGTCGATACACATTCTTAACGAGCCATCTTTCTTACGTACAAATAAAACTGGTGCTCCCCATGGGGAGATACTAGGCCTTATGAATCCTTTTTCTAATAAGTCTTTTAATTGCTCCTTCAACTCCCGTAATTCTGCTGGGGCCATTATATATGGAGGAATGGAGATAGGTTGAGTATCTGGAATCACATCAATACCAAACTCTACTTCTCGTTCTGGAGGCAAACCTGGAAGATCTTCAGAAAATACATCAGGAAACTCATTCACTACCGGAATGGATTGAAGAGTTGGTGGCTCTGCATCTACATTTTTCACTCTCACCAGATGACATATGTATCCTTTGGACATCATCTTCTTTGCCTTAAGATAAGAAATAAATTTACCTCTTGGTTCCCCAATATTACCTTTCCATTCAAGGACTGCCTCTTTTGGAAAATGGAAATGCACCATATTAGTTCGGCAATCTACCATGGCATAACAAGAAGCTAACAAATCCATACCCATTATAGCATCAAAATCTACCATTTGTAGCTCAACAAGGTCAGCCAATGTATCACGATCACAAATAGTTACAATGCAATTACGATAAACCCTTCTAGCTATAATAGACTCACCAATCAGTATAGACATTTCAAATGGCTTCACTAATAATTCTGGTATTGTTTTGAACTTTTCAGCAATCAATGGAGTAACATATGATAGTGTAGACCCCGGATCAATTAATACATATACAATATGTGAAAAGATGGACAATGTACATGTAACCACATCCGGTGAGGCTTTTAAATTTTGTCGATCCCCGAGAGCATATGTGCGATTCTGAACTCCACTAGAACTGGCTGCTCCCCTAGCTCCTCTACCCCGACCAGTAGGCATTTGTCCCCTACCTAAAGAAGGTGATGATGATGAGGATGCAACAATTGATCTAGTAGGTTGTGCCACACCACCCACACCCCTATGAGGGCAATTTCTCATCATATGACCTGGTGTACCATACCAAAAACAAATATTTGCCCCAAATCGACATGCACCTAAATGATTTCTTCCACATTGTTTACAAGACTGTCGATGAGGTCATGATTGGCTCATACTTCCCTGCTCTTGGTACCCCATTGTTCGTGAACCTTGGCTTTCACCTCTTTGCCCGAACTGATTGCCCCTAGACTCTTGAAACTGAGGTGGGGCACTAGTTGTAGAGTAGGAAGATGATAGCCTAGGCGGTCTATTAAAGAACCGAGGCCTAAACTCACCTTGGGATGGGGGTAAAATGCCCCATGGATCTGGCCCTCTTAGAATGCCCTGTTTCTGACTCTTGTGTCCTTCTTCTTTGCCTTTGCCCTCCAATTTTTGCACAAAATCTTGCATCCTTGCTATATCCATATCTTTATTCATCGAAGCAATGGTACAGTCTCTAACCAGATATGAATCTAATATATCCTCATATTGATGAACTCTATCCCTTATAGTAGCTACTACATTAGGAGCATACCTGACCAAGGAATTAAATTTGAGACTGTACTCTCTCACGCTCATACTTCCTTGGTGGAGATTTAAGAACTGATCCGCACGGGCCTCTCGGATCTCCATTGGCAGGTAATGGTCAAGGAATGCCTTTTTGAACACTTTCCATGTAGCTGATGGTACATCTGTTCCCCTGGATTGCTTCCAAGCTTAATACCACAATACAGCCACACCCTTTAATCTATATGCTGCTAGCTCGAGTGCTTCTTTACCACTTACATGCATAACATCGAAAGTGCATTGGATCTGATCTATAAAGTCTTGTGGATTTTCATTAGGATCTGACCCGGTGAATGATGGAGGATCCAAATTCAGGAAATCACGTATCCGCATGCCAGCTTCTCTATCTACACCACTAGTACCTGCAACTGGACCTTCTTGCCTTTGGCCGTGGCCAGCAACTATACGAGTCAATAATTGGACCGCATTCTTCAAATCTTGTTCGGTAGCATTAATAGGGGGTTCTTGAGGTGCAGCTTCCCTCTTTAGATCTTTTGGAGATGGAGGGGTCGGGGAAGTCTGTGAGGGAGACTCATCTTGAGCCTCACCTTAAACAGCTTGACTAGGTGGTGGCTGGCTCGTCCTTTCTTGGGCAACCACATCTACTCGCTTACCAGTACTTTTGCTCCTTCTCGTAACCGGCATCCTTGCTATAATAAAACAATTTAGAAATTATAAATGATTCGCCTACAACACTGGTTCTATCGTACGATCTAAGAAACAAAGGAAATGAGACAACTCCTTCATGTCCCGTAGCCTCCTGTTTATAAACGTGGTGCACAACACATCCATAAGCAAGACTCTACATAGAGACGGTTTTGTGGACTCCCTAGGATGACCTGCTCTGATACCACTCTTGTCACGTCTCAAATCCCATTAAGACGGACAGGCACCCGATGCCCTAAAGACCTGAGAGAATCAACATGTAACCTGTGCTTACTATGCATATAACTATGACAATCTTGTGACAAGTTCACATAGGATGCAGTGATACGAACCAACATAAGTAGACCTAACACTTATATACATGACTTGGCCGCTGAGACCACAACTTGTTAAGATGCAACAAACCCATATACATAAGTCTACATAGCCTCTAAAAGATAGAAAACCTTATAGTAGGTCGGGACAGACCCCGTCTTACTCTTAAATATGATACATTACCAAAATGAATATACCAAGGACTCAGTAAAGCTCCGAATCAATCTGGAACTCACCAAAAGTAGCTTAGTGTCGTGTGCTCCTAGCGAGGAGGTCAACTAGTTGAAGTACTTGTGCCTGCAGCATGAAATGCAGAGTCCCCCGCAAGGGACGTCAGTACGAGAAAATGTACTGAATATGTAAACATATATAAAATAAGAGTTCGAATGAAATCAAGTATCAATATATGTGCATAAATCAGAATAGAAGACCACCTTTGTTAACTCTTGTGGGATTATGTATGTTACATTCTTGTCTTTAACTTTCTGTGTGTTATCATCTTTATAAGGCATGTGATACGAATAACCAACTGATCAGTGGTAGAAGATGATGACCCATTTAACCCCTGGGATGCGGTCCTCATAATTACACAAATTGGGATCGGCCCATGCTAGGCTTTCGCCCCTGAGCTGCCACCCCTCTATACCAATTGGGATCGGGCCATGCTAGGCTTTCACCCCTGAGCTGCCACCCTTAATTATACAGATTGCTTCGATTAGATTATTTAATCTTTGAGATTGTTGTTTTGGTGGTCATAATCATTTTTTATATTTGGAACTACGGACCAGTAGTAGAAGACATGAAAATAATACTTTAAGGCAATAACCATGACATAAGGAGCTATGTACATTAATGCATTACTTGTGAGCTTAACTGACACAATTGACTTCAACTGACTAAGAGGAGGATTCATCAAAATTGCTTTTGCAAATACCATTTCTATACTAGCACATAGGAGGATAATTACACAAGTATAGAGTAGTGAACATATAATGAAGTAATTCTATACACTAAGGAAAGGGAGAAATATTGTCAGCTATTTGGAGATCGTACGCTGCCACTATATTTCCTTTTCTAGGAATAAAACTTAGGAAATTCACTTATTGATATTAATTGTAAGGATCAGATTTCATGTCGAAGAATTTTGAATCGAATTGCCTTACATACTTTATTCTTTGACCAATATAACTATCACGATTCAGCCTCCCCTTTTAGGTGTTAATCTGTAAGTCATGATAAGCTAATATTAGCAGCTATCACACCTGAGCCTCGTAAAATAGTAACTAACTTTCACTGGTAATGAGCCCATACAGCCCTTAAAATAATGTGCATCAACACACCCTCCTTCTCTACCCAATACACATTATATATCCTTTTCAAAGATTACCTAAGCTGCACCAACAATAATACACATAAAACAGCCTGAAATATTATTTATCATACAACCAATTATTGAACTCACCACCCCCTTGAGTTCTTTATGACAGCACACCCATAATTCTTCACTTAAACTTATACATAAGGAGGAAGAAAATGGAGTAGTCACCTTACCTCAATTTCTGCAACTTCTCATTATAACTTGAATTCCTATAGAATTTCAGCTTCCCTTCACACTTGAACCAGAGAAGAAGAAAAAAGTATCTTAATAATTAAAGAAAGTGAGCAGTAGCTTGTGAGAACTTCTGCCTTCTACTTATAATTGAGCATGAATAACATGTTTTCTAGTCTTCCATGGGAGAATTAAGCTAAATCCATAAGTGTTTCTCTTACCTTGGTTTGCAGATATGAAGATTTCTTCAAGAACCCTAGAAGGAACTTTAAGGCTGCTGTTTTAATCCTTAAGAGAAAAGAGAGAGAGAGTTGGGGTGAATTATGAATTTTGTATGTTAAAATGAGTGAAAAGATCAGCTCATATTGGGTTTATAAGGAGCCTTATTGACCATAAAAAAATAATCCCCTAGAACCTCCTTTTTTTGGTCCATTTTCAGCCACTAATTGATCAAGTAGGTGATGTACCTGCTTATGTATATCATCAAGCAGCTCAAAAGGTTAAACTAGGTGATGCACCTCTTAGCTTTCACTTGGGCTTAAATATATTGGGCCTTGGCAAATTTGGCTGCTGGGCTTTAATTTCATTTTGTTTTATTTAACATAGTTTTGGCCTCAAGTGAGTCCATTAGCATAGGCCCAAATCTGATTCATAAACCTTGGCCTTTTTAACTAGATCCATATAGCTCAAGTAGGTGATGCACCTACTTGGTTCTTTGGTCTGGTCAATAAGTCAAAGTAGGTGATGCACCAACTTGTCGCCTACTAGCTTAGTTAAGTCAAACAAGCAGCTCACCTATTTTATTCCATTTTCTAATTGTTAATCTCTTTTTCTTTAACTTAGCACTTAACTTTCAACTTTAAGCTCAATTACCTCCTTCCCGTCTCGAGTTTAAATACTTTCGTTGGAGTTATAACTTGCAATACACATGATGCAACGTGCAAGGCATCACATCACCTTCCAAGCTAGTTTAAACCAACGCTAATCATATAAGAAACATGGTCCCTCAACTATACTATAAGGCTATGTCAAGTATCACAAGAATAGAATAAGCATATGCATAATACGGGCTGTTACAAGGGTTCAGCCGCTATAGCGGGTCAGGATTGCTATAGCGGAGTAGGTCGAGATTTTATGTAGAAAGTGTCTCAAAACCTTCTATTTTCTGTATTATTGTTCTTGGGATTGGGAGGGGCAACTTAGGGTTGTTTACACTTATTGTTTGCACGAAATTCGTAGGTAAAGATAAGTTTGTTACTCTTCAATTTTGTAAATTGATTCTTAGGCATTAAAATCTAGGATATTACTCTTGAGTGAGGTGTTTGACTTGAATTAATAGTGGAAAAATCCCTAGTTTGGATAGAATGATCATGAATTGGCCTAAAATTAGGATTTTGTGATAATTTTGATATTGTTAGGCCATTTATGATTGATTGTTGTGTTTATTTATTTATTTAGACCAAAAACAAGTCAAGACACTTTAAAAGGAGAAAGCTTGGGTTCTTTAGAGTTTCCAAGGGGCTTGATATAAGGTAGGTAATGGTTGTATATTTTTCGGTTTATGTATGTATGCATGTCTACTGTTTTAGAGTATCATTAGTGCAATGCATGTTAGGGTAAAACATAAGGAAGCATATGAAATGACATTATATTGATAATCTCATGCAATGAACTTGTTTATGTGACTTGTAGTTTTAAGTGTTATTGTTCATTGTGTTTGTGATTGTCCATGATAGTTTGTGATTACTAATTAGCTCGAGTACTATGCCGGTATAGGTATACCAATGGTTGGCTTAGATATTATGCCTGATATAAATACTAACAATTAACTCAAGTACTACACCTGATATGATCACTATCTCTGCTTAGGTCAGGTACCGCGCCTGTACACTAACAATTTATGTATTTGTGGTTCCATGAAAGGACAGGGTATTTGTAATTCTGATCATGTGTGACATGCATCCATGTATCTGTTGTTTCATGATATTGTGACCGGTAGTCTATACATATTGGTGATTGTTGTGGTATGTGTACCTATATTGTATATGTTATTTTCTTGTTGAGTACATGATATCTTCTAATGGCTGATCTGAGACCTTAGTTAAGGAATGTTTGTCTTCAAATTCAAGGGTACTCTACTCTTTCAGGGGTTTTCTATCATCTTCTTGATCATTTTTTCGGGCATAGACACTTTATTCTATTAGACTTATGTTTTTAATTTCGGGGTTCCATCCCCAATATTGATTATCTAGAGTTTTAGTACTACGCATTTCAATTCTTAGAAGTTTAATTATGCATACATGTTTCGATTATTAGATTGAGTTTATGAGGACTCAATTCTTTACTTGTTTTAAATCGTTTTCTTAGTTTTATATGAAGAACTAATTTTAGAAATGATCTGTTGGATTAAGGTTTTGGTTGGTAGTTGGTTCCATCACTAGGTGGTTTAGTGTGGGTGTCACTCACGACGATTTGAATTGTGACGAAGTTGATATCAAAGCACTAGATTTGTACCAAAACGGGTCTACTAGAGTCATACAGAATGGTATGGAGACGTATGTACTTTCTGCAAGAGGCTACATGACTTAGGAAAATTATCTCTTATTTCTTCTTTTATGCTATAACTTGATTCCAATTGATATGTGACGATCTAAATTGGTATCTAACATCTTTCACTCTTCTATTTGTAGATAGTTGACACGAGACGTAATGGTGCAACAAAGTAGCTCCGGCGGCAGAGCCGCAGAGCAACCAGTGATAAGACACGACATAGGTAGAGGCAGGGACAGAGAAAGGGCAACAACCGCCAGAGGTGACACTCAAGAAGAGAATGTACCGTGTGAGGCAGCCCCACCCCACCCTAGAATCATGTGAAAGAAGAGGTTGAGATAGAGGTCGAGGATGAGGCTGAACTAGAGGTGAAAATGGGGTTACAAGTCTTCTCCCTATGCACATTGGTGTGATTTAGCAAGTGTTAGCCTTTCTGAGCAGGCTAACAGGTACTAGAGACACTCCTACTGTGTAGGCTACTCAGGTTCCAGTTACTCATCTTGTTGCTATTGTAATTCCTTAGATGGACTAAGACTCGGGCACTAATTCTCTCTTCTATCCATAACTTGATCCTGTGATGACTAGCACTGAACATAAAATGCTGACCAAGTTTTTGAAGCTTACGCCTCTTGTGTTCCATGGTTTCGAGAGTGAGGATGCCTTTGAATTCATCTTGAACTGTTGTGAGAGACTTTATAAGTTGGATATTATGAAACAACATGGGATGAAGTTTGTGACTTTCCATCTTCAAGGTGAAGCAAAACAGTTGTGGAGAGCCTTTATGGAATGTCGATAATCATTTTTTACCTCTATTGACTTGAACACAGTTTAATGCCTTATTTTTAGAGAAGCATGTGCCTCATACTCTATGAGATCGAAAGAAAGATGAGTTTATAGCTCTTGAGATGGGCAACATAACTGCGGCTGCTTATGAGGCTAAGTTTCATGCATTGTCCATTATGCTACATAGTTGGTGAACAATGAGAAAGAGAAAATTCACTTGTTCATCAAGGGTTTGAATTGTGAGTTACAAGTTTTGTTTGTGCATATAAACTCTGCAGGTAAGAGCTTTAATGAAGTGATTGGCTATGTGAAGAAAGTAAAGGGATCAAAGTTCGACAAATTGGACATGCCAAGACATTGTCTAAGAATTCCAGAAATGTGGATAACTATAGTAGTTTGTATTCTAAAGGTTCCAGTCAACAGTTGTATTCAGCTTGTCCGAATCAGTCAGTTATACCCACTTCTATGGATTTTCATTCGGGGGTTCCAGAGCAAACTCTAACTCAAGGCGGTCAAGTGACTTCGTATGTATCAGCCAACATACCCTCACTTGACCGCAAATGTTTTAATTGTAGTGAGTCGAGACACTGAGGAAATTCCCCCATAAACAAATCGTTGGCCAGGTTCAACAACAAACTAGAATAGTGATTCCAACGAGATGAGGTAATAATGGTAAAGGACGTCCACAAAATGGACGAGGAGGTACTAAGGAATGCCGTATGTGAAGGTAATTAGAGAGGCCGTGGAGGTAATAAATAATTACATTGTTGTTGTTAATCAATTTAAATGACTCGCATTGGTAGAGGCTTTTGGACAAATAGTTATTTCTGTTTACGATGTGTTTATCAGATTCTTCTTATGTGATATTATAGCATATTCAAACTTATTTCTGCATTCAGTATTTTCAATCTTAATATGATATCTTAGTATCATGTCAAGAGGATAACTTGGGGTCACTTGAGGCTCTAAGCATTGTGTTGCGTTAAGGAGTAGTCTCAAGGCATGAAACATATACACATAAAATAGCTGCTAAAATTGTTCCAAATATTCTTTATCATAGCAATTAAATATTGAAATCACCATCCCTTGAGTTCTTAATAACAACACACTCATAATTCTTTATCCACACTCATACACAAGGAGGATAGAAATGAAGCAGTTACCTTATCTCAATTTCTGCAACCTCTCCTTTTAACTTGAAATTTTTAAGAACTTCAACTTCCCTTTACACCTAAAACAAAGAAGAAGAGAAAAATCTCTTAATAACCAAGAAAAGTGAGTAGTATCTTGTGAAAACATTCTGCCTTGTATTTATACTTAAGCATGAATAACATATTTTCCTAATCTTTCATGGGAGAATTAAGCTAAATTCACAAGTGTTTTCACTTACTTTGTCTTGCAAAAATGATGGTTTCTTCAAGATCCCTAGGAGAAATTTTAAGGTTGATGTTTTAAGCCTTGAGAGAACTGAAGAAAGTTGAAATTAAATATGATTTTTTGTATGGTAAAATGAGTGAAAAAATAGTTAATATTGTTCTTACATGGAGCCTTCTTAATGATTAAAATATCCTATAGAACCTTCCTTCTTTTAGCTCTATTTCAGCCACTAATTGATCAAGTAGGTGATGAACCTACTTGTTTATATCAAGCTGCTCAAAAAATCATCACCTACTTGCTTTATTCTTAGTTGGGCTTAACTACATACGGTCTTGGCAGATTTAAATGTTTAGCTTTCTTTTATTTTTATTTTTTCTCTTATTTAGTTTGGGCCTGGAATAAGTCCATTAAGATAGGCCTAAATCTGATCCATGAACCTTGACCCCTTTAACTAGATCCATATAGCTCAAGTAGGTGATACACCTGTTAGCTTAATTAAGCCAAACAAGTTACTCACTATTTTATTTCATTTTCTAAAGGTTAATCTCTTTTGCTTTGACTTAACACTTAACTTTTAACTTTAAGCTCAACCACCACCTTACTATCTTGAGCTTAATACTCCGTCGAGGTTAACTTGAAGTATTCATGATGAAACGTGCAAGGAATTACAACACCTTCAATCTATATTAAACCAACACTTTCTCATATACGAAACATGGTCCCTCACTTATACGATAAAGTTATGTCAAGTGTCATCTGAATAGAACTAGCATATGCGTTATATAGGGTGTCATATCTATTTTTTTTTATAACCACAATTTGAATTTCAACTCGAGAAAATAAAAAAATAAATTCTTGATTTTGAAGTGGAAAGTCACCAAACATTATACCAACCAAATAAACATACATTTAAGATGACTCACTCAACATGTATTCTATGAAAAAATATAGTTTAATTTATTTTAGTTAGTTTGATCAAAATCAATTTAAAAATTAAAAGAATGGATAGAAAAATCCTAAAAGATATAAAATAGATAGTAATTCATATATTCAATATGAGAAAATACATTTCACCAATGCAAATATAAAGTCTAAAAAGGGATTGAATTGGGATCAATTGAAGATCCTTTTAAAATAGGTCAAAGCTTGAATGACTTGAGATTGACCAAATTTAAATGATCTTAAGCCTAACCTATAATATTCTGGACGAATTGAATGAATTACTTATATTTAGACTCATTTTGATAGCTCTAGTACACACTATTTTGTTCATATCTTATATATGAACTAGTGAACTTCTCCGCGCTTCGCGCGGTTATAAAGAGTGATAAAATTTTGATAATTTTATTAAATATAATATTGATGTAAGAGAAAAATGTTTGATGAGTACTTAGTAGACTTCCAATAAAGTTGTTAAATTTTTTACTATTTTGAACAAAAAAATTGCAATAAGAAATTCACATAAGATGCAAAATAAAGATAAATCATACCAATAAAAATGCAAC
>NW_006239077.1:333036-333769 GCF_000226075.1 Solanum tuberosum | reverse complement strand
TTTTACATTTAACATATTCTAAAAATGTCTTTTTAATTTCTTTGCAATGCACATTTAATATAATTAACAGTTAAATATTTTTTAAATTCTTTTAATATTGCACATAAATAAAAAAGAAATCTAAAAAAATATATAATTGTATTTCTTGACCAAAGAAAAATATCACCCTCACTTTTTCTCTTCCTGATTATGTGGTCATATAACTATTTAGCACAAATCAATAAGTTACTAAAGATTTTAAAACAAACATGTATATATATATAAAAATAATTTACAATCCTTCTAAAAATTAAATATCCACTTAATATATTTTAGCAAGAGGAATATGACATGTTAATTAAGTAAAAAGTTTAAAATTTATCTAATTAAGACTATCCGTCAATAAAAAAATTCAAATCTTAACACAATTTTAAATTTAAAGATCCTTTTACTTGTTAAGTTTAAAATTATTAAGTACAAATTTAGTCAAGACTTCTTGTTAATTTGTTGATAAATTCATCTTAACTATTCTATTATAATGGTAACAAAATAAGCTTATCCGTGCTTAAAATTATTTGAACATATAGTTATTAGTTAACACATTTTCATTTGGAAGTAAGTTTTAAACATATAATTAACACTTCTTTTTTTAAAAATAAATTTTGAACCCGCGAGTAAAACATAGTAGTTCGAATTCAACAAACAATATCTTTTGAACAATATAATTAAAAAAATTAATATTATTTTCCAAAAA
>NW_006239077.1:301139-324699 GCF_000226075.1 Solanum tuberosum | reverse complement strand
GAAATATAGAGGGTTTAAAAAAAATAGATAAAAATATATATTGTAATTAATTTTTTATTTTCCTTAAATGGTGATTCTCTTTATATACTCACAAGTCACAATATTTTTAATCATTATGTATTTATGTTAATAATAAAAGTTGCAAATGATTTCATTGTTTCATCCCATAAATACGTAATTATTCTAAATGAAATATATAATTTTTAATATTATAGAGAATGCCAAAAGTTTCAAATTAGGATATTAGGTTATTTTTTTCGGAAATGGGATCTTTCTTCCGTTTCCAACTATACAATTAATATTTAGAATATTAAATGTGATTATAGAATGTTGAATTAATCTTTATCTTTCCTTAATTATAGTAAAATTGTAATTAAACGTTTATTGTAATCTTTCTCTTTCCTTAATTATAATAAAATTGTAATTAAACCTTTATTGTCCATAAATGGTAATTTTCTTTCTATTCTTGCAATGCAATTAATGCTTAATATATTGAATGTAATATTAAATCATATTATATTTAGTGTGATGAAAAATTTTAAAAATTGAGAAAATAGATAAATAGGAGTCCTGGCTTCTAAGGGGTGCCACATCAGCGGTTTCTCATTCAGATTTATATAGATATATAGATTACATTTACACTAGGAGGTCATTTGGTAAGATGAATAAAAATAACGTTAAATATAGTACATTAGTAATACTTGTATTAGTTATGCTTGTATTAATTGCACATATTATCTCTTATGTATTGTTTAGTTTGATGTATTAAAAGCATCATGTATTGTATATAAAAAATTATTTATAAAAAAATCCTCCACAATTATGGTGGAAAAGATGTAAAAGGTGTTTTGAAGAGTAATTGAGTCTTTAACCATGACAATACATGTATTTAGAGCTTGTTTGGCATTGCTGCTAAAAACTGCTTATTTTTAGAAGCACTTTTTTTTAACTGACTTTTAAAAAAAGTGTTTTTGAAAAATAATAATTTGTGTTTGACTAATTCATTTGAAAAATACTTTTGATAAGCAAATCGTGTATAATTTATTTTTTTAAAAGTGCTTTTGAGAGTCAAATTACAAAAAATGGCAAGTATCAATGTACTTTTAATACTAATATTATTTTATAGAGAGAAACTATTTTAAATATCTATTAGAATTTTTTTAATGAAAATATGCATATTCAAAATTTTTCAAATCAATATTATATATAAATTAATTAATTAAATATTAATATAATATTAACATGATAACTTTAATATAATTCAAAATATCAAGAAAAATAAATTTAAAAACTATTCCACAAATTAAACCACTATATACAAAAAAAAATCACCACAAAAAGAAATAAAATCCTTCATAGTTTTAACCCTACAAAAATGTTGTTGTTACATTTATTTTTGATTATGTAAAATATTAATGAAGGGAGGATATGAACTGGAAAGAAGAAAATCTATAACATTAAGTACAATAAAGTAGGGATAAGGGTCTGAAAAATATTCCAACTTTAGTCGAATTTGTTGTTGAGATACTAAACTTTTATGAGGACCTATTACCTCCCTAGACTATTTAATACCGTATTTTAAACATATATATTTGCCCACATGGACATAAAAAATAATGCAAAATTATAAATAGTAATGTGTCCACGTGGGCACATATATACCTATAAAATACACTATTAAATAGTTCAGGGGGTAAAAAATACATTATTAAATAGTCTAGGGAGATAATAGGTCCTCATGAAAGTTTAGTATCGCAACAACAAATTCGACCAAAGTTGGGGTATTTTTAAGACCCTTATCCCTAAAATAAGACGTAAATAGTATATAAAATATAAAATAAAAATAGTGTACAAACATAAAATAAAAAATTATTATATGAAAAAAAAAAATCTTGTATGAAACTTAACCAAATTTATAATATATGTTAATTGATTAATAAGGCATATATTGGTAAGTATGTATATATGGCAGGGATATTTTAATCTTCAAGAAAATAATTTTCTGCTTCTGCTTTTTTTAAGAAGCAAAATTTTTTAGCTTCTTCCCAACAGCAGAAAAACTGCTTCTACTTTCATTTAAAAACAGTTTTGAGAATTTGCCAAACACTATTTTTAAAAAAAACAATTTTAGCCTCCCAACAATACCAAACAGGCTCTAAATCACTTTGCATTATTAATACCTAAAAATTCATGATATTAATAATACCCTTCTCAATATATGATAGAGTGTATACCTAATACAAAATATACCAAATATGATATTACCCATACACAGAATTAATACATATATATAATTTTTGCTAATATAATCTACCAAACGATTCTAAATATATATTGTTGTATATGACATGACAATGTAGGGGGCAATGTGTGAATTGTCAAGAGAAGAAATAAAGAAAAAGAAAAAAAGACTTGGAAGAAGTTGGAAAACCCTAAACCCTGCGGCCTCCCCACATCTCTCAATATGATACCCAAAGTTTAATTTCTTCTCCATTTTACAGATCGCACAAACACCAAATTGGACCAAAAATGGCTTCTTTGTGTGCCTCAAGAGCAACCATTTTCAAGCCGAAGAAGCTCCTCACAATTTCGCCTACACCATTATGCCTAAGATCAACAATCTTCTTCTACAACTCCGAATCTCTCAACAATCATGATCGAATTCCAAAAGGTAACAGTCCTAAACCCCAAGAAAAACTAGAAGATCTCATTTGCAGAATGATGTCTACTCGTGCCTGGACTACACGTCTACAGAATTCCATTAGAAATATTGTTCCTTCATTCGATCATGAACTTGTTTACAATGTGCTACACAGTGCGAAAAATTCTGAACATGCGTTGCAGTTCTTCAGGTGGGTTGAAAGATCTGGTCTTTTTAGGCATGATAGAGAAACCCATTTCAAGATTATTCAAATTCTTGGTAGAGCTGAAAAGCTTAATCATGCTAGGTGTATACTCCTTGATATGCCTAATAAGGGTGTTGATTGGGATGAGGATTTATGGGTTTTGATGATTGATAGTTATGGTAAAGCTGGGATTGTTCAAGAGAGTGTTAAGTTGTTTCAGAAAATGGAAGAGTTAGGTGTTGAAAGGACTGTTAAATCTTATAATGCTTTGTTTAATGTGATAACTCGTCGAGGACGATATATGATGGCCAAGAGGTACTTTAATAAGATGGTTAATCAGGGTATTGAACCGACTGGACATACGTATAATCTTTTGATTTGGGGATTCTTTTTATCGTCAAAGGTGGATACTGCAATTAGGTTTTTTGAGGATATGAAGAGTAAGGGGATTATGCCTGATGTAGTAACTTATAATACTATGATTAATGGATATATTCGGGTGAAGAAAATAGAAGAAGCGGAGAAGTACTTTGTGGAAATGAAAGCAAGAAATATAGAGCCGACTGTCATCAGTTATACAACACTGATTAAAGGATATAGTGCGGTTGAGCGAATAGATGATGCAGTGAGATTGTTTGAAGAGATGAAGAGTTTCGGTATTAAACCAAATGCTATTACTTATTCGACACTGTTACCAGGGCTTTGTGATGCTCAGAAAATGTCTGAAGCTGGAGCGATTTTGAAAGAGATGGAAGATAAGTATATTGCACCCAAGGATAACTCTATCTTCATAAGGTTAATCTCTGGACAGTGTGAGGCAGGTGATTTAGATGCTGCAGCTGATGTTCTGAAAACTATGATCAGGTTAAGTGTTCCCACTGAGGCTGGACATTATGGTGTCCTAATTGAGAATTTCTGCAAGGCTGGTATCTATGATCGAGCTGTCAAATTTCTGGATAAGCTTATTGAGAAAGAAATCGTCCTGCGACCACAGAGTAGTTCGTCTATGGAACCAAGTGCATATAACCTGATTATTGACTACCTATGCAATAATGGCCAGACAGGCAAGGCTGAAACTTTTTTTAGACAGTTGATGAAAACTGGGGTTCAAGATCCTATTGCCTTTAACAATCTTGTCTGTGGGCACTCAAGGGAAGGGGTTCCTGATTCGGCCTTTGAACTGTTGAAGATTATGGGCAGAAGAAAGGTTCTTTCTGACGGTATTGCTCACAAATCACTTGTTGAGAGCTATCTGAAGAAACGGGAGCCTGCTGATGCTAAAGCTGCTCTGGACAATATGCTTGAACATGGACATGACCCGGACTCATTGTTGTATAGATCAGTGATGGAGAGCCTGATGGGAGATGGAAGGGTTCAAACAGCAAGTCGAGTGATGAAAATCATGTTGGAGAAGGGAGTGAAAGAACACATGGATTTAATTTCTACCATCTTGGAAGCCCTCCTCATGAGGGGCCATGTTGAGGAGGCCCTCGGAAGAATTGAATTGTTGTTGCACAACAGTCTCTCACCTGATCTTGATGGTCTCTTGTCAGTTCTATGTGAGAAAGGAAAGACTTCTGCTGCTCTGAAGCTGTTAGATTTCATTTTAGAAAGAAATTGTAACATAGACTTTTCAAGCTATGATAAGGTGCTGGATTCTCTCTTAGCTGCTGGGAAGACACTTAATGCCTATTCTATTTTGTGCAAGATGATGGAAAATGGAGGAGTTAAAGATCACAAGAGTTGTGAAGAGTTAATTAAGAGCCTTAATGATGAGGGAAACACAAAGCAAGCAGATATTCTAAGAAGAATGATACTCGGAAAGGAAACAACACTTGACAGCAAGAAAGGGAAGAAAAAGACACCCATTGCTACCTGATTCCTGCAATTTTGCTTCTGGTTACAGGTTAGAATTTCTGAATCACATTTCTGAAAGATGATGGCAGGAATTTTGTTTTGTAGCAGAATATGAGAAGCCTATGGACATTTTCCCTTTTTAAGCTTTTGCATTTTGAAGTCAGATACTATATCTTTAAGTAGGAATTTTATCTTTTAGATGTGCAAATGCATATAACCATAAGTTATCTGGAAAATACATAGGGAATGTGGTTTGAGGTCTAACGACATCTACAATCGGATGGGTGTTTAACTTTTCATGAGTGGCCTTTGTTCGATTTATTCTTTTATCTCTTGCTTTAGTGAATAACATAAAAAAAAATTTGTTTGTCCCATCTTTCAATATTTATATTAAATGAGGTGTTTGTATCATTTCAATTATATGGAAGAAGTTGATGTTATGGTGAAAGAAAAATATCTTTGTATTACCCCTGTTTTTGTCCAATGAGCTGCTGTGCTCGAGAGAAATTGTAAAGATCTAGTTATTTTTGCTTTTCCGGGTCAGTGAAAAAAGGATTGACAGGATTTGATATACAGTTGGTATACATTTATGCCATACTTTTGAATGACTAGTCCATCCACACTATACATCGAGCATAATGACTTCTGTTTTACAAAAAAATAAAAGATAGAATTATTCTCTAATTCCAATTTCTTTTCATGCATTTAAGCTTCCATTAGCTTCCTTGCCATCATTGTTAATGGTACTTGTCTATGTTTGAAGTTCACGCCCTTTGTGTATTTATTCCCTTTCTTTTATATATATGATGATTTTCCTTGTATTTTCATTCACTATTCTCTTGCCATCCCTGTTGAACATCAATTTCTTTGCTCTTATCTTGTCTGTCTGCCATGTGATGGCCGACAGACAGAGTTGTATACTTTTTATCCTGTGGCATTTAAAATCTGATTCATCCTATTGTCTCCTTCCATGTCTAATGATGGTAAGTATCTATGTTCAATAAAGATTGCACTAAGATGCTTTGCTAAAAAGAAAAGAAGAGGAAAAAGAAAAGATTCAACAAAAGTAAAAGACATCTTCTTGATGGTTTAACTGGCTAACTGCATACACCTGTTAGATAGCAGCAAATGAACTGAACCTGAATGGACAACCCTGCATGAGCCAAGTTATTTATTTGACATATGTGCCATTATTTTCTGAAATTTGTTAACTGTAATTTTTATGTAGTATGAAGCATGACATAATTTTTAGTGTGTTCACATTTAATTTAATTTATCTATTGCCCCATGCTACTTTGCTCAAACTAAAGGCTCCAAAATTGGTTGCTGTTGTTGCAGATTTGACACCTACATGATCATGGGCAGGTTCTCGCTATAGCTAAAAGAAAAACGCTCATCTGGCCCTGTCATTAGCTTCAACAACTAGGGCTTGTGGGTGTCTATTCTGTCGCGCTTGTCTACTCATTTTTTTTTCCAGAACATTGTGTTTACTGTAGTTTTCATCCTTTATTTTATTTCAGTTAGTTATGCTAACGCTGGAACAATCCTGGATGGTCCAAGGAAGAACTTTATGAATGCTGACAGGTGATATGCTCTCACTCATCGATGGTCCAGGTGGATTATGCAAAAAGATATTATCAATGGTTATGTGTGGCTTAGTTAAATCTGTCACTCTGGCTTGTATAACATGTTGAAGTATGACAGAATACTTGGATCCTCAGCACCACCTGAAAGAGTATCGATGCGACTCTTCATTTATTTATAAATGATATGGAAAAAAGAAGAAAACATAGTGTGGACACTTGTTTATTTCATCCAAAAATAAATCATTCTGCAACTGCTTTTACCTAGCAATGGCACTTTAAAGGTCGAAGCTATTATGTCTCATACTAGGGTGGATGGGAGAATTCCCATTGTCTTGATGTGATTTATAGCTTGTTTGGCCAAGCTTCAGAAATTAGTTTATTTTGAAAAGTTCTTTTCAAAAGATTACTTTTGGTGAGAAGTAGTTTGTGTTTGATCAATAAATTTATAAAGCATTTTTCAGCAGCAATTCGTGTTTGGCAAAACTTCTTCAAAGTCCATGTAAAATGTATTTTTCTCAATAGTTATTTAGGTGAAAATCTACATTTCTTAGCTCATAAAAAACAACTATTGTTACTCAAACACCTCATTTTTTTTATAAGACGAACACTTTTGACCTTTCAAAAGTTTGGCCAAACAAGTTTTTACACTCAAATTATTCAATTTAGGTGCTGACGTGGTAGTATGTTGTGCAGCAAGATTTTTTGTTATAAATTGGTTTATTAGGGAGGGATCTAGCCTCCATTTCCAAGAGTCAAAAATGCCCTCAAACTATTTGAAAAAGTTTAAATATACCCTTCATTCATCTATTGGTCTAAAAATATCCCTCAATCTACCTTTTTGGCCTATTTTTACCCTTAAAACTTAACAAATTTTTAAAGATTATTATTATTAGTACTACTTATTACGTGGCGTCCTCCTATTGGATAAAATAAAATCCCCAATTAGCCAATTTTTTCCAACCCACCCTAATCAAAACCCGCAACTTCGTGACCCAAATTCCATTAAACACAATTACCCAAAGAATCCCAAATTTAATATTCTCACCCTCTTCGTCTTCTTCGGGGAGCAACAATTTTTTTTAACAATCCATGAAGCAGATGCCAGAGGCAACCTCATCATTCCTCATCATTCCCATGACGAATTCATTGAAGAATTTTTAAAAAAATTATTTCTCCCTTGTTTTTTTTCTTCTTGTTGACCTTTATATGAATAATTATTGTCCCTCTTAATAATATATTACTCCCAATACAGTCTCATTCATATTTGGTTTGTTCTGTTTGGTCCGATCTAGTTGAATACTTCAATAATTCATAATCTATTTAAACTTTCAATTCTCTGGTTTCCTTATGATCATATTAAAATTCAATTGTTCTTCGAAAAATACCTGCTTTATTTGAAAAATAAAAAATTAATGGCGACGGCTTACGAGGAAAGCTGGGGGTTATTTGTCTGCCTCTACTTCATGGATTCCTTTAAAGAATTGCTCCAAAAAGAAAGACGAAGAGGGTGGGTATTAAATTTGGGTCACTTGTGTTTAGTTGAATTTGGGTCATAGGAACGTAGTATGGGTCGGGCAGGCTGGAAAAAATTGGTGAGTTGGGGATTTTATTTTATCCAATAAGAAGACGACACGTAATAAGCAGTACTACTAATAATAATTTTAAAAAATCTGTTATGTTTTAACGGTAAAAATAGGCCAAAAAGGTTGATGGAGGAGTATTTTTAGCCCAATAGATAAATGGAGGGTATTTTTAAACCTTTTCAAATAGTTTAAGGGTATTTTTGACCCTTTTCCGTATTATAAAAGGTGACAATTTTTGTTTAGAAATGAAAACTTCTACTCAACCAGTGCAAGATTATTCTCCCATCTCAAACATCTAATAAATCATACTTCCTAAGCAGAGTAATTAGAATTTCTTAAGTGTCAGTTTGATAATATGATGGATAAGACAAATTTAAGACTATTTGTCACAACAAACAAACGTTAAGTTGTTGCAATTGAGTAGCTCTGATGTTGAAAACAATTAAGTTGTCAAAAGTTGTAATAATTCAAGTTTGAGCTTTAAAAATGATTCTTGGACCATGCAAATTTGTTTTGAAATCGGTGCAGTTAAGTTGTTTGTAGAGCCTACTCTTTGTTTTGCAGGTTCTATTTGTAAGACATCTTAAACTACAACAACAACATATCCAGTGAAATCCCATAAGTGGGGAGGATAGAATGTATAGAAACCTCATCACTATCTCATGAAAGTAGAGAGACTGTTTCCAAAAGACCTTCGGCTCAAGTGCAACAAATTCAAGTATAAAGAAAGAGACACTGAAGAAAATATAGCAGATAAAACAAGGAAACATTGTAAGGTCTACCAAAAAAAAGCAAAAACAACTAGTATCACCTCCAAGTTAAGAATGTGAGTCGAGAGAATTTGCCTCAAACCACTCATGGTGTAGGGAAAAACAAAGATTTGAGTGATACGACTACTCTTACCCCTGGTCAAGTACATACATTGTTTCCCCCCTACCTACTCCCATGTAACCTCAAACCTTCCATCAACCTACTTTCCAAACATATAACCCTCATGCCTATGTGAGGCAAGACACTCCCCATCCAAACTGGCAACCATATCACCCTCACAAGAGGAATGTCTCAATTTGTGGCACCACTAGTACCATCTCCCGCAGCTCTACTAATTGTTCCACATGCACCTTTGCATGTACCACCCTTTCTACATCCGCAAAACCTTTAACAAGAGTTTTACCTAGATAACCAATTCCAAAACCCTTTTATGATGACATGAATGATGAGGCTACAACAAATAGATGGTGGGGTGGACCCTAACATGGGTTATGGAATGACAATGTAGCACCTAGGGATAGGGTACTATCTAGAGGCTTTGGTCGGAAACAAGGTTAAAGATGGAAAGGTGCGGTGATGGAGGTGACCAAAAATTGAAGTTTCAGTACCATCACAGTCAATCTTCCCAAATTCAAAGGTAGTAGTGATTTGATTAGTTCCTTGAGTGGAAGCAACTAAGTCAGAGGATCTTCTTCACCAATAACATCTCAGATGCTTTGAAGGCAAAAGTAGGGGTGTACAAAACCGAATTGAAAACCGAACCAAATCACAAACCGAGAAAAAACACCCGACTAGTGGTTGGTTTGACTTGGTTTGGTATTGAAAAAAAAAACCCGACTATATTTGGGTTGGTTTGGTTTTAACTAAAAAAAATCAACCCAAGACCAAACCAACCCGACATTATATATATAATTTTAAAATTTTATTTTATACATAAAAATATTTACTTTGATATAATTTTTAAATATTTCTTATACTTTTTCATTGTTTTTATCTTTTAATATATTCTTTCAAGTTTGAAACTTAGAATTCTAAATGGTTCAATAAAGATTATAGTCCACAGATTGATAATTATAATAAAGCTTAAATCAAAATCAAATTAATACTAATGCAAAAAGAAAATCAATTCAACACTAAGAATGACAATAATATTGAATATTTGTTCTTTGGTTTTACATTGGTTTAGACAATTCAAATACATAATCTAATTTTAATTTCCTTTAATATTTAGTCATGTAACTAATACTTATTAAACTTATTTTAACCTGATTTAGTACTTTTAAATTATGATCATTTTCATTATGACTTGTTAATTTGCAATATTTGTTTTACGCGATTTCATTATTATTATTATTATTTTATTGGATATTTTAGTGTCATTACTCATATGATATTTTGTGTTATTTTCTTAAGAAACACCTTAGACGATAGTTGTATTTTGGTAGGACTAAAGAAATATTTGAAGTACAAGTAAATTATATATTTGTATGAATACTTTACCGAAAAATCCAAAAATCCGAAAAATCTGAAAAAACCCGAGGTTGAAAAACCCGAGTTTTATTGGTTTGGTTTGGTTTATAGATTTAAAAATCCGACACAAATGGTTTGGTTTGATAGTTGAAAAACCTGAACCAACCCGATCATGTACACCCCTAGACAAAACAAATCCCTTACTCAATTTGAGGGCTATGACTTGCCTACTTCGCAAAAGCTGGTAGAGATCATGCATGGAGTCGAGGTAGTGAAACCTAACTATTATCAAGAGGTTCTCGAGAAGGTGTACATGCTCCAACAAGGCACCAAAAATGTTGAGGAGTACTATCGAAAACTTGAGGATGAAGACCAAGATTGAAGAGCATTTGAGCTATACAGTGATAAGATTTGTAGACAACTTGACACATGACATCTCCAACATTATTGGGGCCTAGAAGAAGCTTTTCATGATGCTTCTAAGGTTGTTGAAAGCAAAAAGAGGTTATAAGGCAAAGAGTACCTCAACTTCTTCATGAGGCAAAATTAATGACAAATGGAAATCTTCATCCATTCGTGAGCACTTAAAAGTTAGTGGTCAAGATACCAAAGCTAGACTAGATTATAAAGCAAAATAGGACGACAAAGCTAAAAGAGGTAATCATTCAAAACCTAAGTTTCCTTTTCCTTCTATTCAATGTTATAAATATCAAGATAGAGAACACATCGCAAGTGAATGTCCTAATAGGAGGTCAAGTGTTGCACTACGTGATAGGTATCATTCCGATGATAAGGAGGAGTGTGATGTGGAGAGTGAGGAAGATGACCCTAAGATTTAGTACGACGGAGAATCCTTGAAGGGTGATTAAAAGAAGTTGGAGGAAAATGCGAATGTTGCTTGTCTCATGAGAAGGGGAGAGCCTCTAGAATGTGATGATGAGCCATTGGAGGAGAATTGTGATTACTTGATACTACAAATCAATCAATTGTTACTTTATTTACAAATCCCCCTTTGTCGGAAGTAAATTGACTAAAAGTAGATAATTGTAAGTTAGCCTAAGTCTAGATCATATTTCTCGTGGGATCGACCCTAACCTAAAAATTAGGTTCTTTATTTGACAACGACCGCTTATATTTCTTAAGGGAGGTATAATTTGGGCGTATCAAATTTTGGCGCCGTTGTCGGAGAATACTACTTTTAGATTAGACTAATTTTGTTCTTGAACTTTAGTAAAGTATTTCTTGATTTTACGTTTTTATTTTCTACAGGTCTTATCTCTAGTGTATGCCAAGTACACGGAGTCAAGGCAATCCCCTGACTCCCTATCCGAAATTAAGAAGAACTCTGAGAAGAATGGTTGGAAGAGGCCTAAATCTCGAGGTACAAAATGTTCCAATCGGAGCGGATCAAGGGGGTAAAGCTGGTTTGCAACCTCCTAGAGTCTTGGACGTGCCTGGTCATGTTGAGGGAAACCCATGAGTTGAAAGTGTGGAAGGAGTGCAAAATCAGCCGGCACCGGGTGTTTGAGATAACTATAGGGTTGATCATAATGTTGTGGGATCGACTGGTGCTATAGTTGTCCTTCCATTACCTCCCGGACACACTTTTGTGGTGACCAACAATTTGATGCAAATGCTTATGGATAGAGGGTTGTTTGTTGGGTTACCCTCAGAAGATCCATATGCTCACATGAGCAAATTGAAAAGTGTCTGCTTGAGTAGTGTGGGGCGACCAGATTTAGACATGGACGCGATTGGCTTAAGGGTGTTTCCACTTTCGTTGATAAGTGATGCTACGATATGGCTTTCTGAGTTGCCATACAACTCAATCACGACTTGGTCCCCCATTCTTTTCCAACAAATATGGAATAATATATCTATTTCCAATGTTTAAAATCATATTAGAAAAAGAAAAAGTCTCCAACAAGCAGCTCGTTTTGCTGCTAATTTTATCAATTATGGCGAGTTTTTCGGCCATAATATTCATTTCAAAGGTAAAATCATCATCATCTCCTACTCCATTTTCATTTTACTCCATTTTCTTTCAAAAACCAAGATTCAAATTAATTATTTTTCTACCATTTTAGAAACTTGAGAAATCTTCCATAATCACTAGATAACTCATTAGTAGATACATTTAAGTAGTTTAAAAACATTAAAAATACGTTTCGCCATTGCATGAGTTGAATTTTGAACCCCAATCTCATTCAATCACGTTTTTGTACGAATTTTGTACCTCGTCGTTCGTTAAAGATTGATGCTGTAATCTAGTACCTTTATTAGTAGTTTATAATGACAGTAGCTGAATTTGTTGTTGTTGGTGGTGATCATATGGGAGTCTGGGAGGAGACTCCCAAAAGCTGGAATTGGAAATCTTTTAGTAAGAAGACAGTGCCCATTGTGTTACGTCGCAATGGTTTATATGACGATATGATTGCAAGCGTAATTGAGGATGGTGAGTTAACTTGCGAGCCAAATGACTTGGTGATTAGCTATCAAATGAATGGGAGGGGAAAATACATCCTACATTCATAAAAAATATAGGCACGTGAGCTTGTACATGTTAGATATTGGTATTGATGGCTCTAGGCCTACATTAAGGATAAACATAAATGTGAGGCCTCCAATTGAACCAACAATTTCATTTAACGACGACAATGATTCGATTGGAAATGAAAAATTGGGTGATCATTCAAAGGAGAGGTTGGGTGATTATTCAAATGAGAGCTTGGCTGATCATTCAATGCATATACATGACCATCCAATGAATGTGGAAAACTAGCTAGTAGATGCGGAAGATTCCGAACCCGAATATTGTGAAGAAATGTAGGGAGAACAGGAATTGGGATCACAATCCAACCATTTCTTCTCCGATGGAACTAATTTATGCATATATAAATCAAACTTTCAGTAACAAGAATGAGTTGCAACTGTTATTAGCCGAAGCGGCGACAAAGAAGTCTTTTGATTTTGCTACTGTAAAGAGTTGTACTAAATACTTAAAGGTGAAATGTGTATCTCACAAACTGTGCATGGATGTTGCGAGCGAGGAAATATGAGTATTCTGATAGATTTCGTAGCTACAAGTACATTGGTGAGCATAGTTGTGGCATTGAACATGCCAACAGTAGCCATAGAAAAATCTCAATCAAAGTGATTGCTTCACTTTGTGTAAATATGTATCGCGAGGGCAAGAGTCCAAATGTTAAATAGATTCAAAGGGCTATGTTTAATTCCTTTCCTTGTAGTCCAAGCTATTGGAAATGTTGGAAGGGAGGTGTTGTTGCCAAGGAAATGGTCCGAGGGATAGCGGAGAATGAATATTCATGCTTACCATCTTTTTCCTACATGATCGAGACTCTTAATGTTGGTTCTAGCTATAGTATCATGGTATTCGAAGGGAGCCATGGCAATACTTGAGTGGTAACTATTGTTGTAAGCAAACTCTATCAACGGTAGGTGGCCATCTCAATTACCTTTGAAATCTATACTGCAAGCCCTCAACATATCCTCTAAGGTTTGAATGGTGTGTTCTGCTTGACCATCTGTTTGAGGGTAAAACGCCGTGCTAAGCTTGACCTTAGTACCAAGCCCTTTTTGGAATGCCTTCCAAAAGTGTGAAGTAAATTGAGTACCCTGATCTGAAATAATAGATAGAGGAACTCCATGCAACTTCACTACCTCATTGATGTACAATTTGGCATAGTCTTCCGCCGAAAATGAAACCTTAACGGGAATAAAGTGGGCGGATTTTGTCACTCTATCAACAATGACCCAAATAGAATCATGTTGCCTTCGAGTACGAGGCAAACCCACTATAAAATCCATATTCACATCCTCCCACATCCAAGTGGGAATATCTATATTTTGGGACAAACCTTCGGGTCTTTGATGTTCGACCTTAACTTGTTGACAATTCAGACACTTGGCTACAAAACCCGTTATATCCTTTTTCATGCCATTCCACCAATAGACTTCCCGCATATCACGGTACATCTTGGTGGCTCCCGGATGAATAGAATATCGCGAACCATGAGCTTCTTCTAGAATTTGCTCTCTCAAGCCATCAACATCCGGAACATATAACCGACCTTGGTACCTAAGCACTCCATCTCCCCCTCGGGAGAAAGCCTCAACAGACTTGTTGAGCACTGATTCTTTCAACTCCATTAACATAGGATCAAGGTCTTGCTTGGACTTCACGTCCATCACAAAGGATGATTCGGAACCATTATGGACCATGACACCACCCTTGGTGGAATCCACTAGTTGGACACCTAATTGGGCCAACCTATGTACATCACGAACTAACTTCTTCTTCTCATCCTCTACATGGGCCACACTACCCATGGACAATCGACTTAGGGCATCCGCAACTACATTGGCTTTCCCGGGGTGGTAAAGGACACTCATATCATAATCCTTCAAAAGTTCTAACCACCTCCTTTGTCGGAGATTCAAGTCTTTTTGGCTAAACACATATTGAAGACTCTTGTGATCGGTGAACTCATCAACATGCACCCCCATATAGATAATGTCTCCACATTTTCAAAGCAAACACTACAGCGCTAATTCAAGAGCATGGGTCGGATAATTCTTTTCATGGATCTTGAGTTGCCTTGAAGCATAGGAAATCACTTTACCATGTTGCATAAGCACACATCCCAAACCCATTCTAGAGGCGTCACAAAAAACAACAAAACCATCGATACCTTCCGGTAAGGTCAACACTGGAGTGGAAGTAAGTCTATCTTTCAACTCTTGGAAGCTTTTCTCACAAGCCTCCGACCACACAAACTTAGCCTTCTTTTGAGTCAAAGTCGTCAATGGAGAAGCAATGGAGGAAAAACCCTCAACAAACCTCCTATAGTAACCGGCCAAACCTAAAAACTTCTAATATCGATAGGAGTTAGAGGTCTAGGCCAACCTTTTGACTGCATCCGTCTTCTTAGGATCTACCTCAATACCCTTGTTCGACACAATATGACCAAGGAAGGCTACATATCTTAGCCAAAACTCACACTTAAGGTCCATGAATGCCGCCGGGGAATCAGTCAACCCAAATGACATAACCACAAATTCATAGTGACCGTACCGGGTCCTAAAGGCTGTCTTGGAAATGTCAACCCCTCTTACCCTTAGTTGATGGTAACCCGAACGAAGATCTATTTTGGAGAAACAGTTAGCCCCTTGAAGTTGATCAAACAAGTCATCAATTCTTGGAAGGTGATACTTATTCTTTATGGTCACTTTGTTTAGTTGGCGATAGTCAATACATATTCTAAGAGACTCATCCTTCTTTCTAACAAACAATACCGGAGCACCCCATGGAGAGATACTCGGTTGAATGAAGCCTTTGTCTAACACATCCTTGAGTTGCTCCTTTAACTCCTTCAAATCGGCCGGAGCCATTCTATAAAGAGGAATGGAGATAGGTTGCTTATCCGGCAAGAGATCAATGCCAAAATCTATATCCGTTCGGGAGGAATGTCGGGTAAGTCATCGGGAAAGACTTTCGGAAACTCACTCACCATGGGGACCGACTCTAAGGAAGGGGTTTCAGACTCAACATCCATAACCCTAACAATATGGTAAATACACCCCTTGGAGATATCATTTTCCTAGCTTTGAGACAAGAAACAAATTGACCTCTAGGGATAGAATTCCCCCCCTTCCACTCTAAAGTAGACTCATTTGGAAATTGGAACTTTACTACCCGAGTCCTACAATCAATAGAGGCATAACATGCATGCAACCAATCCATTCCTATAATCACATCAAAATCTAACATGTCTAACTCCACTAAATTCACAAAGGTAACTTTATGGGACAAAGAAATAGGAAAACTCCTATAGACTCTTTTTTCCACTACCGAGTCACCAACCGGGGTAGACACTGCAAATGGTTCTTCTAACACATCGGGGAGTATTTCAAACTTCATAGCCACGAAAGGTGTAACAAATGACAAAGTGACACCGAGGTCTAACAATGCATATACATCAATAGAAAAGACTTGTAACATACCGGTCACAACATCGAGGGAGCTCTCTTGGTCACCTCAGGATTGAAGAGCATAGAAGCGGTTCTTCTTTGGAGCATCGGAATTTGAACCACTAGAGGGACTTGCTTGCCCTCTCTTCCTTGAACCTTTAACATGAGAAAATCTCTCATCATATGGCCGCTCTAAACACACTTATAGCAACTATCTGTGCCAACTAGACACTTACCATCATGCTTCTTACCACATTTTGCACAATTAGGCCTATCAACATAAGAACCACCACTATTACCTCATTGTGGTATAGGGTTAGTCACCCTATCTTTTTTTACCCTTGGAGCACTAGAGGAGCCTTGGTTGGAGAACCTCTTCTTGAACCTTAGTCTACCTTGACCCTCAAATTTACCCTTGGAAGAATTTCCATCATCGGACATTGCTCTTTTCACTTCCCTATTCACTTGCTTGAGCTTTTGTTCCTCAATTTATTTGGCATGAACCATAAGACGTGAAATATTCATACTTGGGATGAGCATTGCCGAACGACATTCATTGACTACCAAGTCGGATATCCCTATAACAAATTTGTTCATCTTGGTCCTAGAGTCCGCCACTAAGGTTGGAGCATACTTAGACAATTGGGTGAATTTAAGGCCATACTCTTTCACACTCATACCTCCTTGTCGAAGGTTGATGAATTCTTGCATATTTCGTTCCCTCAACTCTAGGGGGGAGAACCTATCAAGAAAGACCGACTTGAACAATTCCCAATCTACCGGGACCATTCCTACGGGTCTCAAACCCTTCCATTGCTCATATCATACTTGAGCCACATCTTTAAATTGGTAGGCAGCTAATTCCGCCTTTTCTTGTGGAGACACTCCCATAGCACCAAGCACCTTATAAATACCATCAATAAACCCTTGTGGGTCTTTACCCACCTTGGAACCAAAGAACATATGAGAATTCATTCTAGTAAAATTCCTTATCCTTGAAGCGGTTGTACTTACATTGGGGTTCACGTGATCCCTAGTATCCCTATTGACTTGCGCCGTCATAGCTTGGGCTTGAGTTGTCATGGCTTGAATCAATGTTTGGAGAGCCGAACTTATTTCCACATTTGTCATAGTCCCCTCATCATTAAGAGCTTGAGAAACTTGAGTCTCTTGAGGACCTTGGGGAGGAAGGCCCTCATTCACAATCTCCTCTTCCATCCTTCTTGCGTTCGCCCTTCTTGTATTCATATCCTAAAGACACAAGAGAAGGGTTAGGAAAAGGACTTCATAGAATTAAAACTCTAAGGCACGACTAAAGAGTAATGAAAGAAGTAAAATTTTCTAAACGTCTTATAGCCTCTCATTCATAAATGTGGCGTGCTTCACACTCATAAACAGGACTCTACTAGACGTGGCTTATGAGACATCATCCTAGAATCATTCTAAACCTTGTGCTCTGATTACCAAGTTTGTCACGACCCAGGGGTACCCCCTAGACGTAACACGGCGTACTTGACCCCGAAGGGGTCTTATACAAGCCCTTAGCATAATCATAAACATAAGTAATAGAAATGACGCGAAATTAAAACGTTTTACAATCAAAGTCTTTTTCATAAAACCAATAGAAGTGTAGACATTGTCTCCATAATCCATCTAATACAATCGAATCAATAGGGTCACATCCCTTTACAATAAAGTCTCAAAATAGAACATACGAAAGGAAACTAGAAAGAATAACTCTTGTCCTCGAACCATGAGGACTCACCAAGGCAAGGAGAGAATCAATCCAAGCCTTAAACCAAAGAGAAGCAACTTCAACAACCCAGACCTACACTTTGTGGAAAAAGGTAGAAAATATGGGTTAGCACAAAAATGTACTGAGTATGGAAGACATGCACAAAAATCCTTAAATCATGCAAAAAGGGTCATTTATGTTGAAACCATGCACTTTATCATTTTTAAGAGCCATAATACAAAATAGTGTAAATACACAGTCAAACCAACTCATAAGCAACCCTAAGCCATACTTGTGCAATGCATAGACAAGATCCCATAATCCTATCTAAAGCTAAGTATCATGTTTAGGCCACAATCATCATACATATCATAACTTGTCGCCATCCATAACGAATACTCATAAACAAGGAAACATTCATGTTCATTAACTTGAAACAAGTAAATTCACTCTTAACAACAATACATATCATACATGCATAATTCATAAGTCTTCCTAGCATAGAGGAACCTCACCATAACCACTCTTAAAGCTTACTTGTGCAATGCATAAATGGAGTCCCATACCCCCACTCATACTAAGTAGTACCTCTTAAGAAGTCATAGTAATAGTTCATGTTCATGTTCTTGTCATAATTCATATTCTTACCATATAGGGAAATATAGCCTTAACCGACATAGACCATGTGAGCTACATGGAATCCGGTGTCTTACCCCCACACCGAAAAGAGGTGTCCTACTTGCCTAAGGTAGAACTCATATATTAGCTTTTAGGTGGATCCACTAGCTAAAGACCTATGTGGGCACATAGTTATGGGATAAAGAGATTTCTACTAGAAACCCGGACTAACTAACGTAAAAGGTTTCCATCTCATGAGATAACTATTTTGGGAAGCCGGACTAACTAGTGTAAAAGCTTCCATCTCATATTCATATCCACTCAGTGCTAAGTATAATTCTCTTTAAAATTCATGTTAAGTCCTTACTTAAGCTCATGTTCATGAAAGAATGCATTAGGCACTCAAACCAACATGGTATCATAATAGCTCATGGATTCATTAGGTGAGAATGTCCTTTCAACCTTATAATCATCAATATGTGAGTAAACCTTTCACATTATGTTCATAGTGTGTTCATGAGAATAACCTTTCAATCAACACAACAACATTATTATATTCATAGACATATCATGCATAGTCATTTGTAAGGGTATGAGGAGGATGATCTTGCAACAACACCACAATTACACAATAGTCATAGAATCTTCACTTTCTAAGTGAATCATAAGCTTATACACAATTCCCATCAACATGTACAAACTCTCATAATTTTCCCTTCAAGGCTATGATTCAAACTCAACCCACACATCTAGAATTTCTACATTAGATAGGGGAATGTAATGATTCAATAACTCAATCAATATAAACATAATCAATTGACATGCTTCTATAATCAATCAACCAACATCATGAATTCACAATTTAGCCATATGGGGGAATCATGGGTTCCTGGGGGGATTTTTATCATAAATCAACAATTAATCATCAATTCAACCATAATCCACTATAATCAACCATAATCAACCATAAATAAACAATTGAAAACGTTTTGAAATAGAACCCATGACTTAGATTGAAACCCTAGGTTTTGGGGAAATTGAAAGCTTTGAAATTAAGTTTTGAAGGGACTCTATGGGTGAAAGATACCCATAGATGAAAATCCACCATACCTTAAACAAGAATCTACAAGAAATTTGAGGAAGAACCCTTGCATTTCCAAACCCTAGCTCCAAGTCTACTCTTCTTCTTCTTTGGGTTTTAGAGAGAGAAATATTATGAGGAAGATGATGTTTTAGTTTGATTTGGGTGTTTGAGTATAATGACTTATTTTGGGAAATTTTGACTTAAAAACAACTTATATAGTACCCCTAAAAATACCCAAAACGACCTCACTTTAATTGGACTAAAAGGAAAAGACTTAATTGACCCTCATTTAAGTGACCCCGTCAGGCACCACGAGCCACCTTCACGAGTCGTGGTGAAGACCACGGTCCGTGGTCCAACTCGTGAAGGTGGGGCAGTAGCTAGGCACTTGGTGCCTTAAGCTCACAAGCCCAAGGCATTACCACGAAGGGCTCCACGAGCCGTGGTCCCTCTTATGGTCCTTGAGGTAGTAGCTATGCTACTTTGTGCCATAAGCTACTTTGCCCAAGGCATCTTCACGAAGGGCTCCACAAGCCATGGTCCCTCTCGTTAAGTTGAGGTAGTAGCTTGGTTAATTGGTGGCCATTCTACCATGGCTAAGGCAAGTTCACGAGCTACCTTCACGAGTCGTGGTGTGGACCACGATCCGTGGTCCCACTCGTGAAGTTGGGGCAGTGTGCTCCAAGCTAGGGGCAACCTTGGCCTTTGGCTTGGCCCCTTTGCCTTGGCACTTGCCCCTTGGCCTTGACCCCTATAACCCCCATTTCAACTCTAGATAGTCTTCAAATTTACGGGGAGTCATTTTATGATTTTTACCCTTACGTTTAGGCTCTAGTTTAACCTACTATTTTCTGGAGTGTTATAGATATCTTGTTAATTACTCCCTTTGTCTAACAATAGTTGTCCACTATTGACTTGGCACACCCCTTAAGAAATTATAAATGGAAGGGTAATTTTACTATATCACCCTTTGAATATAATAAATACAATCTTAAAAAATATAATAGGAAAATGACTATGATTAATGATAAGGGTAAATTAGGAACTAAGTGTAAAATTACTCATGGATTTCATAAAGTGGACAAGTATTGCTGGACATCAATTTTTAGTATAGTGGACAAGTATTGTTGGACGGAGGGAGTACATATGAGCCTTTAATTTCTTGCTTGACTCCTAGTCCCAAGAATACTTTTGTCACTATTTTTTGCCTTTTTTTGGTAGGTAGGAAATTTCAATCAAAGTACACATCCTCACATGTAGGGTGTTTGTGATTTGAATAATAATCGAACTAAATCAAAAAATGAATAATAATTGTCATGTCATCACAAGTGCATTTCACACATTTTATACTTTTATCTTATTCTCAAAAAATGCTCAAATGGTTCAAATTCAAGTAAGTAGAGATGTTCAATAGGTACAACTTCTAATTGGGGGTGTCTAAGTGAATTATGCGGACAACTTTAAGGGGCTACATATGACTTAAGCCATAAATAAATAGAAACATAGTGAAAAATGTTTTAAATTAAAAAATAAATAAGTATGATCATTGACCAGATAGAAGTGTCACATCACTTTTCTAATATTTAGATTTATAAAAATAAATAAATAAATATAAACATAGTGACAACTGTTTTTAATTAAAAAATAAATAAATAGGTTCATTGACCTGATAAAAGTATCACATCACTTTTCTAATATTTAGATTTATAAGAAACAAAAAGGATAGTCAAATAAAAAGTCAAAAAAAGAGAAAATAAAGGGATAATGCATAAGTACCCCCCTAGACTATGACCGAAATCCCCGAGACACACCTAAACTTAACTAGGGTCCTATTACCCCCCTGAACTCATTTTTTTTTGTATTTTTTGTGCACCTTTTTGTGCTGATGTGGCACTTTCAGCCACCCAAGTTGGTTGTGTTTGTACACACTCGCCCGCCACGTGTGTAAATGTTATTTTTTAATTAAAAAAAATAAATTAAAAAATAAATAAATTTTTCAATTTTTTTAAGAAAATAATCTTAATTTTTTAATCTTGTATTTAAATTCATTAATACACATTTTTTTTACGTTGTATCGGAACTTTTTTTTTAACCTACATTCATTGTTTTTTCTCTTTTATTTTTCTATTGATTTTATTTTCTTTGTCTTTTGTTTTGATTTGATTTCAAATATCTTATATTTAAAATAAGTTAATTTTGAACGGATATAAAAAAAAGTGAAGAAAATCAAATAAACATAAAAAAATTAAAACATTAAAATTAAAGGACACTTTTAAATTATTATTTTTTTAAAAATACACATAATATTTTTAAAATAATTAAAAGTGAAAAAATAATAAATTAATTAGAAAAAAAGTTTAAACTGAAAAGAAATATTTTACAAAGAAAGAAATAAAAATAATTAAATATATATAAGTTTTATTGTCAATAAATATGTGTACTAACTAATTATAAAGTTTCCAATAAAAAAATGACATGTGTCCAATTTGTGCATTCATCACTTTCCTTCAAGAGAGTGTGCACACTCTCTATGCCATGTCAGCTTTTGTGGTGTATTTATTCCATTTTAAATTAGTTTAGGGGGGTAATAGGACCCTAGTTAAGTTTAGGTGTGTCTCTGGGATTTCGGTCATAGTCTAGGGGGTACTTATGCATTATCCCGAAAATAAATAAATATGATTCTTGATCAAAGAGACATTCCAAATCACCTCTTCTATATCTAACTTTATTTAATTTACTCTATATTAAATAAAAATTTATACAAAACAAATAAATAATTAATGCAACAAATTAAAGTTATGTAAAATCGAAAAGTTTCGCACAAAATAATAGGTCTTGTAGGCTCTTTGTGTTTGAGCTTGTCTTGGGTTCATGTTGCCGAAAGCTCCTTTCTTGTTGATTTCAACCCTTGATGTCCTTTAATTCCATTAAAAAAAATGGAGAAAAAAATGAATAATATAATATAGAAGAAGGAGGATGAAATGAAAATGAACATCCAACATAGCTAAAGATGATTGTTATTTATAGATGGGTTAAGCCATAATAAATTAGGTAAAAGAAAGTTGAGGAGACATCTTATTTAAGTGGAGAATGCAAAAAGATGAAGGCTTTTTGGGTAACTCGGGAAATATCATTAGATGTAATATTATTTTAATTACTAAATAATTGATTAATTAGTGAAAATAATGAAGTAAATGATTTTTGAAAGGAGATAAAAATAAATAAATAGGTTTTTAGGCATGTGAATTTTTGTTGTAAATGTACCTCCATTAATAAAATATTTAGAATAAATTAAGTAAATTAACTTCATAATAAAATAGCTGATTTAAATAAGAAAAAATTATCAAAAAAAAGAGAAAAAAGATAAATATAAATACAAGTCATAGATAGATACGACATCACCTAATTTATGTGTCTCCTTTGTTATATATAGATTTGCGTACATATATAATTGTGAAATAGATGCGAGACCCAAATATTTGCTAAGAGTAGTGCCAACGAAACACCAACAAACCCTAAACCCTAAGAAACCCTAAACCCTAAAAACAACTTTAAAAACACTAAACCTAAAAAAACCTTTTTTTTATATACCATCTTATAAGAGAGAGTTACTACTAACACAGACAGGAGGTCAACATGCTTCCTTGGGATTTGATGGCTTTTTCACTCAAGACTACATTTGTTATTTAAAAAAGGGAAAAGGGACAAATATACCCCCGAACTTTTGAAAATGATATGTCAATACCCTCCGTCATACTTTTCGTTCATGAGTGCCCTCGCCGTCCAATAACTAGTGCATATTTGCCCCTCCCACTAACGGAAGACTCATTTTGTACACGTGGCGCAATCCTACGCCTCAACCCAAATTGACCAAATATTTAACTTAAGTTTCAATTACCCGTTTAACCCGCCCCATTACCCATTTAACAAAATATCTACAAACCTAAAGAAAAAGCCCCATTTACTTTATCTCTTCTTCTTCCTCGTAAGGTCGCCGTAGTTGCCATCCCCCCCCCCCC
>NW_006239077.1:295572-300016 GCF_000226075.1 Solanum tuberosum | reverse complement strand
GGTGCTGCATTCTAGTGCTGGAAGTATATCGGGCACTGTTGAAGTAATGACTCTTATGTTTTAAGTTATTAATATAATATCATATTATTACCAAAAAAAAGAAGAAAAAGAAGATATTTAATGTC
Source organism: Solanum tuberosum (assembly GCF_000226075.1). Classification (NCBI taxonomy): domain Eukaryota; kingdom Viridiplantae; phylum Streptophyta; class Magnoliopsida; order Solanales; family Solanaceae; genus Solanum; species Solanum tuberosum. The sequence continues at coordinate 299,891 of NW_006239077.1, read as the reverse complement.
TTTTCCACTCAAGACTACATATGTTATTTAAAAAATGACGTGAAAATGTACTAAATCATAATAATTAACAACTTGAAATTATATTTGAAAACACATAACAAATTTGACTCGACTCTCGAAATTCTATTTGTGCCACATAAATTGGGACAAAAAAAAGTAACATATAGTATTATTTAAAAATTACATAAAAGTACTACAAATTGCAATAATTAATAACTTAAATATGTAAAAATTATATTAAAATTTGATCAACTCTCTATATTTCATTAGTGTCACATCAATTAAAACAAAAAAATAACATAACGTCCCCGATAGCTAGTCTTGAGTGGAAAAGCCATCAAATATCTTCTTCTTTTTTTTTGGTAATAATAGGATATTATATTAATAACTTAAAACATAAGAGTCATTATATCAACAACGCCCAATATACTTCCAGCACTAGAATGCAGCACCCACCTCTAGGTGGGCTAATAACTAGATTACAAACTGGCCGATCTTGCCATCAAATATCTTCGATTACATGTGAGCATTTAATTTTTTGCTTGACTCCTAGTCCCAAGTATGCTTTTGTTACTATTTTTTTGCCTTTTTTTTGGCAGGTAGGAAATTTCAATCAAAGTATACATCCTGACATGTGTGTTTGTGATTTGAATAATAATCGAACTAATTTGAAAAAACGAATCAAGTTGATAAATACTTTGAATTTGGTTTAATTTGAATTTGATTTTGTATTTTTAAAATCAATACTATTTGGTTCATTTTTTATTTTATTCAAGAAAATCTAAAGAAATATCCAAATCGAATTGGATCGACAAATTATAATACATATTTTCGTTATAATTATATATGCATTATATATTATTTTTGATGAACAACTTTTTCTGCAAAATATGCAGCGCACTAATTTTTATTTTATTTTTACATAAATACACATTTTATTTTACCATAATCTCTAAAAAAATTTACCATTTAAATAAATTACAAAAATCCTCTTTCGGATACATCTCTATCCTCCTCTCGGATACATCTTGGATACGTCCCTCCCCTCTCGGATACATCTTGGATACATCCCTCCCCTCTCGGATACATCCCTCTTTAAGTAATGTACCATTTACAATCTATGAGCTATGTATCCACAGGTTTCTGATGTATCCGAGATCCTATACATTTAAGAGATTTTTGTAATTTGAGAAAGAAAATAATAGGGTGTAATTAACTTTTAACACCATAAAATTGATGTAATTTTTACTTTAAAATGTAAGGTATGATGTCTATGTTAGTTATACAACAATATCAATAGCTTATGCATTATTCAATAAGTAGAAAAAAAGCCATTATTTAAAAATAATAATTAAATGTATGTGTTTGACATGATGTTAAAATAAACATTTTATCATATGATATCGTATTGTTAATTAAGGCAACTTAAATGAGTTTTAAGTTATTGTTTGATAATAATAAGAAAAACATTTTATTGCAAAGTGTTAATTCTATTCATTTACTATCGTGTTTATTTATAAATATTCGTGTTAATTTTTTTTTTTGAAAATCTAATTAAATACCTACAATTATAGAAAGAGTGATTTCGAAATGGTAGCTTCTTGCCATTTTCAGAAAAGGTTAGGGGCAATTTGGTCATTACACATCTCAACACATGTGGCTTGCAATTAATAATTAGAATAGCATGCTGCTCCTCCTGTTAGCCGACATAAACATGCTCTATTTTCAATATAGTTCAAGCCTTATGTTGTCGAGTGTCTTTTGGAAACGATTGTTCTATTTACATATGATCGTAAGATTTGTGTATATTTTATTTTATTCAGATTTCATTTAGTGAGATTTTACTGGGTATGTTGTTATTGTTCTATAATCATGCTTCATCAATTGAGTTATTATTATTTATTTTTTGCGATTATTTTTATTTGTCATACATATGTTTGTTTTTGTAAAGTTAGAAAATGATCAACATTTTAAAATGTATCTTTTTACTATATTAATATGAGAATAATTGGAACTTATGTTATATTTCATATAATTTTTTAATATCCAAAATTTAAATTTAAAATATTAAATAATTTAAATTCGAATATTAGTAAAATTAACTCTCATAAAATAAAACATGATGATTAAAAATGAATGAACGGAATAATTACTTTTTAATAACTTTTGCTGAACATTTTCTCAATAGAGTTAGTTTTTTTTTTTTAAATTAGAAGCAGAAAAATAGAAATAGTTGTTTTGATTAGTTTTGTATCAGTTTTTAGGTTAGAAGATACTTTGAAGTTTTGTGTTGGAAGGAAGTAGTTGATTGGTTTGTAAAATATTGTATAACAATGCATTTGTTTTTGAGTTACGCCCAATAATAGTTGTCTCCAGTTGACTTAGCACACCCCTTAAGAAACAATAAATAATAGGGATAATATTACTATATTATCCTTTGAATTATTAAATTTAATGTTTTGAGAAATGTGTTAGATGATAAATATATATATATAATAGGAGAGGTTATTGCGCCTACGTGTCAGCGCCAGAAAAAAGCATTAGTTTAAAAAATTAAAAATAATAAAATTGTATTTATAAAAAACAAACAAATGCACGTGTATTAGTAGTTACTCATTTCAAAATTAGTGGGATCAGTTTAAAAGTTATCTAATTTTGTGAAACTATCAAGTATTATCCTTTTAAATATCTCAATTTAAAAAATATTGTTATATATATATATAACTAAAATTATAAATTGCTATCTAAAATTTTAGATTATTAAAGCAGTTTTTACAATTAATAAATAATTTAGAATCCTTTTTAAAAAAATTGTATTTGAATTTATCTCAAAGATCTATACTTTAAACTTATTAAATATATTTGAAAATCTATCTTAAAATGCTAATGGCAGATTTGAATGTTGTTTGTCCACAAGTACTAAGCAGAAGAAAGGGTAGGGTAAATGGCAAAATGCATATTATTTGTTGAGGCAGGAGCAAAGGGAGTTTTCACTAATAAAGACAATGTTAGAAGGTTTGTGCTCCTAAAGAGTACAAATTGGTTAGTTTGCCTTCCCTCTCTCAAAGCATAAAAGGAACGATTTGTAGTTAATATGACTTTATTTTTTGTAATGCATAGTTTGATGCTCCAACATATAATTTTTTATAGAATAGCTTGAACACATGGTGTCTCAATCAATAAAAATAGGGGGCTCGGTTGTTGTTTTTGCTTTATATATATATGTTTACGCAAATACAGATTTTAGATTAATGTTTTCAAAGTGTTTTTTGAGTGTTTGTTTTGATGCTTAATTTATTAGTGAAGGAGCAATTAATTGAGGCTCTGCAACAATGTTGAAATGTATGACGATGAACATTATTCTAATAATACATATTTAGTATGATTTTATCATTGGCTTAATGACAGCGACAATTTTTTTTCTGTAAGACGTAATTTTTTTTTATAAGCCAGTGACTAAAACAATTTAATATTACGCTATTAAGCCAATGACTAAATCAATTTTTTTATATGAAAATGATATATCCTACAGTTATTTGTGATGACAATTTTTTACAGTTTCTTTAAGAAAAACATCCAGTAGATTACATTTTAAATTTTAAATAAATAATAATATAATTTTCACGAATTAAGCTTGTTCTTGACTTGATGAGTTTTCTTTAATTTTATTTATTTGTGGAGTCCATTTACATGGCATAAAATAATAAATTTATTTGAGTGATTTTATTGATACAAAATAAATTTCATGGGCGGCTCTTATAAAGTTCAATGACTTTACTAGATAAATTCTCAAATATGAGTGACCTTTTGAAATATTAACTCCAACAATGTACTTTTATTTTCTTTTCCTGTCCATTCCTATTTTCTCTTCTCAGTCTATTTTGAAATATTAACTAACACAAATTAAAATATTTTAAAATTAAATTTGTTTTGGTGCTGACATGTGACACTTTTTCTTCTCCTATATATATATATATATTACTATACATTAGAAGAGTCTAGGATTTACTACCATTGTTCCAATAAAATCATTACAAATGTCCAATACTTACTATATAAAATATATAAGTGGGCCCCACCATCTTCCACTTAAATACTACATATTATATATTAATTACTATACTATAAATGACTTAAATACTCCATATTATCTATTACAATAATTAACAATTATTTCACACTTTAAATTCTATCAATGCCATATAAATTAGGATAAAAAACCTAAGATATAATATTTAAAAATAATATAAGTAATACTATACATTACAATAATTAACAGCTTAATTATTTAAAACTTATATACAAAATTTAATTGACTC
>NW_006239077.1:290163-293430 GCF_000226075.1 Solanum tuberosum | reverse complement strand
AATTACAATAATTAACAAAAAAATTCGCTCGACTCCCACAAATCTATCAATTAATGCCACATAAATTGGGACATGGCAAATAACATATATTATTAAAAAATTAGGTTCAAAATGTACTATAAATACAAATAATTAACAACTTAATATATTAAAGAGAAATATACAAAATGGTTAATATTTGAAATTCTGCGTGTGCCATATAAATTAGAACAAACAGAGTAATAAATATTATTTTCAAAAATTATGTTAAAAAAAAAAGTACTACAAAATCACAATAGCTAAAAAATTTAAAATATTTTTAAAAATCATCTAAAAAATTTCAAATAACTTCTCAAAATTCCATAATATGATAATATATATTGGGCCCCGTGCTGGCACGGGGTCCTATATCTAGTATATTTAAAAGAATAGCCACGATATCAAGTTAATAAATAATATTTAAAATTGAAAAAATTCTATAATTTAACAAAAATGTGCACGAATCAATTTTTCTATTAGTTATGATAAATTTAGAGAAAAAAAAAACTTTAATAGTCCCTACTCCCTACTAAGTGACTGTCTAATTTCAAGGCACTTAATAATTTTACCAAATTTAGAGGAAAAAAAACTTTTAATATTCCCTACTAAGTGACCGTCTAATATTAAGACACTTAATAATTTTACCACAAGGTCAAAACACAAGAATAAAAAATTATAAACAAACAACATTAACTATTTGATTAGAATATATATTTAAAAATGTCATGATACAAAATAAAAAAATAAAAAAAATAATTAACGAAACAAGGAAGAAAAAGAAAACATTAATTAAGTGATATTTAAAATACGTGCTTAAAATTTAAGAAAAGCAGAAGATAAAGATCGGAAAAATAAACTAACCTAGATCATTCCTAAAATCTCTCACCTATTTACCTATATATATATATATATATAACCACCTTAATCTCTTAATACTCAACTATGTATTTTAATAATCTTCCTATATAATAGGAAAGACAAAAGTGTCATCTATCAGCATTGCAAAATAATTAAATTTTTGAGTTTAAAAAATATAATTAAATATTTCAAATCATTATTATGTAAAAAAAAAAATACCATGTCATCAACAGATCTGTTTTTGAATTATCATCTTTTAAAAAGAATAAATTTCAAATATTATAAATTCGTACTTTGTAAAATAGTTCCACGTGTCATCATCAAAATAATTCTTAAATTTTCAGTTTTATTATTTTTAAAAAAAATTATCTCCAAAAAGTACAATTTTAATTTGATAAATAATTATGTAAAAGAATATGTAACATACAACTGTCAAAAACAAAAACTGATACTTATATATATTAATTAATAATTTATAATATTTTTCAAAAAGTTAAATTTATTAATAGAAAAAATACAAAGAAATTACAAAACATCTAATGCGCGTAGTCTACAATTTTATATTCAAGTGATTAAATTTGTATAATTTGATGCTTAGCATTATTGTGATCATAATTAAGACTTTTCTTAGTTATATTTTTCTTTAATCTAACGGCTAATTTTTTTTAAATGTTTATTATTCAACAAGAGAATAATATGAATAAGGTAAGAGTATTTATAATTTTGAATAGTTCAATAAATAAATAAAATAAATAATGCTAAAAATTATTATTGTCAATTTTAGACAATAAACTAAGCTTATATTGATTTATTTACACAAATATTCTATTATAACATACCAAGATGCTAAATGTTAACATTCTTTCAAATAAACTTTACTATATTATCTTATATTACGTTAAATTTTGAAATTGTCAACAAATCAATATTTATGATTATATTATCAACAAATCGCGCATCGTGCGGATACGTGTACTAGTATATATAATAGGAGAGGTGATAGCGCCTACGTGTCAGCGCCAGAAAAAAACAATATTTAAATAATAAATTAAATAATAAAATTGTATTTAAAAAACAAACAAACAAATGCACGTGTATTAGTAGTTACTTATTTCAAAATTAGTGGGATCAGTTTAAAAGTTATCTAATTTTATGGAACTATCAAGTATTATCCTTTTAAATATCTCAATTTAAAAAATATTGTTATATATATAGCATCTCAAAAAGAAGACTTTTTAAATAATTAAAATATAAATTACTATCTAAATTTTTAGATTATTAAAGCAATTTTTACAGTAAATAAATAATCTATCTATATATAAAGCTGAATATAGAATAACTGATGTGGCATGCCTCTAAGGGCTGGAATTATATTTATCCTTTTTTTGGTTTTTTGAGCTTTTTTTTTTCATTTTTAAAAAACACAATATTTATTTGAAGTTTTAACATAATATTAAAGTTTAGTATTTAATTTTTTCCTCATTAAAACATAAACATAAAAACTTCAGTTATCAATTCTTTACCATAAAAGACATTTTACTTAATTATAAAATTTAATAGGATTTATTCCTTATCACTTAATTACAAAATCTGAAAAGTTTTTTTAAATTTAATTTGAAAGTTTATTCCTTATCACTTAATTAAGGAATTTGAAAAGTTTTTTTACTTATGTGTTTATTCTTGTCGCGAGTAATAGAAAAATTCATGGTTTGATAGTTTTTCTCAATATATTATTTTTGTGGTCAAACATCTTTTTTGTTTTACTTATTTTCCTTCTCTTCTTTACTTTTTAAATTTTGCAGGAACATCAAACAAGTTTCATTGAACATACATGCATGTATCAGAGAGAGGAAAACTCAACAACGCACCAAAACAACAATCATAAAGAAGAGAAAGATGACAAGCAACATAAAAAGAACAACAAAATTGACACAACACATTAAAAGCTAATTTAGAGATGAGGAGAAGAGATCTTAGAATGAACAAAAACATCGCGAGTCTTTTACTCTGTCTCTTTTGATGATGATGATGGAATGTTATTTCTTCATGAAAAGAGAACGAGATGATTTCTCATGATACTCTCTGAAGATATGATGTAAGAAGAAAAATCATGTAATAATCAAATTTCTTCAAAATATAAAAAGTTTTTGAAAGGATGTTGCACTATAATTTTATATATTGAGAGAAAAATCATTTTGATTGAGAAACTTATAGAAAGAATAATAAGTGGTCCAAGAGCAAGAAAATTTTTTTAGAGGGAGATTCAATTTATTTATGGAATTCATATTAAATTAGGAGGAGAATAAGGAGAAATCTATCAAAATTTTAATTCCATTTTTTTTGTGTTTTTTCCTAATGCTAATGACCCCCATCTTATGGGTGGTATTGGTG
>NW_006239077.1:273092-289858 GCF_000226075.1 Solanum tuberosum | reverse complement strand
TTTAAATTGCTTCTTTCCTTTTTCTTTTTTTCTTACTTTTTATTTATTTATTTGTTACAAGAAAATAGTTATTATAAATTGGTAAGAATTGCATATATATTTTATGAAATTTAGTTTAGTTTATTTTATTTAAATATAGATCATTTCTTCTGCTAAAAGATTCATATCTATACGTAATAATAAAGTTAAAGTTAGAAAAGGATAACAACCTATATTTATTTATTTTATCATTTTTTATGACATTTTCTCTAATATTTTCTTAAAATAATTGCTAAAAATTGTGTCTAGAAGTTTATTTATTTATTTTTCTAATTCTTATTTTGTGCATTTTCCCTAAATTTCAAAATAATGAAAATTTTAGCTTGAAATTTTGCAGAATATCAAACATAACCATATTTAAATCCTTTCATCATAGATGCTATTAATTTTTAAAATTTTCTTTCCTTAAACTCATCATTAATGTAATTTATATCATTTCCTTAAATTAATTTTTCCTTTCTTTGTTCTTTTTATTTATTTATTTTAAAAATTAATTGTTATAACTTTATTAAAAAATTCATTTTTTTTATACAGAAATAGACTTTAATTTGTCATTTATTTCTAATTTCCGTTTTTTTTTTTGTTTTTTATTTCTCTTAAAACGTTTTTTTTCTTATCTATCTTTAATTATAGTTTTTTTTTCTTTTATATAACTTTAATTGAAGTTTGTTTTATTTTCTTTAATATAACTTTGATTGAAGTTTGTTTTATTTTCTTTAATATATCTTTGATTGAGGTCTATATATATATATATTAACGCCTAAAATTTATTTACTTTCTTTATTGTTTTTTTTTCGTTTTTAAAATTTTTAAATTTTAAAAAACTGAAAATTTTACTTTCAAATTTTAGTGAATATCAAAGTGACTAGAATTTAATTCCATTCATCATCAATCATATTATTTTTTCTTACTTCATCTTGATTATTACTTTCATTTATATCATTTCCTTAATGCTCTTTTTTTTTTATAATTTTTTTTTTCCTTTTTTAATTTATTTTTACAAGAAATTAGTTATTATAACATGGTAAGAATCATATATATTTATGAAATTTAACTTTTTTAATTTATATCACTTCTTCGGCTAAAGATTCATATACATGCGTAATAATAAAATTAAAATTAGAAAAAGATGACAACCTTCTTATTTAAGATATTTATTTATTTTAATCAATTTCTTTTGACATTTTCTCTTATATTTTCCTTACTAATTGTTAAAAATTATGTGGAAGTTTATTTATTATTTTTCTATTTTTTTTTTATACTTTTCCAAATTTTGAAAAGACTAAAAATTCTACCTCAAAACCTTATTGAATTATCAAATACGTCCATATTTAAATCATTTCATCAATGATGCTATTCATTTTTTAAATTTCTTTCCTTAAATTCATCAATAATGTTATGTGTATCATTTCCTTAAATCATTTCTTTTCCTTTCTTTTTTCTTTTTACTTTTTTATTTCTTTATTTATTTCAAAAATTAATTGTCATAAACATTATAAAAATTTATTTTTTTAATAAATAAATATAATTTGATTTGTCGTTTTATTTTGAATTCTTAGATTATTTCTTCTCTAAAGATCGATATCTATATGTTATAAGTATATTAATGTTGTTCTTAAAATATAAAAATAAAACTAAAAGTATAATAATGTTATGAATGACCACCCAGTATCGACTAAGAACAACATTGATACTGGGTCATTCATAGATTATTTCTTATTATTTGATCTGATCAAACTAATATCAATATTGCTTTTAGTCGACACTGGGTCATTCATAGTATTATTATACTTTTAGTTTTATTTTTATTTTTCAATAAAATTTGATGACCTACAAAATTCAAGCTTTATTCATATTGTATTATAAATTTAAAAGTAATCACTTTTAGATTGTTAAATTATTTCTGATTCATTAATTTTCTATTTTGCTAACATAATATTAAAAATATTAATTTCGTTCTTATTATTGATTAACTATTATAACTTATGAATCTAAAGGTTTCGGCAGGAAAAATAAAATCATATGAACTTGAAGTATTGCAACTTCTATTTCATGAATAGGTAATTTATAAAAAGTTTATTTTAAATTATTGTTATACCGCGCAAAGCACGGAAAAGTTTTCTAGTTTAGAAATAATTCTAAAAAAATAGGATGATGTAACGTGGGTTATTCTTATATTTCCACAACCTCCTTATTTATAGCAAAATAATAGTAAAATAATAATAATAATAATAATAATAATGGGATAAAAATAAAATCTCTTTTTTTTAAATATTTGTTTCTAATTAATAACCTAAGAATAAAATTAGAAAAAAGATCATTTTAAATAGAAAAAAAGAAAAGAAACGTGAGTTCAACAAAAAAAAAAATCACCAGTTTTTCGCTTTTATTATGGTGAGAATTTGCACTTGGCAGTTCTTTTTAAAAATAAACTGCAACCAATATTAATTAGCAAAATTAATTTAAAATATAATAATTAAAAAAAAAGGAAAAGGAAAACTGGAAACGTAAAAAAAAAAACTGAAACAGTTTTGCTCAAATATGTAACCACCTCTTACTATTTAATAATAATATAAAGTTTTTCTTTTTTTTTTAGCAGTCAATTAAATTCTTATAGTTTTTAATAAGGGCAAACCACATAAATCCCACTAGATACAAAAAGAAGAAGCATATACATCTAATTATGTGTATCTAAATATGGAATATACAAAAAGAAGAAGCATATACATCTAATTATGTGTATCTAAATATGGAATATACAAAAAGATGAAGCATATACATTTAATTATGTGTATTTAAATTTCATACGTTATATCCAAAAACATGTTTCTCGAATACATAATAAGCATATACATTTAATTATGTGTATTTAAATTTCATACGTTATATCCAAAAACATGTTTCTCGAATACATAATAAGCATATACATTTAATTATGTGTATTTAAATTTCATACGTTATATCCAAAAACATGTTTCTCGAATACATAATAAGCATATACATTTAATTATGTGTATCTAAATATGAAATGTAGTTGAATCACATGAATTTAGGAACAAATCACGATTGTAGAGTATCTGTCGTATCATTAATATCATCGTGTTGTTAAAAATCATGTATCCGAAATTTAATGGTGGATATATATACATGGTCAAACACCCCATTACTAAAAATACAACTCAAATCTTAATTAAGATTACTACTTATTGGATACACATATTTCAAGGGCTATATATCAAAGTAATATTGGTACTACCAAATCCATGTCACGGTAACCAAAGAAAGCCTTAGAAGAACACCAACAAACAAAAACTCTCTACAATACTCCCTTTGATCCTTTTGCGTTGTGGCATAACATAATCAAAACTAAGATCCATTTCTTTCGGAGACAAATAATCAAGACCCACTTTGAATTAAAGTTTTCTTTGTAGCAGTTACTTTGATTTGATCTAGTTATAAATGAACAATACATAATAATATTTGGGTTCAGGAGAATTTGTCGGCCATGGTGATGATATCTTGAGAAGAAGAGAGTAGATTAGCTATCGTTCATATGAAATTGTACGATGAAATTCTTGAATCATAAAGGAGGAGACATAATTGAGTGATAAATATGGGAGGGGAGAATTAAGAGATAGTGGTTGATTTGGAGTGAAAGAGTTAATTAAGCAGATAATTAATCAATCCTAGTTTTAAGGTATGTGGGTATCTAATAATCTAATTGTATCTTCAAATAATATATTAATATATGGTATAAAATATTAAAAATGGTAATATATATAATTGTTTGAAAGTAAAGATAATATTAGTATATATAGTAGTGATGTATGTCTAATAAGGTAGTTTATCCTTTTAAGGGCATAAATTCAAATAATAATATAAAACCTCCAAGCGGTTACTTTTACGGTTTTTATTTTACTGAATAATGAATTCCACATTTTGTGGAAACACTATATATTTTTAAAAGCAGTGGAGGAGTCATTTGAAAAGTCAGAAACTCTTCATAGTGTTTTTTTTTTGGTCGTGAACTCTTTCAGCACATTCATTGTATTTATATGCAGATTTTTTTTTTTTGGAATTTACTGCTGCATACTGAATTCAAGACAACTACTCAAAAAAGTAAGAAGGTAGCAAATAATTTTTTTAAAAGTTATTCTTTCATCAATTGCTTTTAATGTTCTCTGTTAGAGTATATTATAATTAGTTTGCTATTTTGTGATTTTCGAAAGTTTGTTTTATGAACGCTATTCTTTTGATATGTATATTAGTTTGTCGAGTTTCAACACTTTTCTAATGCAATTCAAATCAAAATTTAAAATATCAAAAATATCTAATAATCACTTTGAGTAAACCTAATATAACGGATATATTAATTAAGATTATTTTTACATTTAAAATCATTTTAATTATAATTTACACAAATTAAAAATAGTAAATTGCTAAATGTATCAATATGTCAAGTTAATTTTTAATTTTGAATAAAACATTAGTTAAATATATCAATATATTGAATCTTTTGATTTTGAATAAAGCATTAGTTAAATGTATCATTTAGACAATGAACTAAGTTTATATAAAGATTTATTTATATAACTATTCTATTATAACACATCAAAATGATAAATGTTAACATTCTCAAATAATCCTAAAATATTATCTTATAATAAGTTAAAATTTTAAATTCTCAATCAATTAATATTTATGATTACATTTATTAAGTAACCGCGCAACGCGCGGGCACATATACTAGTAATATTTAATAGTAAGGGTAAAATAGACACAAAAGATAAATTATCTCTTGATTTTCTAAATTGAACAAGTATTGTTGGACGACTATTTTTAGTATAATGGACAACTATTGTTGGACGGAGGGATAATAGTTAAACGCCTTCTTAAATTGACATACTTTATTAAAGTCACACTTAAATTATAAGAAATCTTAATTATCTCCTTAAACATGAATTTTTAGAACTATTTATCCCCCTAAACTATATGAAGAGTCTAAATCACCCCTCAAACATAGATTTTAAGAACTATTTATCCCCCTAAACTATATGAAGAGTCTAAATCACCCCTCAAACATATATTTTTAGAACTATTTACCCCTTAATATGTCACATGACAATTTTTTTTATCTCGTCTCAATTTATATGACTCACTTTCTCCTTTAGTCAATCCCAAATGAATGACATATTTTTATATTTAGTAACAATTTGATTTTAAAATATTCATTTTACCCCCGATGGAATGATTTATAGCAACACAAATATTTATGACATATTTCAGACCACATATTTCTTAAACTTCATGTCAAATGAAACTATATTTATATATCATATAAATAGAAACGGAGATTACATTTTTACTAAATATAAAATTATGTTATTATTTTAGAATTGAGTAACAAAGAAAGTGAATCATATCAACTGACCTGAATTTGTATATATTCTATGTTCTTTCCTTGTCTCTTTCCTCTACTACTTGCATCATATTTTTGTTTTACAGAAAACAACCTATGCTATTTGCCTTTGAAAGCATAGGTCAGGTAGAAATTCTTATTGAACTTTGCTTTTAAAAAAAAATATGTTTCTTCCATTAGAAGTTATATGATTTATGTACTAAGTATTTGAAAAGAAAACAATTTTAATTGAAGATACGTAGAATGTATTAAAATGTCATTTAACTTATAATTTTAAATATATTATGGAGAAGTTAGAATTAAAAATTATATAAAAAAGTAAAGAAACATTATTTTAAAACGGACTTAAAAAAAGTAGGACAAATAAATTGAAACGGTAATAAAGATTGTCTTTTCAATTTTGATATGTTTGCATTTTTCTCAGCCATAAGCATCAAGTTGGAGAGCATACCCTCTAAACCTTTTTCATGTTTATTTTTTTTGTAGATGGCCCCCACAATATTGTCAAATTGTAAAGCCACTTTAGAAAACCTCTAAAGCATTATAAATAGGAATATTCATCATGCTCCATTGTATTGGTAAGTTGAAGAAAACTTTAGTTTGCAACTTGGCAATAGAGACAAGATTAATAAAGTATATTCCCTATTTTTTATTTATAATATTGAGATTATTTCATGTAATAGTTTATTTTTCCAGATCTAGAAATAGCTTAATAAGTGGAGTACTACTATGTTTTCTTCTTAAAAAGTTACTAGTATTAGTTAGTATGGAGTCTGTTCAAAATTCCATATATAGAGAAAAATATATAGGGGATAATCCTAATTAATTAGTATTAGTGGGAGATAATCCTATACTAACCCTAGCAGCCTAACTAGGTGATTTCTAGATCATCTAAAAAAGAGTACTTAATGGAACTTTTGAGGATTATATCATGTTGATCCCAGTTGCAAAATCAGAAATTTCGTATTCAAGATTTAATGTGTATACATAAAAAGTAGTTTTTGATCTATATATGCAGTATACTTTTCTTTAATACAAAGTTTTTGACCTAACTCATGTTTGTTCAAATTTGGTCCATATATTTCCTTTCCCAAACAGTTTTTGTAACCCCCTCTGAAAAATAGAGTTGTGCACGCAAACTATTCCGGCAGATCATGAGGTTAAAATTAGACATCGCTTTGGCAGTCATCATCCTACTGTCTGGGGAGACCATTTTCTTGCATATGCTGATCTCCTGATAAATAAATTACTAAATTTAATATCGTCAGTATACATAACAAATTCATATGATTATGAGTATCATATTAATTCTCAAATAGGATATATTTATATATCATATTAATTCTTGCTTGGACTTCACGTCCATCGCAAAGGATGATTCGGAACCATTATGGACCATGACACCACCCTTGGTGGAATCCACTAGTTGGACACCTAACCGGGGCAACCTATGTACATCACGAACTAACTTCTTCTTCTCATCCTCTACATGGGCCACACTACCCATGGACAATCGACTTAGGGCATCCTCAACTACATTGGCTTTCCCGGGGTGGTAAAGGACACTCATGTCATAATCCTTCAAAAGTTCTAACCACCTCCTTTATCGGAGATTCAAGTCTTTTTGGCTAAACACATATTGGAGACTCTTGTGATCGGTGAACACATCAACATGCACCCCATATAGATAATGTCTCCACATTTTCAAAGCAAACACTACCACTGCTAATTCGAGATCATGGGTCGGATAATTCTTTTCATGGATCTTGAGTTGCCTTGAAGCATAGGCACCTTACCATGTTGCATAAGCACACATCCTAAACCCACTCTAGAGGCGTCATAATAAACAACAAAACCATCGGTACCCTCTGGTAAGGTCAACACCGGAGCGGAAGTAAGTCTATCTTTCAACTCTTGGAAGCTTTTCTCACAAGCCTCCGACTATACAAACTTAGCCTTCTTTTGAGTCAAAGTTGTCAACAGAGAAGCAATGAAGGAACAACCCTCAACAAACCTCCTATAGTAACCGACCAAACCCGAAAAACTTCTAATATCGGTAGGAGTTAGAGGTCTAGGCCAACCTTTGACCGCATCTGTCTTTTTAGAATCTACCTCAATACCCTTGTTCGACACAATATGACCAAGGAAGGCTACAAACCTTAGCCAAAACTCAAACTTACTAAACTTTGCATACAATTGGTGGTCTTTAAGGACTTGCATACAATCCTCAAATGGTTCATGTGCTCATTTTCACTCTTTGAATAGATCAAAATATCATCAATAAACACTATCACAAACATATCAAGATACTGCCTAAATTCTCTATTCATTAGGTCCATGAATGTCGCCGGGGCATTGGTCAACCCAAATGACATAACCACAAATTCATAGTGACCGTATCGGGTCCTAAAGGCCATATTGGGAATGTCAACCCCTCTTACCCTTAGTTGATGGTAACCCGAACGAAGATCTATTTTGGAGAAATAGTTATCCCCTTGAAGTTGATCAAACAAGTCATCAATTCTTGGAAGGGGATGCTTATTCTTTATGGTCACTTTGTTTAGTTGGCGATAATCAATACATATTCTAAGAGACCCATCCTTCTTTCTAACAAACAAAACCAGAGCACCATATGGAGAGACACTCAGTTGAATGAAGCCTTTGTCTAACAAATCCTTGAGATGCTCATTTAACTCGGCCGGAGCCATTCTATAAAGAGGAATGGAGATAGGTTGCATATCCAGCAAAAGATCAATGCCAAAATCTATTTCCCGTTCGGGAGGAATGCCGGGCAAGTCATCGGGAAAGACCTCCAGAAACTCACTCACCACGTGGATCGACTCTAAGGAAGGGGATCCAGACTCAACATCCATAACCCAAACACTATGGTAAATACACCCTTTGGAGATCATTTTCCTAGCTTTGAGACAAGAAACAAATTGACCTCTAGGGATATAATTTCCCTCCTTCCACTCTAAAGTAGACTCATTTGGAAATTGGAACTTTACTAACCGAGTCCTACAATCAATAGAGGCATAACATGCATGCAACCAATCCATAC
This sequence comes from Solanum tuberosum, assembly GCF_000226075.1. Taxonomy (NCBI): domain Eukaryota; kingdom Viridiplantae; phylum Streptophyta; class Magnoliopsida; order Solanales; family Solanaceae; genus Solanum; species Solanum tuberosum. The sequence continues at coordinate 281,339 of NW_006239077.1, read as the reverse complement.
CCCAAAAATCATATCAAAATCTAACATGTCTAACTCCACTAAATCCACAAAGGTAACTTTATGGGACAAAGAAATAGGAAAACTCCTATAGACTCTTTTTGCCACTACCGAGTCACCAACTGGGGTAGACACTGAAAAAGGTTCTTCTAACACCTCAGGGAGTATTTCAAACTTCATAGCCACAGAAGGTGTAACAAATGACAAAGTGGCACCGGGGTCTAACAATGCATATACATCAATAGAAAAGACTTGTAACATACCGGTCACAACATCCAGGGAGCTCTCTTGGTCACCTTAGGATTGAAGAGCATAGAAGCGGTTCTTCTTTAGAGCATCAAAATTTGAACCACTAAGAGGGACTTGCTTGCCCTCTCTTCCTTTAACCTTTAACATGGGACAATCTCTCATCATATGGCCGCTCTTCCCATACTTATAGCAACCATCCGTGCCAACTAGGCACTTACCATCATGCTTATTACCACATTTTGCACAATTAGGCCTATCAACATAAGAACCACCACTATTACCTCCTTGTGGTTTAGGGTTAGTCACCTTATCTTTTTTGACCCATGGAACACTAGAGGAGCCTTGGTTGGAGATCATCTTCTTGGACCTTGGTCTACCTTGACCCTTGAATTTACCCTTGGAAGAATTTCCATCATCGGACATTGCTCTTTTCACTTCCCTATTCAATTGCTTGAGCTTTTGTTCCTCAATTTGTTCGGCATGAACCATAAGACGTGAAATATTCATACTTGGGATGAGCATTGCCGAATGGCATTCATTAACTACCAAGTCGGATATCCCCATAACAAATTTGTTCATCTTGTCCCTAGAGTCCGCCACTAAGGTTGGAGCATACTTAGACAATTGGGTGAACTTAAGGCCATACACTTTCACACTCATACCTCCTTGGCGAAGGTTGATGAATTATTGCATCTTTCGTTCCCTAAACTCTAGGGGGGATAACCTATCAAGAAAGACCGACTTGAATAATTCCCAATCTATCGGGACCTCCCCTACGGGTCTCTCACCCTTCTACTGCTCATACCATACTTGAGCCACATCTTTCAATTGGTAGGCGGCTAATTCCGCCTTTTCTTGTGGAGACACTCCCATAGCATCAAACACCTTATAGATCTCATTAATAAACCCTTGTGGGTCTTTCTCCACCTTGGAACCATAGAACATAGGAGGATTCATTCTAGTAAAATCCCTTATCCTTTAAGCGGTTGTACTTACATTAGGGTTCACATGAGCCCTTGTATCCCTATTGACTTGCGCCGTCATAGCTTGGGCTTGAGTCAATGTTGGAGATCCGACCTTATTTCCACATTTGTCATAGCCCCCTCATCATTAGGAGCTTGAGGAACTTGAGGCTCTTGAGGACCTTGGGGGAGGAACTCCCTCATTCACAATCTCTTCTTCCATCCTTCTTGTGTTCGCCCTTCTTGTATTCATATCCTAAAAACACAAGAGAAGGGTTAGGAAAAGGCCTTCATAGAGTTAAAACTCTAAGGCACGACTAAAGATTAATGAAAGAAGTGAAATTTCCTACACATCTTATAACCTCTCATTCATAAATGTGGCGCGCTTCACACTCATAAACAAGACTCTACTAGACGTGGCCTATGAGACATTATCCTAGAATCATTCTAAATCTTGTGCTCTGCTTACCAAGTTGGTCACGATCCAGGGGTAACCCCTAGACATAACACAGTGTACTTGACCCCGAAGGGGTCTCATACAAGCCTTTAGCATAATCATAAACATAAGTAATAGAAATGACGCGGAATTAAAACTTTTTACAATCAAAGTCTTTTTCATAAAACCAATAAAAGTCTAGACATTGTCTCCATAATCCATCTAATACAATTGAATCAATAGGGTCACAACCCTTTACAATAAAGTCCTAAAATAGAACATACGAAACGAAACTAGAAAGAATAACTCTTGTCCTCGAACCATGAGGACTCACCAAGGCAAGGAGAGAATCAATCCAAGCCTTCAACCAAAGAGAAACAACTTCAACAACCTAGACCTACACTTTGTGGAAAAAGGTAGAAAATATGGGTTAGCACAAAAATGTACTAAGTATGGAAGACATGCACAAAAATCCTTAAATCATGCAAAAAGGGACCTTTTTGTTGAAATCATGCACTTTATCATTTTTAAGAGCCATAATGCACAATAGTGTAAATACATAGTCAAACCAACTCATAAGCAACCCTAAACCATACTTGTGCAATGCATAGACAAGATCTCATAATCCTATCTAAAGCTAATTATCACTTTTAGGCCACAATCATCATACATATCATAACTTGTCGTCATCCATAGCGAATACTCATAAACAAGGAAGCATTCATGTTCATTAACTTGAAACAAGTAAATTCACTCTTAACAACAATACATATCATATATGCATAATTCATAAGTCTTCATAGCATAGCGGAACCTCACCACAACCACTCTTGAAGCCTACTTGTGCAATGCATAAATGGAGTCCCATACCCCCACTCATACTAAGTACTACCTCTTAAGAAGTCATAGTTATAGTTCATGTTCATGTTCTTGTCATAATTCATATTCTTACCATATAAAGAAATATAGCCTTAACCGACATAGACCATGTGAGCTACATGGAATCCGGTGTCTTAACCCCCCACACCGAAAAAGAGGTGTCCTACTTGCCTAAGGTAGAACTCATATATTAGCTTTTAGGTGGATCCACTAGCTAAAGACCTATGTGGGCACATAGTTATGGGATAAGGAGATTTCTTCTAGAAACCCAGACTAACTAACATAAAAGGTTTCCATCTCATGAGATAACTATTTTGGGAAGCCGGACTAACTAGTGTAAAAGCTTCCATCTCATATTCATATCCACTCAGTGCTAAGCATAATTCCCTTTAAAATTCATGTTAAGTCCTTACTTAAGTTCATGAAAATATGCACTAGGCACTCAAACCAACATGGTATCATAATAGCTCATGGATTCATTAGGTGAGAATGTCCTTTCAACTTTAGAATCATCAATATGTGAGTAAACCTTTCACATTATGTTCATAGTGTGTTCATGAGAATAACCTTTCAATCAACACAACAACATTATCATATTCATATACATATCATGCATAGTCATTTGTAAGGGTATGGGGAAGATGACCTTGCAACAACACCACAATTACACAATAGTCATAGGATCACTTTTTAAGTGAATCATAAGCTCATACACAATTCCGATCAACATGTACAAACTCTCATAATTTTCCCTTCAAGGTTATGAATCAAACTCAACCCACACATCTAAAATTTCTACATTAGATAGGGGAATATAATGATTCAATAACTTAATCAATATAAACATAATCAATTGACATGCATCTATAATCAATCAACCCACATCATGAATTCACAATTTAGCCATATCGGGGAATCATGGGTTCTTGGGGGGATTTGATCATAAATCAACAATTAATCATCAATTCAACCATAATATATCATAAATAAACAATTGAAAATGTTTTGAAAGAGAACCCATGACTTAGATTGAAACCCTAGGTTTTGGGGAAATTGGAAGCTTTGAAATTAAGTTTTGAAGGGACTCTATGGGTGAAAGATACCCATAGATGAAAAACCACCATACCCTGAATAAGAATCTCCAAGAAATTTGAGGAAGAACCCTTGAATTTGCCAAACCCTAGCTCCAAGTCTACTCTTCTTCTTCTTTGGGTTTTAGAGAGAGAAATATTGTGAGGAAGATGAAGTTTTAGTTTGATTTGGGTGTTTGAGTATTATGACTTATATTTGGGAAATTTTGACTTAAAAGCAACTTATATAGTACCCCTAAAAATACCCAAAACGACCTCACTTTAATTGGACTAAAAAGGAAAAGACTTAATTGACCCTCATTTAAGTGACCTCGTCAGGCACCACGATCCATCTTCACGAGCCGTGGTGATGACCACGGTTCGTGGTCCCACTCGTGAAGGTGGGGCAGTATCTAGGAACTTGGTGCCTTAAGCTCACAATCCCAAGGCATTACCACGGGGGTCTCCACGAGTCGTGGTCCCTCTCGTGATCCTTGAGGCAGTAGCTATGCTACTTTTCCCAAGGCATCTTCACGAAGGGCTCCACGAGCCATGGTCCCTCTCGTTAAGTTGAGGTAGTAGCTTGGTTAATTGGTGGCCACTCTACCATGGCCAATGTAAGTTCACGAGCTACCTTCACGAGTCGTGGTGTGGACCATGATCCATGGTCCCACTCGTGAAGTTGGGGCAGTGTGCTCCAAGCTAGGGGCAACCTTGGACTTTGGCTTGGCCCCTTTGCCTTGGCACTTGCCCCTTGGCCTTGACCCTTATAACCCTCATTTCAACTCTAGATGGTCTTCAAATTTACGGGGAGTCATTTTATGATTTTTACCCTTACGTTTAGGCTCTAGTTTAACCTACTATTTTCCGGAGTGTTACAAATATCTTGTTAATTACTCCCGCTGTCTAACAATAGTTGTCCACTATTGACTTGGCACACCCCATAAGAAATTATAAATGGAAGGGTAATTTTACTATATCACCCTTTGAATATAATAAATACAATGTCTTGAAAAATGTAATAGGGAAATGACCATAATTAATGATAATGGTAAATTAGGAACTAAGTGTAAAATTATTCATGGATTTCATAAAGTGGACAAGTATTGTTGGACATCAATTTTTAGTATAGTGAACAAGTATTGTTGGACGGAGGGAGTACATATGAGCCTTTAATTTCTTGCTTGACTCCTAGTCCCAAGAATACTTTTGTTACTATTTTTTTGCCTTTTTTTGGTAGGTAGGAAATTTCAATCAACGTACACATCCTCACATGTAGGGTGTTTGTGATTTGAATTATAATCGAACTAAATCGAAAAATGAATAATAATTGTCATGTCATCACGAGTGTATTTCACACATTTTATACTTTTATCTTATTCTCAAAAAAATGTTCAATTGGTTCAAATTCAAGTAAGTAGAGATGTTCAATAGGTACAACTTCTAATTGGGGTGTCTAAGTGAATTATGCGGACAACTTTAAGGGGCTACATATGACTTAAGCCATAAATAAATAAATAAATAAATAGAAACATTGTGAAAAATGTTTTAAATTAAAAAATAAATAAATATGATCATTGACCAGATAGAAGTGTCACATCACTTTTCTAGTATTTAGATTTATAAAAATAAATAAATAAATATAAACATAGTGAAAATTGTTTTAAATTAAAAAATAAATAAATAGGATCATTGACCAGATAAACGTATCACATCACTTTTCTAATATTTAGGTTTATAAGAAACAAAAATGATAGTCAAATAAAAAGTAAAATAAATAAATATGATTCTTGATCAAAGAGACATTCCAAATCACCTCTTCTATATCTAACTTTATTTAATTTACTCTATATTATATAAAAATTTATAAAAGTTTCGCTGCTTTACTAAATAATCCTTTGCTTGTGTCATCACAAGCATCAACCTTATCACTTTTTTTTTTCATTTTTGCCTCTACTTTATTCTTTTAATAATGCATAATTGTTTGCATATGTTGGTAAATATTGAAAAGTTAGAGGACAAATTAACTCCTACAACCAACTAAGGTGATGTCATTGGTAAGATCGAATGCTAATCCTTTTTTGTTTTTCCTTTTATTCTTTTTCATATTTTTGTTTTCAATTGCCAATTTAAAATAACATAAAATTTTCAAACAATTGTGATTTACAATATTTTGCCCCAAACAATTGTGATGTAGATAGTTGTGATTGTAAATTTATACTACTTGATCGAGTTATGCATTAATAATTTTATAAACGGCTTTCATTATTGTTTCAGATAGGATAATCAAGTGGATTTATTTTGATAGTTTTTTTAAAAATAAATTGTGAAATGTATATTATATGTCTTGTTTATGATAAAAAACATATTCAAACATAAATTATATTCCAAATGTTCATCGTAAAAACTGAGTAAAAACTTAATTTCGTCTTCAAATAAGACTTCCTTGATATTCCTTTTGCTTTTAAAAGTAAAAATGAGAATTTATTTCCAAAGAGTAACATTTGTTATTTAAAAAATGACGTGAAAAGGTACTATAAAATCACAATAATTAACAACATGAAATATTTGAAAACACATAACAAATTTGACTCGACTCTCGAAATTCTATTTATGCCACATAAATTGGGACAAAAAAAGTAACATATAGTTGTTAAGAAGGCAAGATACGCAAGCTTGTAATCCAGTTATTAGCCCAGCTGGAGGTGAGGTGCTGCATTCTAGTGCTGGAAGTATATCAGACACTGTTGATGTAATGACTCATATGTTTTAAGTTATTAATATAATATCCTATTATTACCAACAAAAAAGAAGAAGAAGATATTTGATGGCTTTTCCACTCAAGACTACATTTGTTATTTAAAAAATAACGTGAAAAGGTACTATAAATCACAATAATTAACAATTTGAAATATTTGAAAACACATAACAAATTTGACTCGACTCTCGAAATTCTATTTGTGCCACATAAATTGGGACAAAAAAGTAACATATAGTTGTTAAGAAGGCAAGATACGCAAGCTTGTAATCCAGTTATTAGCCCAGCTGGAGGTGAGGTGCTGCATTCTAGTGCTGGAAGTATATCAGACACTGTTGATGTAATGACTCATATGTTTTAAGTTATTAATATAATATCCTATTATTACCAAAAAAAAGAAAAAGATATTTGATGGCTTTTCCACTCAAGACTACATTTGTTATTTAAAAAATGACGTGTAAAAAGGGTACTATAAATCACAATAATTAACAACTTGAAATATTTGAAAACACATAACAAATCTGACTCGACTCTCGAAATTCTATTTTGTGCCACATAAATTGGGACAAAAAAAGTAACATATAGTATTATTTAAAAATTACATAAAAGTACTATAAATTACAATAATTAATAACTTAAATATGTAAAAATTATATTAAAAATTTTGATTAAACTCTCTATATTTCATCAGTGTCACATCAATTAAAACAAAAAAATAACATAACGGCCCCGATAGCTAGTCTTGAGTGGAAAAGCCATCAATTTTTTATTTTTTTTTATAATAATAGGATATTATATTAATAACTTAATACATAAAAGTCATTACATCAACAGTGCCCGATATACTTCCAGCACTAGAATGCAACACCTCACCTCTAGATGGGCTAATAACTAGATTACAAACTGGCCTATCTTGCCATCAAATATCTTTGATTACATATGAGCATTTAATTTTTTGCTTGACTCCTAGTCCCAATTATGCTTCTGTTACTATTTTTTTGCCTTTTTTTTTGGTAGGTAAGAAATTTCAATCAAAGTATACATCCTCACATGTGTGTTTGTGATTTGAATAATAATCGAACTAATTCGAAAAAACGAATCAAGTTGATAAATAATTTGAATTTGATTTTGTATTTAAAATCAATACTATTTGGTTGATTTATTTTATTCAAGAAAATCTAAAGAAATAACCAAATCTAATTGGATCGACAAATTATAATACATATTTTCGTTATAATTATATATGCATTATATATTATTTTTTATGAACAACTTTTTCTGCAAAATATGCAACAACAACAACAACAACAACATACCCAGTGAAATCCCACTAGGTGGGGTCTGGGGAGGGTAAAGTGTACGCAGACCTTACCACTACCTCGTGGAGGTAGAGAGGCTGTTTCCGGAAGACCCTCAGCTCAAGTGTAACAAAGCCAAGTAAAGGAAGAGAATTATATAAAGCATAACATCCAATAAGAAAAATAGTGCATAATCAACAAAGGGGGCAATACATCAAGAAAATAATGCGAGAAGTGAAACGCAGTAAACAACATAAGGCAATAGGGATCACATACAAGAACTACAAGTGTACGGCTAAGACTCCTACAAACGCTAACAACCCATACCCTCGCCAGGAAAGACAGCACGCTAACCCTACTAGCCTTCAACCTTAATACGTGACCTCCACTCCTTCCTATCTAGAGTCATGTCCTCGGTAATGTGTAGCTGGGCCAAGTCCTGTCTAATCACCTCTCCCCAATACTTCTTGGGCCTACCTCTACCCCTCCGCGTACCCTCTACTACCAGCCCCTCGCACCTCCTCACTGGGGCGTCCGCGCCCCGTCTCTTCACATGTCCAAACCATCTCAGTCTCGCTTCCCTCAGCTTGTCCACCAC
>NW_006239077.1:270708-272807 GCF_000226075.1 Solanum tuberosum | reverse complement strand
CTGAATTTGCACCCCAAATATTCTGTTTTGGTCCTACTCAACCTGAACCCTTTGGACTCCAGCGTTTGTCTCCACACCTCCAACCTCGCATTAACTCTGTCCCGCGTCTCATCAATCAGTACTATGTCATCCGCAAATAACATACACCATGGGACCTCCTCCTGAATAGACCGCGTTAACTCGTCCATCACCAAAGCAAATAGGAAAGGGCTTAGGACTGATCCCTGATGCAGCCCCATCTCAACTGGGAAATGATCTGAGTCTCCTCCAATTGTTCTAACCCGAGTCTTGGCTCCACCGTACATGTCCTTTATCGCCCTAATATAAATCATCGGGACACCTTTAGCCTCCAAGCACCTCCAGAGGACATTCCTTGGCACCTTGTCATATGCCTTTTCAAGGTCAATAAACACCATATGAAGGTCTCTCTTCCTTTCTCTATATTTTTCTACCAGTCTTCGCATCAGATGGATGGCTTCGGTAGTCGATCGTCCCGGCATGAATCCAAACTGATTCTCAGAGATGGACACCCCTCTTCTCACCCTCATCTCCACCACTCTCTCCCAAATCTTCATAGTATGGCTTAGCAATTTGATACCCCTATAGTTGTTACAGTTTTGGATATCACCCTTGTTTTTATACAACGGAACCATTGTACTCCATCTCCATTCATCAGGCATCTTTGCTGTCTTAAGAATAACATTAAACAACCCGGTTAACCACTCTATGCTTGCCTTGTCCGTGCTCTTCCAAAACTCCACCTTTCTGCAAAATATGCAGCGCACTAATTTTTTTTTATAAAAAAATTACATAAATACACATTTTGTTTTACCATAATTTTTAAAATTTTCTACCATTTAAATTAATTACAAAAATCCCCTCTCAGATACATCCCTCCCTTCTCGGATACATCTCTGTCTTCCTCTCAAATACATTCTCCTCTATTGGATACGTCCCTCCCCTCTCGGATACACCCCCTTTAAGTAATGTACCATTCACAATCTATGAGCTATGTATCCACAGGTTTCTAATGTATTCGAGATCCTATACATGTAAGACTATACATTTAAGAGATTTTTGTAATTTGAGAAAGAAATTAATAGGGTGTAATTAACTTTTAACACCATAAAATTTATGTAATTTATACTTTAAAATGTAAGGTATGATCATGTCTATGTTAGTTATACAACAATATCAATAGCTTATGCATTATTCAATAAGTAGAAAAAAAGCCATTATTTTAAAAAAATAAAATCAATGTATGTGTTTGACATGATGTTAAAATAAACATTTTAGCATATGATATCGTATTGTTAATTAAGGCAACTTAAATGAGTTATAAGTTATTGTTTGATAATAATAAGAAACACATTTTATTGCAAAGTGTTAATTCTATTCATTTACAATCGTGTTTATTTATAATTATTCATGTTATTTTTTTTTTTTTTTGAAAATCTAATTAAATACCTACAATTATAGAAAGAGTGATTTCGAAATGGTAGTTTCTTGCCATTTTCAAAAAAGGTTAGGGGCAATTTGGTCATTACACATCTCAACATATGTGGCTTGCAATTAATAACCTAGAATAGCATGCTGTTACTCCTGTTAGCCGACATAAACATGCTCTATTTTCAATATAGTTCAAGCCTTATGTTCTCGAGTGTCTTTCGGAAACGATCGTTCTATTTACATATGATCGTAAGATTTGTGTACACTCTATTTTCTTCAGATTTCATTTAGTGAGATTTTACTGGGTATGTTGTTGTTGTTCTAGAATCATGCTTCATCAATTGAGTTATTATTATTTATTTTTTGCGATTATTTTTATTTGTCATACATATGTTTATTTTTGTAAAGTTAAAATACAAAAAAAATGATCAACATTTTAAAATGTATCTTTTTACTATATTAATATGAGAATAATTGGAACTTATGGTATTTTTCATATAATTTTTAATATCCAAAATTTAAATAATTTAAATTCGAAGATTAGTAAAATTAAATCTCATAAAATAAAACGTGACGATTAAAAATGAATGAACGGAATAATTACTTTTTAATAATTTTTGCTGAACATTTTCTCAATAGAGTTAGTTTTT
>NW_006239077.1:252890-269858 GCF_000226075.1 Solanum tuberosum | reverse complement strand
TACTCCTGTTAGCCGACATAAACATGCTCTATTTTCAATATAGTTCAAGCCTTATGTTCTCGAGTGTCTTTCGGAAACGATCGTTCTATTTACATATGATCGTAAGATTTGTGTACACTCTATTTTCTTCAGATTTCATTTAGTGAGATTTTACTGGGTATGTTGTTGTTGTTCTAGAATCATGCTTCATCAATTGAGTTATTATTTATTTATTTTTTGCAATCATTTTTATTTGTCATACATATGTTTATTTTTGTAAAGTTAAAATACAAAAAAAATGATCAACATTTTAAAATGTATCTTTTTACTATATTAATATGAGAATAATTGGAACTTATGGTATTTTTCATATAATTTTTAATATCCAAAATTTAAATAATTTAAATTCGAAGATTAGTAAAATTAACTCTCATAAAATAAAACGTGACGATATTTAAAAATGAATGAACGGAATAATTACTTTTTAATAATTTTTGCTGAACATTTTCTCAATAGAGTTAGTTTTTTTAAAAAATTAGAAGAAGAAAAATAGAAATAGTTGTTTTGATTAGTTTTGTATCAGTTTTTAGGTTAGAAGATACTTTGAAGTTTGAAGTTTTGTGTTGGAAGGAAGTAGTTGATTGGTTTGTAAAATATTATAACAATGCATTTGTTTTTGAGTTACGTCCTATAATAGTTGTCTCCGCTTGACTTAGCACATCCTTGAAAAAACATAAATAATAGGGATAATATTACTATATTATTTTTTGACTTATTAAATTTAATGCTTTAATAAATGTGTTAGATGATAAATATTATTTAATAGCAAGGGTAAAATAGACACAAAAGATAAATTATCTCTTGATTTTCTAAATTGGACAAGTATTGTTGGACAACTATTTTTAGTATAATGGACAACTATTGTTGGACAGATGGATAATAGTTAAAAGGGTTCTTAAATTTACATACTTTATTAAATTCACATTTAAATTATAAGAAATATTAATTATCTCCTTAAACATGAATTTTTAGAACTATTTAGCCCCCTAAACTATAAGAAGAGTCTAAATCACCCCTCAAACATAAATTTTTAGAACTATTTACCCCTTAATATGTCATATGACAAAAAAATATTTATCTCGTCTCAATTTATATGACTCACTTTCTCCTTTAGTCAATCCCAAAGAAATGACATATATTTATATTTAGTAACAATTTGATTTTAAAATATTCATTTTATCCCCGATGAAATAATTTATAGCAACACAAATATTTATGACATATTTCAGACCACATATTTCTTAAACTTCATGTCAAATGAAACTATATTTATATATCATATAAATAGAAACGGAGATTAAATTTTTACTAAATATAAAATTATGTTATTATTTTAGAATTGAGTAACAAAGAAAGTGAATCATATCAACTGACCTGAATTTGTATATATTCTATGTTCTTTCCTTGTCTCTTTCCTCTACTACTTGCATCATATTTTTGTTTTACAGAAAACAACCTATGCTATTTGCCTTTGAAAGCATAGGTCAGGTAGAAATTCTTATTGAACTTTGCTTTTAAAAAAAAATATGTTTCTTCCATTAGAAGTTATATGATTTATGTACTAAGTATTTGAAAAGAAAATAATTTTAATTGAAGATACGTAGAATGTATTAAAATGTCATTTAACTTATAATTTTAAATATATTATGTAGAAGTTAGAATTAAAAATTATATAAAAGGTAAAGAAACATTCATTTTAAAATGGACTTAAAAAAAGTTGGACAAATAAATTGAAATGTTAATAAGATTGTCTTTTCAATTTTGATATGTTTGCATTTTTCTCAGCCATAAGCATCAAGTTGGAGAGCATACCCCCTAAACCTTTTTCATATTTTTCATATTTATTTTTTTGTAGATGGCCCTACAATATTGTCAAATTGTAAAGCCACTTTAGAAAACCTCTAAAGCATTATAAATAGGAATATTCATCATGCTCCATTGTATTGGTAAGTTTGAAGAAAAACTTTAGTTTGCAACTTGGCAATAGAGACAAGATTAATAAGGTATATTCCCTATTTTTATTTATAATATTGAGATCATTTCATGTAATAGTTTAATTTTGCAGATCTAGAAATAGCTTAATAAGTGGAGTACTACTATTTTTTCTTCTTAAAAAGTTACTAGTATTAGTTAGTGTGGAGTCTATTCGAAATTCCATATATAGAGAAAAATATATAGGGGATAATCCTAATTAATTAGTATTAGTGGAGATAATCCTATACTAACCCTAGCAGCCTAACTAGGTGATTTCTAGATCATCTATAAAAGAGTACTTAATGGAACTTTTGAGGATTATATCATGTGGATCCCAATTGCAAAATCAGAAATTTCATATTCAAGATTTAATGTGTATACATAAAAGGTAGTTTTTGATCTATATATGCAGTATACTTTTCTTTAATACAAAGTTTTTGACCTAAATCATGTTTGTTCAAATTTGGTCCATATATTTCCTTTTCCCAAACAGTTTTTGTAACCCTTCTGAAAAATGGAGTTGTGCACACAAACCGTTCCGGCAGATCATGAGGTTAAAATTAGACGTCGCTTTGGCAGTCATCATTCTACTGTCTGGGAGACCATTTTCTTGCTTATGTTGATCTCCCGGTAAATAAATTACTAATTTTAATATTGTCAATATACATAACAAATTCATATGATCATGAGTATCATGTTAATTCTCAAATAGGGAGCCAATGAAGGTGAAGAGAAGCAACATGAGGACCTAAAACAAGAAGTAAAAAAGATTATAGTGATGACTCCTTCAAAATCTTTGGAAAAACTTGAACTCATCAACACACTCCAATGTCTTGGTGTAGCTTATCATTTTGAACGTGAGATTGAGGAAGCATTGAGTTACATGTACAATACAAGTAACTAAACAACTCTTGAAGTTCATCGGTCTATCTTATAGGATCAACTAGTATCTCAGAGATGACATCTTTCTAGCAATTTCTGAAAAAAGTATACGCATCTTCATCTTTATATATAAACTCAACTACTCTTGTAAGATTAATTATACGCAAGAGCAAAACCCTTGGTATGATAGCCACATCCACTTTGAAGTATTCTTCATTCAAGTCCTTCCAATAATTTTCTATTTTGTTTCTTATATATAACAATTGTGCATGTAACTCAATGCTTCCTCAATCTCACGTTCAAAATGATAAGCTACACCAAGACATTGGAGTGTGTTGATGAGTTCAAGTTTTTCCAAAGATTTTGAAGGAGCCATCACTAGAATCTTTTTCACTTCTTGTTTTAGGTCTTCATGTTACTTCTCTTCAACTTCATTGGCTCCCTATTTGAGAATTAATATGATACTCATGATCATATGAATTTGTTAGGTATATTGGCGATATTAAAATTAGTAATTTATTTACCGGGAGATCAACATAGGCAAGAAAATGGTCTCCCCAGACAATAGGATGGTGACTGCTAAAGCGACGTCTAATTTTAACCTCATAATCTGCCGGAATGATTTGTGAGCACAACTCCATTTTTCAGAGGGGGTTACAAAAACTGTTTGGGAAAGGAAATATATGGACCAAATTTGAACAAACATGAGTTAGGTCAAAAACTTTGTATTAAAGAAAAGTATACTGCATATATAGATCAAAAACTACCTTTTATGTATACACATTAAATCTTGAATACGAAATTTCTGATTTTGCAACTGGGATCAACATGATATAATTTTCATATATTCCATGAAGTACTCTTTTTTAGATGATCTAGAAATCACCTAGTTAGGCTGCTACGGTTAGTACAGGATTATCTCCACTAATACTAATTAATTAGGATTATCCCCTATATTTTTCTCTATATATGGAATTTTGAATAGATTCCACACTAACTAATACTAGTAACTTTTTAAGAAGAAAAAATAGTAGTACTCCACTTATTAAGCTATTTCTAGATCTGCAAAATTAAACTATTACATGAAATGATCTCAATATTATAATAAAAAATAGGGAATATACCTTATTAATCTTGCCTCTATTGCCAAGTTGCAAAACTAAAAGTTTTCTTCAAACTTACCAATACAATGGAGCATGATGAATATTCCTATTTATAATGCTTTAGAGGTTTTCTAAAGTGGCTTTACAATTTGACAATATTGTGGGGCCAATCTACAAAAAATAAACATGAAAAAGGTTTAGAGGGTATGCTCTCCAACTTGATGCTTATGGCTGAGAAAAAATGCAAACATATCAAAATTGAAAAGACAATTTTATTAACGTTTCAATTTATTTGTCCTATTTTTTTTAAGTCCGTTTTAAAATGAATGTTTCTTTACTTTTTATATAATTTTTAATTCTAACTTCTACATAATATATTTAAATTTATAAGTTAAATGACATTTTAATACATTCTACGTATCTTCAATTAAAATTATTTTCTTTTCAAATACTTAGTACATAAATCATATAAGTTCTAATGGAAGAAACATATTATTTTAAAAAAAAAGCAAAGTTCAATAAGAATTTCTACCTGACCTATGCTTTCAAAGGCTAATAGCATAGGTTGTTTTCTGTAAAACAAAAATATGATGCAAGTTGTAGAGGAAAGAGACAAGGAAAGAACATAGAATATATACAAATCCAGATGAGTTGATATGATTCACTTTCTTTGTTACTCAATTCTAAAAACAATA
The DNA here is from genome assembly GCF_000226075.1 of Solanum tuberosum. Lineage (NCBI taxonomy): Eukaryota > Viridiplantae > Streptophyta > Magnoliopsida > Solanales > Solanaceae > Solanum > Solanum tuberosum. Next base: position 265,165 of record NW_006239077.1, on the reverse strand, counting down.
ACATAATTTTATATTTAGTAAAAATTTAATCTCCATTTCTATTTATATGATATATAAATATAGTTTCATTTGACATGAAGTTTAAGAAATATGTGGTCTGAAATATGTCATAAATATTTGTGTTGCTATAAATCATTTCATCGGGGTAAAGTAAATATTTTAAAATCAAATTGTTACTAAATATAAAATATGCCATTCCTTTGAAATTGACTAAAGGAGAAAGTGAGTCATATAAATTGAGATGAAATAAAAAAAATTGGTGTCATGTGACATATTAAGGGGTAAATAGTTCTAAAAATTTATGTTTGAGGGGTGATTTAGACTCTTCATATAGTTTAAGGGGCTAAATAGTTCTAAAAATTCATGTTAAAGGAGATAATTAAGATTTCTTATAATTTAAGTGTGAATTTAATAAAGTATGTCAATTTAAGAAGCCTTTTAACTATTATCCCTCTGTCCAACATTATACTAAAACTAGTTGTCCAACAATACTTGTCCAATATAGAAAAATCAAGAGATAATTTATTTTTTGTGTCTATTTTATCCTTGTTATTAAATATTATTTATCATCTAAAATATTTCTCAAAACATTAAATTTAATAAGTCAAAGGATAATATAGTAATATTACCCCTATTATTTATTGTTTCTTAATGTGCTAAGTCAAGCGGAGACAACTATTATAGGACGTAACTCAAAAACAAATGCATTGTTATAATATTTTACAAACCAATCAACTACTTCCTTCCAACACAAAACTTCAAACATCAAAGTATCTTCTGGCCTAAAAACTGATACAAAACTAATCAAAACAACTATTTCTATTTTTCTGCTTCTAATTTTTTTTAAAAACTAACTCTATTGAGAAAATGTTCAGCAAAAATTATTAAAAAGTAATTATTCCGTTCATTCATTTTTAATCGTCACGTTTTATTTTATGAGATTTAATTTTACTAATCTTCGAATTTAAATTATTTAAATTTTGGATATTAAAAAATTATATGAAAAATACCATAAGTTTCAATTATTCTCATATTAATATAGTAAAAAGATACATTTTAAAATGTTGATAATTTTTTTTGTATTTTAACTTTACAAAAATAAACATATGTATGACAAATAAAAATAATCGCAAAAAATAAATAATAATAACTCAATTGATGAAGCATGATTCTAGAACAACAACAACATACCCAGTAAAATCTCACTAAATAAAATCTGAAGAAGATAAAATATACACAAATCTTACGATCATATGTAAATAGAACGATCATTTCCGAAAGACACTCGACGACATAAGGCTTGAACTATATTGAAAATAGAGCATGTTTATGTCGGCTAACAGGAGTAACAGCATGCTATTCTAGGTTATTAATTGCAAGCCACATATGTTGAGATGTGTAATGACCAAATTGCCCCTAACCTTTTCTGATAATGGCAAGAAACTACCATTTCGAAATCACTCTTTCTATAATTGTAGGTATTTAATTAGATTTTACAAAAAAATAAATTAACATGAATATTATAAATAAACACGCTAGTAAAGGAATAGAATTAACACTTTGCAATAAATATTTTCTTATTATTATCAAACAATAACTTATAACTCATTTAAGTTGCCTTAATTAACAATACGATATCATATGCTAAAATGTTTATTTTAATATCATGTCAAACACATACATTGATTATTTTATTTTACACATACATTGATTATTTTATTTTTTTAAATAATGGCTTTTTTTCTACTTATTGAATAATGCATAAGCTATTGATATTGTTGTATAACTAACATAGACATCATACCTTACATTTTAAAGTAAAAATTACATAAATTTTATGGTGTTAAAAGTTAATTACACCTTATTACTTTCTTTCTCAATTTACAAAAATCTCTTAAATGTATAGGATCTCGGATACATCAGAAATGTGTGGATACATAGCTCATAGATTGTGAATTGTACATTACAATGGGGGATGTATCTGAGAGGGGAGGGACGTATCCAATAGGGGAGAGATGTATCCAAGAGGAGGATAGAGATGTATCCGAGAGAGAATTTTTGTAATTTATTTAAATGGTAGAAAATTTTAGAGATTATGGTAAAATAAAATGTGTATTTAATGTAAAAAAAAAAAAAAAAATTAGTGTGCGGCATATTTTGCAAAAAAAGTTGTTCATCAAAAATAATATATAATGCATATATAATTATAACGAAAATATGTATTATAATTTTTCGATCCAATTATATTTGGTTATTTCTTTAGATTTTCTTGAATAAAATAAAAAATGAACCAAATAGTATTGATTTTAAAAATACAAAATCAAATTCAAATTAAACCAAATTCAAATTATTTATCAACTTGATTCGTTTTTTCGAATTAGTTCGATTATTATTCAAATCACAAACACATATGTGAGGATGTATACTTTGATTGAAATTTCCTACCTACAAAAAAAAGGCAAAGAAATAGTAACAAAAGCATAATTGGGACTAGGAGTCAAGCAAAAAATTAAATGCTTATATGTAATCGAAGCTATTTGATGGCAAGATAGGTCAGTTTGTAATCTAGTTATTAGCCCACCTAGAGGTGAGGTGCTGCATTCTAGTGTTGGAAGTATATCGGGCACAGTTGATGTAATGATTCCTATGTTTTAAGTTATTAATATAATATCCTATATTTCAAATTGTTAATTATTGTGATTTATAGTACCTTTTCACGTCATTTTTTAAATAACAAATGTAGTCTTGAGTGGAAAAGCCATCAAATATCTTCTTCTTCTTTTTGGTAATAATAGTATATTATATTTATAACTTAAAACATAAGAGTAATTACATTAAAAGTGCCCGATATACTTCCAGCACTAGAATGCAGCACCTCACCTCTAGGTGGGCTAATAACTAGATTACAAACTGGCCTATCTTGCTTTCTTAACAACTATATGTTACTTTTTTTGTCCCAATTTATGTGGCACAAATAGAATTTTGAGAGTTGAGTCTAATTTGTTATGTGTTTTCAAATATTTGAAGTTGTTAATTATTGTGATTTATAGTACCTTTTCACGTCATTTTTTAAATAACAAATGTAGTCTTGAGTGGAAAAGCCATCAAATATCTTCTTCTTCTTTTTGGTAATAATAGTATATTATATTTATAACTTAAAACATAAGAGTAATTACATTAAAAGTGCCCGATATACTTCCAGCACTAGAATGCAGCACCTCACCTCTAGGTGGGCTAATAACTACATTGCAAACTGGCCTATCTTGCCTTCTTAACAACTATATGTTTACTTTTTTGTCCCAATTTATGTGGCACAAATAGAATTTCGAGAGTTGAGTCAAATTTGTTATGTGTTTCAAATATTTCAAGTTGTTAATTATTGTGATTTATAGTACCTTTCACGTCTATTTTAAATAACAAATGTTACTCTTTGGAAATAAATTCCCTTTTTTTTAAAAGCAAAAGGAGTAAATTCCCATATATATATATATATATATATATATGTGTGTGTGTGTGTTAAATCTTACAATTAATGATAGACAAGTGTTTGGTTTTTATGTTAACAAGATCCATATAAATTATATCGTAATTCCTATTGTAACTAAATAGAATGACAATTTTGTTATATTATGAATATTCATTCTTCACTCACAAACATATCAATGCTTGCAAAGCACAATCTCACCATTTCCAGAGTCCATTTTGAGTTTTTAGAGGCCAATTTACACGAATTAGGTGATTTTCTCATTTTTACATGTGTGTTAGCTCATGAGTATTTTAGTCATATGGCTTCCGAATGATTTATTTGCGTAAACTTTATAGGATCCTCTGTAGGGAGTTGGGGAAACAATATATATAGTCTCACCATTATCAAAGTTCATTTTGGGCATTTAAGGAAAAATTTATAGGGATTAGACGATTTTCTTAGTTTTTTCATGTGTGTTAGCCCATGAATATTTTGGTGATATCGCTTCCGGACTATTTCTTTATAAAAACATTATGGAACCCTCTGTAGGGTGTTTGAGGAGCAGTATGCATAGTCTCACCATTTTTAGAGTCCATTTTGAAATTTTAGGGATCAATTTATAGGAATTAGGTGATTTTCTCAATTTTCGTGTGTGTTGGCTCATTAATATTTTTGTGATATGGCTTCCGATTGATTTCTTTATGAAACATTTTTAGAACCCTCCATAGGTAGTCGGGGGGCAGTACGTGCAGTCTCACTATTTTCAGAGTCCATTTTGGGCATTTAGGGGCCAATTACAGAAACTTGGTCATTTTCTAAAAAAAAAATTGTGTGTTAGCCCATAAATATTTTGGTTATATGAATCCGAATGATTTCTTGGCAAAATCTTTATGAAATCCTCCGGAAGGAGTATGGGAGCAATAGGTACAGTCTCACCATTTTCATAGTCTAATTTGGGTATTTAGTGGCCAATTTACAGGAATTGGGTGATTTTTTTTTTTTTTCGTGTATGTTTGCCCATGAATATTTTGGTGATATGGCTTCTAAATGATCTCTTTGTGAAACATTTACGGAACCCTCGGGGGTTGTGGGAGCAGTTCGTACAGTCTCACCATTTTTATAGTCCATTCTGAGCATTTAGGGGTCAATTTACACGAATTAGGTAAAAAAGAAATTGTATGTTATCCCATGAATATTTTGGTGATATGGCTTCCAGATGATTTCTTTGTGAAACCTTTATGGAACCCTTTGTACATATTTGGGGGAGAAGTACGCACAATATCTCACCATTTTCAGAGTCAATTTTGGGCATTTAGAGAGGTCATGCGCTTATTTTAGCCTTTTTTGGCATTGTGTTAGTTTCTTGTGATTATCACAAATGTCGGATGAAGGAGACCTCATATTCATATTTAGATGGTTCCACTGAGTCCAGAACGTCGAGTATAATTGATTTTCATATGTGGTTTGTGTTTATGGGGTTCCGAATGAATCTCGAGGGTCCTTTCAATTAATTACGTTTGGTTGGTTTTCTGATGTTGGTGTGCTTCGCTTTCACGAAGGGTGCCTCGCGATCGCGAGGTTCACGAAAGCAATACCCTGGTCGCAAAAGTGGAGGGCCTCAGATGGGAGGGGTTCGCTTACGCAAACCATGGGTCGCAATCACGATGCTCACAAAAGTGAAGTCCTACTTTTTTTTTCGAGGTTTGCTTAAGCGAATATGAGTTGGCTTAAGCAACATCATAGAGGGTTTTTAGACCTAAAATTTTGGGTTTTAAGCCCCATATTCCATTTTTGAGCTTGGAAAATCCTTAGAGCCGATTTTGAAGAGATTTCTTGTGCTAAATCTTTTGGATAAGATTTTGTGAACCTAAAACTTCATTTCTCTTTGATTATTTATGTATTTTAACATCAAAAGTTGGGATTTTGATAGGTAAATGGCAAGGTTTTTCAAGAGCTTTAGTTCTAAACTAAAATGGAGATTGTGAAATGATTTTGAGTCCTTTTTCAAAACGGTTTTCACCAAAGAGTTCCTAAGACTTTGAGTAACATTTTCAAGTATTAAATTTCGATCTAAAACCTTCTTTTTTAAATCAGTTTTTGATTTGCATGACCCATTTTCTAAAGAAATTGATGTGGGTATTGTTGTTTCCGAAAATTTATTGTAAATACTTGCTTGATATAGATTATGTGGCTTTGGACATTGATTGGAAGGGGAAGACTCAACTCTTGGAGTGATTAGTTGATTTCATTTAGGCAAGTGATCTCCTAAACCTTGTAATCTAGTAGAATTCGTGTATTCCCTTTATTTTTTCGTGTTTGTAATGACCCGATCGGTCATTTTTAGAAAGTTTCATGAATTGACCATTTTTGCTCCTCCTGATATCAACCTCGAGTCTTTTATGTTTGAGTTTTGGAAGTTGGTTTTGAACTTTGAGTTTAAAGTTGAGAGTTTGGTAAATTTTGAGTTGAAAGGCTAAGTTGTTAAGAAAGTAGTTTTCGAAGCCTTTTGGAGTTTCGAGTGTTGAAATGGAATTCTATTGATTCCATCAGTCTCAAAATGTGAAATTTGATTTGTGAGAGTTGTCGATTTCAGATTCAGAGTCTTTTGGGGATTTGAGGTCCTAATTTGTGAAATTATGGAAATTTAGCCTTTGGGGTGACTTTAATCAACATTCGCGTTTGAATGCTCAAATCAAAATTTTGAGAGTTTTGTTTCATTCGGAAGACAATTTTAGGCCTAGGTGAGGTCTTGGTTGATTTTTAAAAGGTCTCGATCTTGTTTTAGCCTCTTTAGGCATCGAGTTAGTTTCTTGTGGTTTTCACGGATGTCCGATCAAGGATACCTCAAATTCATGTTTTAATTATTTGATCGAGTCCAGAGCGTCGAGTATAATTGATTTTAATATATGGTTTGTGTGTACGTTGTTCCGAACAAATCTCGGTGGTTGATTTGATGTTTTGGACTTGGCCGAGTTTTCTAGAGATGTAGGCCTCGCTTTTGAGAAGGCCATGTCTTTTAGGCGGCCTTCGCTTAAGCGAGACTTAAAGCGATCCACTGCTCATTTTTACAACATCTGAGAGGTTTTTTTTATAGCAGGTGAGAGTGGTGTAACATCTCGCTATTCGAAAGAACTAGGAAGAGTTAAAAATTGGAAATAGTCATTTTTGGAAAGAATATAAAAATCTGGAAAATTTGTTAAGTTTATTAAGTTGAGTTTTTGGTCAACTTCAAACAACCATAACTCCTAGCTCAGGATGAGTTAGGTGTGTTCCAGATATCGTAGGAAATATCTTGGAATAATATTTCCAACGCCACCGAGTTTGCACAATTCTGAGTTCGTATGAGTGAGATATGTCCATTGAAAGTTGGGTTGTTTGAATAAGGAAAGTCCAATTCGGGTTTCGGAAGGGTAGTTTGGTCGTTTCCTTACCCTATTATTTTAATTTCGTTTTTGGTAATTATCTAAGGGTTTAAACTAAAGTTGGTTAGTTTACGCTTTTGGAATTTGAGTTAGGGTTTTGAGAGAAGAGAATAGAATAAGAGAAATAGCAAGAATCGTCAAGATCTTCAAGAATCGCTTGTGGATTTCGTCAAGGGGTGATCCCTACGAGGTATGTGAGATCACATAGCATTGGGTTAGCTCACCCACGCGCCAATCATGATTCAATTCAGCGAAGTATATTTGATTTGAAAGTAAATCCTATGAGTTCTTGATGAAATTCATTTGAATTCTTGTGGGTTTGTGTTGTTGAAGTTTCTTGAGTTCGATTCATGTCTTTGGGTGTGAATTTCGAGTTGAATCTTGTATATATTGAGGATATAATCGATTCTAAATGTTTGGGGAAAGAACTAAGTTGAAATAGGGGGTTTAGAGTTGAAAAACGAATGAGAAAATCAAGGTTTTCTGGGAAGGGGTCTGGGGCGCCGCACCAGCCAGACCGCCCCACTTCAGTGTCTGAAGTTTGGGCTTTGGGGCAACATGCCAGCTAGAGCGTCACAACTTCAGCTCTGAAGTTTGTGCTCTGGCGCTCCGCACCTCACAAAGCGCCAAGGACGACAGTCATTCCCATTTCTCCCCCCATCTTTCCGTACTAGTTCCTTAGCAACGTACCTATGTTTTCTAGTTCATTCCAACACTCTAAGGTACGTCTAAACATCATGAAATAATCTATAACATGAGATCATGAACCTTGAATCCATAATCCAATTCAAGGAAAGTTAAGATCAAAGTCAAGAGAAGTAAGAGTCAAGTCAAGAGAAGTTCTTAGAGTTTCCAAAAGTCTTTTCCAAATGTTTTAGCTTTGTTTTAAGACTTAAAGTTTGTAAAATCTCACAAATTGAAATAACTAGGAAGAAGCTAATAATTGAAAGTAGTCATTTTTGGAAAAAATGAAAAATCTGGAAATTTTGTTAAGTTAGAATAAGTTGAGTTTTGGCCAACTTCAAATGACCATAACTGCTAGCTCAAGATGATTTAGGTGTACTTCCAGATATGGTTGGGAAGCTCTTGGAATATTCTTTCTAACGCCGCCGAGTTTGAGCAATTCCGAGTTCGTATGAGAAAGTTATCCCCTTTGGAAGTTGGGTTGTTGGTTTAAGGAAAGTCTAATCCGGATTTTGAAAGGGTAGTTTGGTCTTTTCCTTGCCCAATTATTTTATTTCGTTTTTGGTAATTAAGTTAGGGTCTAATCAGAATTAGATCAGTTTACGCTTTTACCAAAATACGTTAGGGCTTGGAGAAAAGAGAAAATAAGAGGAGAAAGGAGAAGAGAAGCAAGATTCGTCAAGATCTTCGAGTTTAGCTTGTGGATTTCATCGGGGGTAATCCCTACAAGGTATGTGAGGCCACATAGCATTGGGTTAGTTCACCCACGCGCCAAGCATGTTTAATTCAGCGTATTTTCTTCCTAAAAAGATTGAGAATTTGATGTTCTTGATAGTTGTTCTTGAATTGATTTCGTTCTTGAATATGAGTTGAGATTAAAGAGTTTTTTGATAATAAAGTGTTGATTTCTTGAGTTGTATGAGTTAGATTTTGTGTATATACCTTGGGTATCTGATTCTAAAGTGAATTTGAGAAAAAGAATCGATTAAAATCGATTTAAGATCAGAAAACGACACCAAAAATTCGTCAGATTTTTACTTAAGGAATAGGTGGCGCGACGCGCCCCCATAGCGCCAGGAAGGCTGGTGCAGTGCGCCATTTTGGAGCCCCAGTAATTTGGGGCTGGCACGGCGTGCTAGGGACGTGCCCGAATCGTCGTTTTTCATCAGTTTTTCGTCATTTAACCCGTTTAAGTCCTTCTAAAGTGTACTAACACTTCCAATTGATTCTAACTACACTAAATGACTTCAAAACATCTAGAAATCATCCAGAAACATGAATCATAACCTTGAATCCATAAATTCAAATTCAAGGAAAGTTAAGAGCCAAGTCTAGGAAGTTCTCAGAGTCTTTTCAAGAAGTTTTCTGCAAATGCTTCTAACTTTGTTTTAAGACTTAAAGATCAAGTTGAGTAAAGAGTAAAGAGTAAAAGTTTGAAGTTCATTTCTTCAAAAGTATATGGGGACTATGTATTCCCAAAGGGTTTAAAATGTTTTAACATTTAAACAAGAAAGGAAACCTCGATTTCCAAAGAGCCTTCGGGCTAGTTTTCAGAAAAGAGAAATCGCTTTCTAAGTGAAGCAAGAGAGGAAACTTTGACTTCCAAGATAGCCTTCGAGCTAAGTTTTTGAGCACTAATCTCAAACCACAAAAAGAATATGTTTTTAAACATAAAGAGCTAGTACCATATTTTGGGAGTAGTATTGAGCACCGATATGGGGGAGCGTTCAGAGAACCCACAGCCTCCATAAACCATGTAGCCATCATGGGTAGAAAAAGGGTCATACATTTTAGATGAATCTTTTAATGTTTTTTAGCATAGACTAGTGGATCCACTTAGTGAGTTAGGTTCTATACCCCCGGCAAGGTATAGGATGGTCCTTGGCAGTGTGAGGTAAAGTGATGTATCATCACTATAGCTCTTAAGTGATGGTTGTCGGTTAGAGGAACTCCCACAACAGTATTTTGTATTTTTATATACATCAGTTTATTTGTATTTTTACATACATCTCATAATTATATGTATCTTTGCAAACACACAGAGTTGGCATCATGTTTTAAACAGTTTTCTTTATATTGCACTTGTTTTTAAACTATTTTTATATTGAAATGAGTTCAGTTATGTTGAGTTTAGTTGAGCCAGGTATGTTCTTCAGTTCCTTTCAGATTCTTTTCAAGCTTAAGTTGTGTTTAGCTTTCCAACTCGCATACTCATACATTCAATGTACTGATGCCAATTGGCCTACATCTTCTTATGATGTAGACGCAGGTAACCAGGATCAGCATCCAACGCATCATTGATCCAGTTATGCACTCAGAGTATTATGGTGAGCCTCCTCGCTTCAGGAGGATCTCTTTTATTGCTTTCAGTTTCATTAGTTAGTTCATTAGGATGTCGTGGGCCTATCCCGACATCTATCTCAGTTGTTTAGAGGCTTCATAGATAGACAATCAGATGTTAGTTCTTTAGTCTTTTCATTGTCATTTTCTTATGTTGAGACTTAAGTTTGCCTTAATGGCCAGTTGAATGTTTCCTTTATAACATTCCAGTTTATTACATAAACTTGTCTTTGTTAAATTAAGTCTTCCGATGAGTAAGTAAGGCAGGCCAAAGGTTCGCTTGGGGCCATCAATGGTTCTCGAGTGCCAGTCCGGCCCAGGGTGTAGGCTCGGGGCATGACAAAGTTCAAGTTGAGTAAAGAGTATAGGTTGAAGTTCATTTCTTCAAAAGTATGTGGGAACTATGTAATCCCAAAGAGTTTAAAATGTTTTCACATCTAAACAAGAGGAGGAAACCTTGATTTCCAAAGAGCCTTTGAGCTAGTTTTCAGTAAACACTAAATGCTTTCATAATTAAGCAAGAGAGGAAACTTTGATTTCCAAGATAGGCTTTGAGCTGAGTTTCTGAACAATTATCTCAAATCACAGAAAGAAGTATGTTTTTAAACATAAGAGCTAGTATCATCTTTGGGAGTAGTATTGAGCACCGATATGGTGGAGAGTTCAGACAACTCACAGCCCCCATAAACCATGTATCCATCATGGGTAGAAAAGTGTCATACTTTTTAGATGATTCCTTAGTGTTTTTTAGCATAGACTAGTGGAAGTAGTTCAGGTTCTATACCCTCGGCAAAGTATAGGACGGCCCTGGCAGCGTGAGGCAAAATATTGTATCATCAAAATATCTCTTACGTGATGGTTGTCGATTAGAGAAACTCCCAGAAAAGTATTTGTATTCTTACATACACAATTTATTTGTATTTTTATATATAATTCAGAGTTTATATAGTATCTTTGCATACACACAAAGTAATATTGTATTTCTAAATACACAGAGTTGACATCCATGTTTTAAAAGCTTTTCTTTATACTGCATTTACTTTATTGTTTTATATTGAAATGAGTTTAGTTTAGTTGAGTTGAGCCAGGTAAGTTCTTCAGTTCCTTTCAAGCTTATGTCTTGTTCTTCAGTTCCTTTCAAGCTTATGATGCAGACACAGGTAACCAGGATCAGCATCCAGCGCATCATTGATCCAGTAAGCACTCAGAGTCGTGTGGTGAGCGTCTTTGCTTTTCGAAAGATCCCTTGGATTACTTTCAGTATTATTATTAGTTCATTAGGATGTCGTGGGTCTTGTCTCGACATCCATGGGTCTTGTCTTGACATCCATCTCAATTGTTTAGAGGTTTCATAGACAGTCAGATGTTAGTTCTTGAGTTTTCTATTTCTTGTTTTAATGGTTGAGACTTGAGTTGCCACTTTTGGCCAGTGAATGTTATCTTAATACATTTTAAGTGTTTATTGAACAGTTCAATTTACTTTTAAACGTATATTTCTTCATGAGTTAAGTCTTCCGCTGAGTAAGTAAGCCAAGCCAAGGGTTTACTTGGGGTCAGCAATGGTTCTCGAGTGCCAGTCTCCCCAAGGTGTAGGCTCGGGGCGTGACAAACTTGGTATCAGAGCATAGAGTTCAAGAGTCTTAAGGAGTCTATGAATGTCACACCCCAAACTCGAGGGGCACAACTGGCTCCTAATGCCAAAACTCATGCCCGAGCTGACCCTGCTGAACCATTTGCTACTAGTGCATGGCAGCCATATGCAATCAAGAAATCAAATAAGTATATCTCGGCTTAAAACTAAGTCATCGGCCGGCAAGGCCCCTGTCAACTGATCTATAAAAGAAACAGCTACTCCCAGGAGATCATATAAATAAATAGCAAACTAGCACAGGAATCCTGATTGGGCCGTCGAGGCCACCATGATATCTATACCAAAACTAAAAGCAGGTGTATATCAATACAATACATCAAACATCTCACAAGCTTCCACAAACCAACAACATAGGCCAGCATGGCCATAACGTAGCTATAAAACCCACACACTAGTCTACAAGCCTCTAAGAGTAGTAAAGATTGGTGGGACAAGCCCTAGCCTACCCATAAATATATATACAACAAAAGTTAACAAACCTCCCAACTCTGGCAGCTACGGAGAAAAAGGGCTAGCCAACCGAATAAAAGTAAATCCTGTTGCTGAGGAGGTCTACTCAGTCGTCAGTTAGGACCTGCATGCATGAATGCAGCGCCCCCAAGGCAATGGAGCTTCATTAAAAAATAATGTACAGAGTATGAAAGGCAATAGACTATGAGGAGGTATCCTGATATACTGGAATAATCTGATAAATAAATCAAGGATAAGATAA
>NW_006239077.1:241752-251800 GCF_000226075.1 Solanum tuberosum | reverse complement strand
TTAGTTGATCCTAGAAATGGGTTTCTCTAATTTCTCTATTTTTTTAGCTTAAAAATGGAGAAAAAGGTCGAAGGAGAAGATATATGTAACATTCCACTGACTTAGGGCCCCACCTCACATGCCTGCTTGTGCAGTCCCACAAAAATGTGAATATCTCTCTATTCAGAAGTCGTATGAACGAACGGTTTGATGCGTTAGAAACTAGACTTGTAGACCTTCGATTTCATAGCTCGCAGGGACCATAACTCTTAATAGATTGGGAGAAAAAGTCCGAGACATTTGACTCAAATTTCAGACAAATCTTTAAAAAGGAATTTACGGTAACTTTCGCCAACTTTTATTTTGTCACTTACCTAACTTCAAAACTTGAGATACCACGCTTGAACACTTAAAATATCACATAACACATCATTTTTAATTTATTACTCACCCTCCTTATCTTTCCACGAAGATACGAGTTAATTTAGACGTTTTGAAAAGTCGGGGTGTTACAATGAAGCCGTGTCTGTAGAGTCCTAGTTATCGGTGTGAAGCGCGCCACATCTATAATTAGGAGGCTGCAACACTTAGGAAACTATCTCACTTCTTTCATACTCATTTCGTGCGTTAGAGTTGATCTCTAAAAAAATTCTTCTAACTCGTTCTTGCACGTGTCTTTCAGATCATGCCTCTACGAATAGCTGTCAGAGGTCATCCGGCTAGAAGAAATGTTGAACCACAGGAACAAGGGGTACCCAATGCACCAGAAGTGCAACCCCAAGGAGAGGTCACAAATGCAAAGTTTCGTGAGGCTATCCAGATGCTTAGCCAAGTTGTGACCAACCAATCTGGGCAGCAGAGAGGGAATCGACAAGAAATGGCTGATACTTCGAGGATCTGCGAGTTCTTAAGGATGAATCCTCCAAGCTTCACAGGTTCTAGTGTTACTGAGGATCCAGAGAATTTTGTTGAAGAACTTCAGAAAGTTTTTGAGATCATGATACTGAGAGGGTGGAACTAACTTCATACCAGAAGAAGGGTGTCGCTAGGATATGGTTCGACCAATGGAAGAAGAACTGAGTTGAAGGAGCACCACCTGCGAGTTGGGCTTGTTTTGAGGAGGCCTTCTTAGGGCATTTCTTCCCCCGAGAACTAAAAGAGGCTAAGGTACGAGAGTTCCTCACACTTAAGCATGATTCTTTACGCGTTCATAAGTACAGTATGAGGTTCACACAACTTTCCCGGTATGCTTTTGAAATGGTGGATGACATGAGGAGCAGAATGTGTTTGTTTGTTGCTGGGTTGTCTTGTCTGTCGAGTAAGGAAGGTAAGGCTGCAATGCTAATAGGTGACATGGATATTGCAAGATTGATGGTCTATGTGCAGCAGGTTGAGGAAGAGAAGTTGAGGGATATAGAAGAGTTTAAGAATAAGAGAGCAAAGACAAGGAATAAGTCCGGGCAGCAGAAGAATAATGCCAACCGGTCATCCTTCCAACATAAACAGAAGGGACCTGCTCCATCATCTGCTAGTGCACCTGCACCCAAGGACAAAAGTGAGTACAATAGTAAGAATTTCAGAGCCAAACCTGTCTATTCTCAAAGTAGTATGGCACAAGGGGGTAGTAAGCCTCCTGCCTGCACTAAGTGTGGTAGGAACCACTTAGGTACATGTCGTGAAGGATCTACTGGTTGTTTCAAGTGTGGCCAGAATAGTCATTTCATGCAAGAATGTCCAAAGAACAAGCAGGGTAACGATAATGGGGGCAATAGAGTCGAGTATTCTTCAGTTGCTCCACCAGATAGAGCTGCACCTAGAGGAGCTACTTTAGGTACTGGCGGAGGAACAAACCGCCTATATGTTATCAACAGTCGACAAGAGCAAGAGGATTCACCAGATGTTGTTACTAGTATGATCCAAGTCTTTAACTTTAATGTTTATGCTTTGCTAGACCCGGGTGTGAGTTTATCCTTTGTAACTCCGTATGTTGCGATGAATTTTAATGTTCTTCCTGAGAAACTTTGTGAACCCTTTTGTGTTTCTACACCTGTTGGGGAGTCTATTCTAGCTGAGCGAGTGTATCGTGATTGTGTTATTTCCATTAATCACAAAAGCACTATGGCTAAATTATTTGAGTTAAACATGGTAGATTTTGATATAATTCTAGGTATGGACTGGCTTCATGCCCGTTATGCATCAATAGATTGTAGAACTCGAGTTGTCAAGTTTCAGATTCCTAATGAGCCAGTCATAGAGTGGAGTAGTAGTTCAGCACTACCTAGGGGTCGTTTCATTTCGTACCTTAAGGTGAGAAAGTTAGTTTCTAAGGGTTGTGTCTATCACTTAGTATGAGTTAATAACTCTAGTGTTGATATACCTCTCATTCAGTCTGTTCCAATAGTAAAAGAGTTTCCAAAAGTCTTTCTAGATAATCTACCCGGAGTCCCTCCTTAGAGAGAAATAGACTTTGGCATAGACATTCTTCCCGATACTCGTCCTATCTCTATTCCGCCATATAAAATGGCACCAGTAGAGCTGAAAGAGGTTAAAGAATAGTTGAAAGATCTCTTTGATAAGGGTTTTATTCGACTAAGTGTCTCACCTTGGGGAGCTCCGGTCTTATTTGTGAGAAAGAAAGATGGTTCCCTTAGGATGTGTATAGATTACCGTCAGTTGAACAAGGTTACTATCAAGAACAAGTATCCTCTTCCGAGAATTGATGATCTTTTCGATCAGCTTCAGGGTGCTTCTTATTTTTCTAAGATAGACCTCAGATCTGGCTACCATCAGTTCAAAGTAAAGGAGTGTGATATTCCAAGACAGCATTCAGGACCCGTTATAGTCATTATGAGTTTCTGGTCATGTCGTTCGGTTAAACTAATGCACCTGCAGCGTTCATGGACCTTATGAATAGAGTATTCAAGCCTTATTTAGATATGTTTGTTGTCATTTTCATTGATGACATTCTAATCTATTCGAGGAATGAGGAAGATCATGCTAGCCATCTCAGAATAGTTTTTTCAGACTTATATGCTAAGTTCTCTAAATGTGATTTTTGGCTTGAGTCTGTGGCATTCTTGGGCCACATAGTTTCCGGTGATGGAATTAGAGTTGATACCCAGAAAATAAAGGCAATGCAGAATTGGCCTAGACCCACATCTCCAACGGATATTAGGAGTTTCTTGGGGTTGGCTGGATATTGTAGAAGGTTCGTAGAGGGGTTCTCGTCTATTTCATCCCCTTTGACCAAGTTGACTAAGAAGACAATGAAGTTTCAATGGTTTGAAGCTTGTGAGAAAAGCTTTCAGGAATTGAAAAAGAGGTTGACTACTGCCCCAGTATTGACCTTACCAAAAAGTACACAAGGCTTTGTTGTTTATTGTTATGCGTCTAGAGTTGGTTTGGGTTGTGTGTTAATGCAAAATGGTAAAGTTGTAGCTTATGCCTCCAAACAGTTGAAAGTTCATGAGAAGAATTACCCAACTCATGATCTAGAATTGACTGTTGTAGTTTTTGCTTTGAAAATATGGCGTCATTATCTTTATGGTGTTTATGTGGATGTGTTCACCGATCACAAGAGTCTTCAGTATGTGTTTAGTCAGAAAGAGCTTAATCTAAGACAAATGAGGTGGTTATAATTGCTCAAGGATTATAACATGAGTATTCTTTACCATCCAGATAAGGCTAATGTTGTTGTTGATGCCTTGAGCATGTTGTCTATGGGTAGTACCACCCATGTTAAAGAAGAAAAGAAAGAGTTAGCGAAAGATGTGCATAGACCTGCACTCTTAGGAGTCCGACTAATGGATTCCACAGAAGGAGAAGTAGTGGTGATGCATTATCTTTAGTGTCTGAAGTTAAAGAGAAACAAGACCAGGACCCATTTTTTCTTGAATTGAAGGCGAATGAATGTTCATAAGCAAAAAGTAATGGCTTTTGAATAAGGGGGAGATAGTATATTGAGGTATAAAGGTGGATTGTGTGTACCAAGAGTGGATGAACTCCAAGAGAAAATCATGGAGAAAGCTCATAGCTCCAAATATTCCATTCATCTGGGTTCCACAAAGATGTATCACGATTTGAAAGAAGTCTATTGGTGGAGTAGTATGAAGAAGAGCATTGCATAATTTGTTGCTAAGTGTCCGAATTACCAACAAGTTAAGATAGAGCATCAAAGGCCTGGTGGTTTGGCTCAGAATATAGAACTTCCAGAATGGAAGTGGGAGAAGATTAATATGGACTTCATCACAGGTTTGCCAAGGTCTCGCAGGTAACATGATTCTATTTGGGTGATTGTTGATAGGATGACAAAATCAGCCCACTTTTTACCAGTGAAGGCTACCCATTCAGCAGAAGATTATGCTAAGCTATATATTCAAGAGGTGGCAAGACTTCATGGGGTTCCGGTCTCCATTATTTCAGACAGAAGTGCGCAATTTACTGCACAGTTTTGGTAGTCATTCCAAAAAGGCTTGGGTTCAAAGGTGAACTTAAGTACTGTCTTTCATCCTCAGACAAATAGGCAAGCAAAGTACTATTCAGACATTAGAGGATATGTTGAGGGCTTGCGTGATTGATTTCAAAGGTAATTGGGATGATCACCTACCTCTTATTGAATTTACTTAAAACAATAGTTACCACTCTAGCATCCAAATGGCTCCTCCGTATGAAGCTTTTTATGGGAGAAGATGCAGATTTCCTATTGGATGGATTGAAGTTGGTGAAGCTGGGTTGATAGGACCAGATTTAGTTCATCAAGCTATGGAGAAAGTGAAAGTGATTCAAGAGAGGTTGAAAACGGCGCAGAGTCATCAGAAATCCTACACTGATATGAGAAGAAGAGAGTTAGAGTTTGTAGTAGATGATTGGGTGTACTTGAAAGTTTCACCTATGAATGGTGTTATGAGATTTGGTAAGAAGGGGAAGCTAAGCCCCCGGTATATTGGCCCTTACAAGATATCAAAAAGGGTAGATAATGTCGCTTATGAGTTGGAGCTACCACAAGAGTTAGCCGCAGTTCATCCGGTATTTCACATCTCCATGTTGAAGAAGTGCATGGACAATTTTTCATTGATCATACCAACTGAAGATATTGGGATCAAGGATCGCTTGTCTTATGAGGAGATTCCTGTTCAGATTCTAGATCTCCAAGTTCACAAGTTAAGAAGAAAAGAGGTAGCATCAGTTAAAGTTCTTTGGAGGAATCAGTTTGTTGAGGAAGCTACTTGGGAAGCTGAGGAGGACATGAAGAAGAGATATCCACATCTCTTCGAATCTGTAGAAGTTCCAAATTAAGGTACTAATCCTTTTCTTGGTATTTATTTATAAGTTGGCATGTTGTTTTTGCATTTGCTTGTTGGGTGTTTGAACTGAATGATTGATGTTACGCCCTTAGCCTAATAACATTAATCTCATTCGAGAACGAATGTTCCCAAGGGGGAGATATTGTAACATCTCGCTATTCGAAAGAACTAGGAAGAGTTAAAAATTGGAAATAGTCATTTTTGGAAAGAAAATAAAAATCTGGAAAATTTGTTAAGTTGAGTTTTGGTCAACTTCAAACGACCATAACTCCTAGATCAGGATGAGTTAGGTGTGTTCCAGATATCGTAGGAAATATCTTGGAATAATCTTTCCAACGCCGTTGATTTTTCGCAATTCTGAGTTCGTATGAGTGAGATATTCCCATTTGAAGTTGGGTTGTTTGTATAAGGAAAGTCCAATTCGGATTTTGGAAGGGTAGTTGGTTTTTTCCTTAACCAATTATTTTAATTCCGTTTTTGGTAATTAACTAAGGATCTAAACTGAAGTTGGTCAGTTTACGCTTTTGGATTTTGAGTTAGGGTTCTGAGAGAAGAGAATAGAAAAGAAGAAAGAGCAAGAATCGTCAAGATCTTCAAGAATCACTTGTGGATTTCGTCAAGTGGTGATCCCTACGAGGTATGTGAGATCACATAGCGTTGGGTTAGTTCACCCACACGCCATTCATGATTCAATTTAGCGAAGTATATTTGATTTGAAAGTAAACTCTATGAGTTCTTGATGAAATTCGTTTGAATTCTTGTGGGTTTGTGTTGTTGAAGTTTCTTGAGTTCGATTCATGTCTTTGGGTGTGAATTTCGAGTTGAATCTTGTATATATTGTGGGTATAATCGATTTTAAGTGTTTGGGGAAAGAACTAAGTTGAAATAAGGGGTTTAGAGTTGAAAAATGAAGGAGAAAATCGAGGATTTCTGGGCAGGGGTCTGGGGTGCCGCGCCAGCCAAAGCGCCACAACTTCAGCTCTGAAGTTTGTGCTCTGGCGCTCCACGCCTCTCAGAACGCCAAGGACACCAATCATTCCCATTTCTCCCCCATCTTTCTGTACTAGTTCCTTAGCAACGTACTTATGTTTTCTAATTTATTCCAACACTCTAAGGTACGTCTAAACATCATGAAATCATCCATAACATGAGATCATGAACCTTGAATCCATAATCCAATTCAAGGAAAGTTAGATCAAAGTCAAGAGAAGTAAGAGTCAAGTCAAGAGAAGTTCTTAGAGTTTCCAAAAGTCTTTCCAAATGTTTTAACTTTGTTTTAAGACTCAAAGTTCAAGTTGAGCAAAGAGTAAAGAGTAAAGCTTGAAGTTCATTTCTTCAAAATTATATGAGGACTATGTAATCCCAAAAAGTTTAAAATGTTTTCACATTTAAACAAGAGGAGGAAACCTTGATTTCCAATGAGCCCTTGAGCTAGTTTTCAGTAAACACTAAATGCTTTCATAATTAAGCAAGAGAGGAAACTTTGATTTCCAAGATAGCCTTTGAGCTGAGTTTTTGAGCAATTATCTCAAATCACAGAAAGAAGTATGTTTTTTAAACATAAGAGCTAGTATCATTTTTTGGAGTAGTATTGAGCACTGATATGGGGGAGAGTTCAGACAACTCACAGCCCCCATAAACCATGTAGCCATCATAGGTAGAAAAGGGTCATACTTTTTTGATGATTCCTTACTATTTTTTAGCATAGACTAGTGGATCCACTTAGTAGTTCAGGTTCTATACCCTCGACGGGGTATAGGACGGCCCTGGCAGCATGAGGCAAAACGTTGTATTATCACAATAGCTCTTACGTGATGGTTGTTGGTTAGAGAAACTCCCACATAAGTATTTGTATTCTTACATACACAGTTTATTTGTATTTTTATATACAATTCAGAGTTTATATCGTATCTTTGCATACACACAGAGTAATATTGTATTTCTAAATACACAGTGTTGACATCCATGTTTTAGAAGCTTTACTTTATACTGCATTTACTTTAATACTTTATATTGAAATGAGTTCAGTTGAGTTCAGTTGAGTTGAGCCAGGTAAGTTCTTCAGTTCCTTTCAAGCTTATGTCTTGTGATGTACTGTAAATTTTCGGTACTATTAATATGTTTCTCTTAGGATTTGTGAATGTCTAAGGCATTTGTGTGTTAATTTTATGTGTTTGCTGTAATTTCAGGGAATAAACTCAGGCGCTAAAAGATGAAAAAATGTAGCTCAGGCAAGTGCTGAAAAAGAGTCACCTACGGACCGTAGGATGAGTGACGCCCCGTAGATAAAGGTCGTGGGACGACCAGGCATGGCAAGATTGAAGCTCATGAAAATCTGACCAACTGTGGAACCACGGTGGGGACTGACGGACCAGTGAATGACTTATGGTCCGTCCTGCAGCTCCGTAGAAGTGATCAGAGGAGTGGTTCCAGTACTTGAGTTGAAATAATCTAAGTATAGAGCGACGGAGGTTACTAATGGTCCGTCATATCACTGACGGACCGTGCTGCTGGTTCGTGGAAGTTGACTGAGAGAGGTGGATTTGTGAAGATTTTAAATTGGCTAAGTATGGAGCCACAGAAAAGACCTACGGACAATCATTTGACTTACAAACCGTAGGTCAGCCTCGTGGAATGGAGACGCGTCCTGCAGTTTTATTTCCTTATTTTGTTTCCCTTTTATTTTAGGATTTATTTTCTATAAATGGGGTATGTAAACCTCATTTTTGGGGGTTGGAGATTATTACTTTTGTTTTAGTTCTTGACTTGGGAGATTACCTTGCAACTTTAGCAATTCTTAATCTCCTAAATTCGTTTTGAAGATTTTGGTGGTGCAATTCAAGTTGAATTTTTGGGTTTATTATTCTTATTACGTAAGTTCATAATTCTTTCATCTAAAACATTGAATTGTGTTCATATGATTATGGGTAACTAAACCCCACAACTAGGGTTGTGGGAACCATGAGCGATTAATAAAGTATGAATAGTAAACAAGCAATTCTTGAATAGTGTTTTGCATGCATTGATAATTCTTTCGTTTAGAAGTCTTTTTAACGAGTGCACGCGTTAGAACTCGCATTGTTGGTACTTGCCGAACCAAGGAGGTAATCAACAAGAAAAGAATTATCAACATAGATTTAGTGTGATACTATCTAATAGGGTAGTGTCGATTGGTGTGAAGTAATAACTAAGCCAAACATTGATTATGATGTCTAATATGAGGTAAAGGTAAGGGTTAGTAAATTATACACACGTAACTGGACCAAGGTGCGGGGGTGAAATTCTCTAGATGTCGAACCAAGGATTTAGAGATACCTAACTTATCACTTTGCATGTAGTACACTAGGAAAGGATTGATATTACTAGGATTACTGCGTTATGAGCTTGTGGGGAACACGTATACCCTAGTTATTTCTCTCATCTTGATAACAACCAAAATTGACCTTTGATTACTAATTACTTATTGAATTCTTACAATTTGTTTCACACAAAAAAAAACCCTTTTAATTACTTGTTTCTGGAAGTAATTTGACTAATTGAATATAATTGTTGGTTAAAGTAAAGTCTAACCCATTTTCCTCGTGGGATCGACCCCAACCTACTAGTTGGGTTCTTTACTTGATAACGATCGCTTATACTTCTTTAGGGAGGTGTAATTTGAGCGTATCAAATTTTGGCGCCGCTGCCGGGGAATAAGGCTTTTAGATTAAGTTTAACTACATTATTGAACTTTAGTCAAGCATTTACTGATTTTACGTTTTTGTTTTTAGTTTTGTTTTCTACATGTTTCAACTCTAGTGTATGCCAAGTACACGGAGTCGAGGCGAATTCTTGACCCCCTACGATCCTGAATTGAGAAAACTTTAAGGAAAATGGCTAATCAAGGAGTACATAATAATACAATCGGAGAGGGTCAAGGAGATGGAATCTGAGTAACTAATGTGTCTGCGTTGTGCTGCGACGTTAAATTAAGCGTTTATTGGGAGGCAACCTAATTAGTAGTGTAACTTCTTATTTTATTTTATTTTTATTTTATTAGTGTCACTTTTTTTTGTCTTGTTTTTGCAGATAAGGGGAAGTCTAAGTACTCAAAAAAAAATGAAGCAAAGGAGCATGCTTGAGCTTAAGTGTGGGGTGCGTTCGACCCTTGATGAAAATAAAGAGAACATGCTACTAGCTAGGTTATAAAGCCTCAGGAAGTGTTCCTAACCCTTGTTTGAAATTTTATTTGATGCTTTGGGGACATAGCATAATTTAAGTGTGGGGTGGAGGAATGAATTCCTAGTTTTTACTGTTTTATTGAGTCTTTTTTTTTTTTTAGGATGGGTTCCTAGGCTTTTGTTTTTGGTACTTTTCCTGAGGATAGTCCATTGAACCGAGTGTCTTTTATTTTTTAGGAATAAGTTTTCTTTTAATTTTTATTTTTTTTGAGAGAAAAGAAAAGACCCTTTTGAGTGGTGTGATACTTGCTATTTAGGCCTATTTTTTGAGTAATACTTCCTTGTGAATGCTTGATTAAATAAAAAATATGCAGACTCTTTGACATCTAAGCTCATGGTTGTAACTTTTTATATAGCTTATTTTATTTTGTAGTTTGTTATGATCTTGTCTCTCTTAGAAGTGGAATTGATCCATCTTGATTGATACTTATGCCATGTGTGGTGAGATTTTGTTTATTCCATGTTTTGCATCTTAGTCTAGAACTTGCCCTGCATGTTATTGAAGCGAAATAAAAATTGTTGCTTTGTTTAGAAGATGATAATAGG
>NW_006239077.1:229061-241599 GCF_000226075.1 Solanum tuberosum | reverse complement strand
CTTAACTCTTTTGTTGAATCCCTAGTTTTTGCACCTTGCTTCCTTGAGCATTAAAGCATAGACTTATTCTAATTATCAATTTTGAGAAAAAGGGATGGTTGAGTGAAAAGGTAATCAATGATAGCTACAAAGTGCTTAAAAGCTCTCGTGAAAGAATGTGACATGAAAAAAAAGTTACCTTGATGATGGCCCTGGTCCTTCCAAGGACACGTGCACCTTAACGCATGTAAAATACGTAAGTTGAGGGTGGCTATTATGAAGGAAAACTAAAAACAAAAACAAAACAAAAAACGATTGAAACATTCTTGAGATGATGAGAATTACTTGTGAAATAATTTTTGAAGAGAGGACTGAAAATAAAGAGAAGAAAATAATGGGTGATGAAGTCTAAATTGCAAAGTGCTTAAGGAAGTGTAAGTCACTATTATATAGTTTTCCTACCCGTCCCCTAGCCTACATTACAACTCGTTAAAGTCCCATTTGATTCTATTCAAGCATGCTTAATTAGTGGAGATCTACATAATGGGAAAGCATATGGTTCTTTGTGCATACATATGAATTTTCATTGTAAGTGTGAGAGTGTTCTTTGATGCTAAGTCCTTAATTTATATTCAATCTTTTGATTTGAGTGTGTGGACTATTTCTTCTTGTGAGGGCACTTGTTTCATGATAGATAGGTGATTTTATTAACTTTATTTTATGAGAGTAGGTGAGCAAACTTAAATTTGATGAGTTCAAAGTCCTTCCTTGAGGTTAGGAGGTTAGAGATTTGTTGTTTACTTGAATGTCTTGCATAATGATTGAGAAGTGTACTTGATATTTTGAAATTGGTCTATGGCCTAATTATTTGTATTAACCAAAGTAATGACATTGCTAGTATGATTTTTTGTGATGAGTTTTAATGTTTGCTCGAGGAAGAACAAAAGTTTAAGTAGAATTCCCATCGCATACTCGTACATTCAATGTATTGATGTCATTTGGCTTGCATCTTTGTATGATGCAGACACAAGTAACCAGGATCAGCATCCAGCGCATCGTTGATCCAGTGAGCACTCAGAGTCGTGTGGTGAGCCTCCTTACTTTTCGAAGGATCCCTTTTATTGCTTTCAGTATTATTATTAGTTCATTAGGATGTCGTGGGTCTTGTCCCGACATCCATCTCACTTTTTAGAGGCTTCATAGACAGTCAGATGTTAGTTCTTGAGTTTTCTATTTTCTGTTTTAATGGTTGAGACTTGAGTTGCTACTTTTGGTCAGTGAATGTTATCTTGATACATTCTAAAGTGTTTATTGAGCAATTCAATTTACTTTTAAGAGTATTTTTGTTCATGGCTAAGTCTTCCGATGGGTAAGTAAGCTAGGACAAGGGTTCGCTTGGCGCCAGCAATGGTTCTCGAGTGCCAGTCCCGCCTAGGGTGTAGGGTCGGGGTGTGACAAGTGGGCATTCACCTGAGATTTTATGGTTCCGACCAAGGTGGCCATGGTAGTTCGTTTGGTTTGCAGCAGTAGTTATCCATGCCGAGGTCTTTTTTTACTTGTAGGGATTTGAGTCATCTGATGTGACAGTGTCCTCATCAGACTAATTCAGGACCCCAATGTTCTTATTCAGCTACTCCAGCTAGAGATTCAGCGCCTCCAGCCAAAGGTCAGACCGGTAGAGGTGGCAAGACTATTGGTAGGGGTATTCCAGCTCCGTATGGTGAAGGTACAAGTTCTACTCAGACTGCAGGCAGCCGTGAGGGCTAATGATATGTTTTTCCAGGGAGGCCTAAGGCTGATACTTCTGATGTTGTGATCACATGTATCATCCCAGTTTGCCATCAACTTGCGTCTGTATTGTTTGATACGAGGTCTACTTTCTCGTATATGTCTACCTATTTGTATGATTGCATACATGTGCTTATTAATATTTCTACACCAGTAGGTGAGCCCTTAGTGGTGGATCGAGTGTATCGATCTTGTCTTGTTTTTTTGGTCTGGTATGATACTTGGGTAGAATTGATCAATTTGGGAATGGTAGACTTTGATATTATCTTGGGTATGGATTGGCTCTCCCGCATCATGTTATTCTTGATTGTTATGCTAAGACCGTGACCTTAGCGATGCCTAGTGTCCCGAGAATTAAGTGGACGGGTGCTAGTGGTTCTTACCCTAGTAAAGTTATCTCCTTCATTCAAGCTTAGCGATTGGTTGATAGAGGTTGTTTGTCCTATTTGGCTTTCATTTGGGATACTAGTGTTGAGCCACCTTCCATGGATTTTGTGCCCGTGGTTCGACAGTTTCCATATGTGTTTCCTACTGACCTTCTAGGTGTTCCTTCGAATAGGAATATTGATTTTGTTATTGACTTGGAGTAGGTCACCAAGCCCATCTCTATTCCTCCGTATCGTATAGTTCCAGTCGAGTTGAAGGAATTAAAGGATCACTTACATAATTTATTAAGTAAACGGTTTATTCGCCCTAGTGTCTCTCCATTGGATGCTCCTGTGTTTTTGTGAGGAAGAAGGATGGATTAATGAGGATGTGTATTGATTATTAACAGATGACCATGAAGAACAAGTATCCTCTTCCTCGTATTGATGACTTGTTTGATCATCTTCAGGGTACATTTCTATTTTCTAAGATTGATTTGAGGTCTAAGTATCACGAGCTGAAGATTAGGCCATCAGATATCCATATGACAACGTTCAGGACTTGTTATGGGCACTATGAGTTTTTTGTGATGTCTTTCGATTTGACTAATGCCCCTGCAGCATTCATGGAGTTGATGAACGGAGTGTTCCGACCTTATCTGGATTCTTTTGTGATAGTGTTCATTGACGACATCTTGGTCTAACAAGTGTGAAGAGATCTTTCAAAAGCTCAAGACCTTATTGACTTCGGCTCCTATTTTGACTTTACCTTAGGAGGGTGTAGACTTCACTGTTTATTACGATGTTTATGGAGTCGGGTTAAGTGATGTTCTGATGCAGAAAAGGAAGGTAATCGCATATGCATCTAGACTGTTGAAGACCCATGAGAAGAAATACCCTACTCATAATTTGGAGTTGGCAGTCGTATTATTAGTGCTTAAGCTTTGGCAACATTATCTGTATGGGGTTCATTGTGAGTTCTTCATGGATCATCAAAGTTTTG
Organism: Solanum tuberosum; assembly: GCF_000226075.1. Taxonomy (NCBI): domain Eukaryota; kingdom Viridiplantae; phylum Streptophyta; class Magnoliopsida; order Solanales; family Solanaceae; genus Solanum; species Solanum tuberosum. The sequence goes on along the minus strand of NW_006239077.1, from coordinate 238,464 downwards.
CGTACATCTTCAATCAGCGGGATCTGAACTTGAGGCAGCGCAGATAGCTTGAGCTACTAAAGGACTACGACATCACTACCTTGTATCATTCAGGGAAGGCCAATGTGGTGGCTGACGCTTTGAGTAGGAAGACTTCTAGCATTGGAAGTCTTCCCAATATTTAGTGTAGAGGAGAGACCATTGGCTAAAGATGCTCAGATATTAGCCAATAGTCTCTTTCGGTTACAGATTTCTAAGGAGACGAGTGGTTTGATTGCTTTTATTGAGGCATGTTCTTCTTAGTTAAGCAGATTCGTGAGCATTGATGACGAGAAGCTATGTCTCATTCGAGACAAGGTGATGAGAGGGGAAACTAAGGAGGTTGTCCTTGATTCTGAAGGTTTCTTGAGGATTGGGGGTAAGATATGTGTGCCCAAGGTGAGCGAGTTGATTAGACTGATTCTTGAGGACGCCCATTATTCCCAATATTCCATCCATCCAGTTGCGGTGAAGATGTATCATAATCTGAGCCAGCACTATTTCTGGTGTGGGATGAAAAGAGTTATTGTAGATTTTTTTCAAGGTGTTTGATTGCCAACAGGTCAAGTGTGAGCACCAGCGACCTGGAGGTATAGCTCAGAGGATGCTTATTCCTACTTGGAAGTGTAAACGGATCACTATGGACTTTGTTATGGGACTATCTGCCACCGTGGGCGGTTATGACTCCATTTGGGTGGTTGTTAAAAAGTTGACCAAGTCTGCCCATTTCATTCCAATTCAAGTGAAGTATACGACGAAGAAGTTAGTTGAGCTTTATATCAGTCAAATTGTGCGACTGCATGGGGTTCCGATTTTTATCGTCTCTAATCGAGGTTCCTTGTTCACTTCTCATTTCTGGAAGGCATTGCAGCATGGTTTGAGTACTCGGCTAGATATGCGTACAACTATTCATCCTCAGCCAAATGGTCAGTCCGAGCAGACGATTCAAGTGTTGGATGACATGCTCTGAGCTTGTGTAATTGATTTTGGTGCTAAATGTGATCAACATTTTCCCTTAGCGGAGTTTGCCTACAACAACAATTACCACTCCAGTATTCAGATAGCCTCATTTGATGCCTTGTATGGCAGATGGTGTAGATCTCCGATTGAATGGTTCGATTCAGCTGAGATGGATTCATTGGATACAGACTTTCTTAGAGATGTTATGGAGCAGGTTTGTGTGATCCAGGGTAGACTTTTTTTTTTTTTTTTTTTTGATAATCGAAAAATCCCCCTGTGACCCGCCCTTTGGACCAATCACAGCCTTCTAAACTCGGTGGATAATGGGTCCGCCCCTCTACCCTTCTCCACTTAAATACCGGGCTTTGCTTTGCATGGTGTGGGGCTTGAACCTGCGACCTAAGCCACAAATCCTACACCTTTTGCCACTTGAGCTAGGCCTTGGGGGCGATCCAGGGTAGACTTTTTTTTTTTTTTTTTGATAATCGAAAAATCCCCCTGTGACCCGCCCTTTGGACCAATCACAGCCTTCTAAACTCGGTGGATAATGGGTCCGCCCCTCTACCCTTCTCCACTTAAATACCGGGCTTTGCTTTGCATGGTGTGGGGCTTGAACCTGCGACCTAAGCCACAAATCCTACACCTTTTGCCACTTGAGCTAGGCCTTGGGGGCGATCCAGGGTAGACTTTTTTTTTTTTTTTTGATAATCGAAAAATCCCCCTGTGACCCGCCCTTTGGACCAATCACAGCCTTCTAAACTCGGTGGATAATGGGTCCGCCCCTCTACCCTTCTCCACTTAAATACCGGGCTTTGCTTTGCATGGTGTGGGGCTTGAACCTGCGACCTAAGCCACAAATCCTACACCTTTTGCCACTTGAGCTAGGCCTTGGGGGCGATCCAGGGTAGACTTTTGACAGCCTAGAGTCGACAAAAGAGTTATATGGATCGAAAAGTTCGAGCCCTAGTTTTCATAGAGGATGATCATGCTTGGCTCCGAGTGTCACCCATAAAGGGTATAACAAGGTTTGTAAAAAAGGGAAAGCTTAGCCCTAGATTTATCGGACCCTTTGAGATTTTGAGTCGTGTGGGAAATGTGGCCTATAACTTGGCCTTGCCACCTAGCTTGTCAGTTGTGCACCCCGTGTTTCATGTCTCCATGCTTCGAAAGTACTTGCCGGATGAGTCCCATGTAGTTTCCCTTGATTCAGTTGAGTTGGGTCCAAACTTATCTTTTGAGGAGAAGCCTATAGCCATTTTGGATAGGCAGGTTTGGAAGCTTAGGACAAAAGAGATTGCTTCAGTGAAGGTGCAGTGGAAACATTGTTCAATCGGTAAGGCGACATAGTCAGATATGCATGCCAGATACCCTCAGATTTTTTAAGCTTCAAGTACTTTCTTTTGTTTTAGGTTCGAGGAAGAACATGATTTTTAGTGGTGGATAATGTAATGACCCGATCGGTCTTTTTTGAAAAGTTTCATGAATTGACCCATTTTCCCCTCCCAAACTGCTGAAGCCCAGGTCTGGCGCTATGGTGGTGCGCTTCCCCACGAAAGCTCCAACAAAAAATCCCAGATTTTAGGATTCCAAATCCAAGAAGGAAGAACGATTATTTTTCGAACCCTATAAATAGAACATTATGCCTCTTTTGAAGGGGATCCATCGTATCTTTTAGCATAAGGGGCAAGGAATAGAATTCGCCATTGGGGTTCTTCTTCTTTTCTTAGGCATTAGTAGCTAAAGACCCTTGTTTTGGGGCTACGACTACGAACGATTGTTAAACATTGATTTCTTTGGATGAAGTTAGTTATTTTTATAAAGTATTCTTGTATTCTTGATTTAGTATTTTGATGCTAGGCCACCATTAAAATAAATATCTTGTTTACTTTTGAACTCGAGAGAAGAATAGAGAGATAGAACATGGAATACAAGGAGCATGATCTTTTCTTGCATATCACTTGAATTGATTTGTGTTTAGGATTAACACACACAAAATACCATGCTTGGTTATGAAACCGGATAAAAAATAAATGTTCAACTGTTGATTATGTATATCCCACTCAACGATGTAGTTACACGCTCAACTGGGGTAGGTAATTAGAGATCAAAAGATCATGATCATAAAATTAATCTTGTAAATCAGTAGTTTGATGACCATCTAAAATCCGAAAAAGATTTGTGAAGCATGAATTCCTAAATTAAGCTATAGCCTTGGAATTGCCCCCATCATTGTAAGATAATTTTATTATTTAATTCTTGTATTGTTAGTTTACAAATATAAATCGAACTCTTCTGGCACCCTTAAATAAATAATTAGACTAGTATAATTTAGTAAAATAGTTAATTGATAAGTCATTTGAGTTCGATAATCCGGCTATGAAAGAATCACTATATTACTTGTGCAACCACATACACTTCCGTGTGCAATTGGGAGCAACACTCCACAACCATTTGGGCGTAGTGGAACAACTATATAGGATCCTTTTCAAACCTAAAATGTTGTCCTCGATAAATTCAGCCTTCTCAAATGTCAAATGGTAAAATTGTTCACCTAATGTAAAGGCAGATAAAACAAGCATCAAAAGAAAGAGTAGCTGAAGACAAACATCATAAATAAGAGAAAAAAGAACAAGAGATGAACAATCAAAATGTTTCATATCACCTTCAAATTCAAAAGTCAATATGGCTAAAGTCACATTTTACTTGTAATTCATTGTTCATTTCTGGGAAAATAGCAATGTTAACCATGTTCAGCAAAGCTTATTGCAGAAACATCATTGCTAAAGAATAAGAGAAGCACAAAAGAAAAGAAAAAAAAAAGATGAAAGTGCTGAAAAATCATTGTACCTCAAAGATAATGATTCTTTGTTCACAAGAAAGTTATCAAAGACAGGTCTATGTACTGGTTTAACTGTACCCTATTCGTTTTATTGAAGAAAAAAAACCTTGCAACTAAGCTAAAACAATTGAAGAGCATGTACTATTATGAAAGCGAACTTGATCTGAAAGCTGCAGAGTCGCACATGGAGGTCATCTCTGTATTATGCAACTTAATTCAGCCATCCATGTTCACACATGTTTACACTAAGAGCAGGCATTTTCCTCAAGCTCAAGGATTTTAGACTACAAAGGGTAAGAATATCCTCGTAGATACTTTGAATCCACACCTGATTCACGTACCAGCGCCAGGCGTCCTGTTCGCGCTACCTGGTAATCAGGACAGGAAGCTCAGCCTCGAAAAACACAACCATAATGGAAATTGCAAAGGAAAATTAAAGTTTTCAGATTGACCTCATGAACATAGAGCTTTTGGGAAATATACAGAACATGGTGGTGCAATATGCGCTATTTTAGCCACTACATGAACTTAGTCATAGCTGCTCATTTGGTAGGCTAAATAAGGAATATAATATCATCTTCCCTATGGGTTGTGAACTGAAATCTACTCATTCGTATAACATTAACTCAATTTAATGCATTTCCCTTTCTTGAGCTAATAGTTTTAGCATCTGCAAAGCCACACCATCCAATGACCAGATTATTTCTCACATCTCCATCCTCCCCCACCCCTCATGCTTCCCACTATCCTTTTTCCTTTTTTGTTTTGGTCCCCTTCTGGTGCTTATTCAATGTCTTACTACCTTATTTTTGCTCAATTTAATGCAAAAATTCATATTTCACATTGGTGTCGAAAATCTCCTGAAGAAGAATGTACATATTATGCAATACATTTGGGTTAACAGCATCTCTTCACAAAGGTTCATACTTATAGACTTCATTTCATGAACAATGCATAATTTGATACCTGTTCTCTTAATCTCATGAACCAAACAAATGACTGAAACGCTGTAGTAAAGCCTAGCCATTATAGTGACCCTTATCCCTTTGTATCACAATTCCCCATTACAGTCCATCCCTATCACAATCCCTGGACTTCGGAGCCCTTCTTACAACCTCACTTTTGGGCTAGCAGCAGCACTGCATATTACTGGATAATAATTTTGATATCGAATAACAGGAGTGCAATAGGTAACTGACCTCACAAATACCATAAGGCTCTAGTAGCCGCTGTAAAGCAACCATCTTATGCAAATCTCCTGTAAGCTGATCAAAGCAAGAAAACAATAGCTCATTAAAATGGCCTAGCAAAGCTTCATCCATATTAGATAAAAGTAAAGGGCTGCCAGGTTGGTCCATTAATTACAATTGAAGTGCAGATAAAGCTCATACAAATTTTTTTCTTCTTCAGGACAACGCTTAAGAGTGTTACTCCGTACAACATAAAGAACCAAAAACTGATTTATCATGATCCACGGTAATCTGAGGGATCGAAATGGAAATGGTGGATGATTGCATGTTCATAAAAGCAATAGCTGGTCCATGCCAATTTCTTCATTGAAGTGCAAAACCTTATGCAACTGATGCGAGCATCAGCTATGAGTGATGTATTTCAACTTACAAACAAAGTAGGGAAACGGAGGATGAAGCAGGAGCACTTGAAAAACCAAACTTAAATATCACAAATTTAAATACACAATGTTTCTTGCATTAACCCAATAGGCATATCGTACACCCAGTACCAAAGACAGCCTGTAAACTAAGTCCAGAGAACACATTCAAAATACTAGTGCAAAGGAATTTCACCTCAAGAGTTATAGTATGGTCAGACACATCAACAGCTTTTGCTCTGAAGATGCTGGCAATATCAAGAACATTGCGACGCGCTGCAGCATTCACAGCAATCTTTATCAACATTAGTTCTCTCTCAGCAAATGGGTGGTGAGTAAAATCCCGAACCTGAACAGATGTAACAAATCCATTTATCATTTTCTGCTCATTCGCAAACAGGAATGCATTAACATCGTAATTTTATATCGATAGGATCCCTACAAGTTGTTGCATGTATGGGGACAGCAACATTGTGTTTAACACAGTAATACAGATACCTGGTTCTTGGCTTGAAAAATAGTTATCTTTGTTTGGTTGGTTTTTGTTTGGACAACAAATGTTTGGATCTGATTTTTCTTTAAGAAAAATAAAAGGATTACGGATTTTGAAAACACCCGCAGAAAAATAAATGTGCATGCTTATAGAAAAATTAAAATAATACGTCAGAATTTGCATTTTAACCCGATGAAGTAGGTCCGATCAGGACCAAAAGATTGTTTTATGTTCCTGGAGTTGGTTACAAAACCGAGAAACAACTTCAAACAATATTCATTTACAAAGATAGAAAAATTAGTCCCTTGTTAGAAATGAATGATTTGAAAATTTAAGGGAACATGGCACCGTATTTCTATGTGTACTTTTCTGTTTCGCCCCAATCTACACAAAAAGAAGTAGAAGGAATAAAGGTCACCCATTTCACAGATTCTGAAGATGATACTCATTTAACATCATAACTCATAAAATCACTCACTGTAGTTCAAATACTAATAGGAGTAACGTGCAATGCAAAATCTAAAGCATACACATCAGGCTCTTATAGTTATATATGTAAGATGACATACACATCAACTGTCCAATAAATCCATCAACAGTTCAATACTTATCTTTTAGAAGGTAATAAATCTATATATAAATAACCAGCACAAAAATGTGCTGGAATCCAAAATGAGAGTTACATCAGAGGATCCAAACAAAAGTAAAAACTAAAGACTAAGAGCTCCCTGCTCTTTTTACAAGGAACCTAGAATGTCGATAATTAAAACTGGATCATCTATATATTCTTACTTGAACCAAAACAAAATTGAAGAATACAATTCATTTTGCATCTTTGCAAGGGGTTGCTTGTATCTTCAAAGACTTATTCTTTTTCTTTCATATTGTCCATCAAATTGTTGTTGGGGAAATTTCCCATCTGTCTTTGTTTGTGTTGCATTTTACCCTCTGTTTTCATTTTGTCAAGATTTCAAATGTTTTCCTAGCATTGCCCACCTAATACCTCTGAGATTGATATACATATCCCGTAACTGGCTGGTCATTTTGCAATGTAGAATCAGATGGCTAATTGTCTCTGCATTTTTTCCACATAAATAACATCTTGAACAAAGTTGGAATTCTCTTTTCTTAGTTTATCCCGGAGAAAGAACAACTTCCCTCAAAACCAACCAAGTGAAAACTGCCACTTGGTATGATACCTTTACTTTCCAGGTAAGTTCCCAAAGCAAATAACTGAGTTGTGATCCCTCTGATTCATGTATTTGTATGCAGAGCTCACCACGTAAAACCCTTTTGTTGTGGATGCGAGGAAGTCGATTAATCAAGTATTTGATTATATTTTTTAGAGGAAAGGCTCAAAATAGTCCCTCATCTTTGGGTTAAGGCTCAAAGTCATCCTTGAGTTTTCACATGGAGCACTAATAATCCCTCATGTTTGCAATATTGGTGCACTTTTGGTCCTCCTCCAAAATTTTGCGTATTTTTTAACATTGATTTTATCCATAACTTATGTATGAGATGTTCAATCGTCATTTTATATATTTAGTAGAAATAATAACACCATATGAGAGAATATGAGAAGAAAAACACCTTGTTTTGTTTAGTAGAAATCGTATTGCAGGTAAAGTCGAGAGATTCATCACGATAATTTCACGTGCAATAGTACAATTTTTTTCTTTTCTTCCAACGTCATATGTTAAGATGTTCTTAGTTTAACTGCAGTAATATTTCTACTGAACAGAACAAGGTGTTCTTATCACCTTCTCTCACATAGAGTTTTTTTTTTTTTTTTTTTTTTGAAACTGGTAAATGTATATTCCTCAGCATTAAGGACATGCTGGACACCATCATGGTAAATGTGTATTCCTCAGCATTAAGGACATGCTGGACACCATCATGAAGTGTTAGTTAAAAAAAAACAACTAGAAAAGAAGATACTTACAGAGATCTTAATAAATCTACAAACTGATCTATATCCTCTAAACCTACTTCTTTACACCAAAAGTAGAAAGATATTATACAATTCCATTTAACTTTCTGGATGGAATTGGATCTATCTTCATAACACCTCCCATTTCTCTCTCTCCAAACTGTCCACCAGATGCATTGTGGGATGATCCTCCACCACTTCTTTTGACTTTTGCTGCCTCCTCTTTTCATCCAAACTAAGAAAATCTGCAGTATGCTCCGGCATAGTCCAGCTTGTCTTTGTTATGTTGAGAAATAGAGACCAAAGTTGTGCTGTAAAGGTGCAGTGCAAAAATAGATGACTGTTTGTTTCATTTGTCTCATTGCATAAGAAGCACCTGGAAACTATGATGGCCCCTTTTTTCTTCAAAACTTCTTGTGTCAGGCATGCTCTTTTAACCACCAACCAAGTAAAGCATTTTACCTTGGTTGGGGATGGACTATTCCATAAGTTTCTCCATATTTTTGGTTGCCCTCTACATTGTACCTTTTCTTCCATTTTATAAACCCTTTTAACAGAGAATTGCCCATCAATATTGTGTTTCCATCTTAATGTATCTGGTTCAGCAGTAGTGCCATTGAAATCATCAATCCTATTTAGCAAATCGGCTACTCTATCGATCTCCCAGTCATTTAGCAATCTCATGAAGAATAAGTTCCATCCCTGTGCACTCCACATATCATAAATGGTGCCATCTGGGTTGTTGCTTAGAATAAACAGGTCTGGAAAAATCTCCATTAATGGACTTTGCTCCTTCCAAGCATCCTTCCAGAATTTTATTCTTTTCCCATCTCCAACTATCTTCTGCAAGTTCCCTTCCAGTTTTGGCCATAGAGCTCTAATGGTCTTCCAAACTCCAACTCCATAAGTATCAGTGCTCACATTGCACCATGGGTTGAGTTCACCAAACTTGTGTCTAATTACCTCCCTCCATAATGCATGATCCTCCTTATTGTATCTCCAGAGCCATTTCATCAATAAACTATTGTTCTGTGCTCTCAGATTTCTGATGCCCAAGCCACCTTGTTCTCTACTGTGCATTGTTGTCTGCCAATTGACTAGTTTATATCCTTTGCCCTCTTTACAGCCATGCCACAGAAAATCCCTCCTAAGTCTGTCCAGCTTTTTCATAACTTTGGGAGGTATGGGAAATAGAGACATTACATACGTAGGAAGTGCATCAAGTACAAAGTTGATAAGGATGAGCCTCCCTCCTAGTGAAATGTATTGTGCCTTCCACCTAGCCAATCTTTTTTCCGTTTTCTCTAATATTCCATCCAAAATTTCCCCTGCCTTATGTTCACTGCCCAGAGGCATACCAATGTATGTAGTTGGCATATTTTCAACTTTGCACCCTAAAATGATTGCAAGATTTTGGATATTTGGCACCTCTTTTATCGGGAACAAACTGGTTTTTCCCCAATTAACTTTCAAGCCAGAAGAAGCTTCAAAAATAGTCAAAATCATTCTGATGTAACCTATTTGTTCAACCTTTGGCTCACAAAATATCACTGT
>NW_006239077.1:224851-225875 GCF_000226075.1 Solanum tuberosum | reverse complement strand
CTACCATTTCCCCTTTCCAAACTCTCCTGTCCCATAAAATAATTATTCCCCCCCGGCTACCATCTGCCTCTAAATGTATCTCTCCCACCCATCTATTGTCCCAGATACTATGTATGAGTCTATCTATATTTCCCCCCAACTTTGTTTCTACCAAAATATACACATCTGCACTCCATTGATTAATCAGATTCCTTACCACTCCCCTCTTTCTTTCGTCATTAAGTCCCTTCACATTCCAAGACACGACCTTTATCCTCATCTATGCATAATGGTTAGTCTCCTCCCACTTATTCTAGGTTCGCCATCCTTGAATTTCATATCGAACATTAAATTCTTGAGCTCTTTTGGAATTGTGTTATTGTTGCTATTTGAGGATTTACCCTTTCCTGCGTGTCTCTCCAAATATCTCTTTTGATCCAGCTTCATGCACAAAGCATAAGCCTCTTTTTCACATCCCTTGATGGCTGCTCCAAAGGCTTGGCCTAATTTGATCACATTAAGGTGTACCCAGATTGTAGCCCTTGTCTCTATCATCTCTTCCGTGAGATTTTCTTCGATGCTCAATGGTTCTGGTTCATTGTAAGTGACCAGCTGATTCTCAAAACTTTCTAGAAAGGAAGAATCTGTCCCGCTCATACAGTAATTATTTGTCTCCCCTTCAAAAGCTATGCTATCTTCTTCTTGAGTCATGTCCTCTGCCTGAGCCTCCTCGATTCTCTGATTTCTGGTTTTTGGTTCTCCTTCTTCCATTTGCATGTGTTTTCCCAGTTCCCAATCCATTATAGAGTGCTTAAAAGGATGTTTTGCTTCTCCCCAATTTGAGTTGATGAAATCAGAAAAAGGCTCAGTGAACAAAGCAGTTCTGGGCTTGCTAGAGAGGCCCAAAAGTTGTGTGAGATGGGCTTGTGTTTTATTCAGATTTAAAGTGTGCTCAGGGGGCCCACTTCCACTAGCCATGTGACTGTTGTCCTTTTCTTGTACCCCTTCCTTGTAAACCTCGATATCCGTTGTTTTCTTTGTTGCT
>NW_006239077.1:148181-223533 GCF_000226075.1 Solanum tuberosum | reverse complement strand
TTTGGGTGCGCACAGGGTAAAACCCCCGCTCCTATGCAATAGCTCGTAAACCACATAGGAGAGGTAACCCGCACTAGGCAAGCCTGGTGCGACGAGCTCAACCCAGAAGGCAAACCCCTTGCTTTCGCTGGCAAGGGGTTTCGAACTTGAGACCTCCAACATGGAAGTCCCAAGCCCAAACCACTGGGCCACCCCGAAGGGTTTTCACTTTGAAAACCCAAAATTCCAAAATTCCAAAATGGGTCTCACCCCTTTTTATCTCTCTTTAGTAGATCCCAATTAGTAGTATAAAAAGTGAATGATTCAAAGAGAGATGGATATATAGCAATGATTGAAGCAAAAAAGACGATTGGACAGTCCTTACATAAAATTGTGAACAAAATTAATGTTAAAAAATAGGCAAAAATTTAGGGGAGTTCCAAAAGTGCACCAATATTGCAAACATGAGGGACTAGTAGTGCTCCATGTGAAAACTCAAGAATGACTTTGAGCCTTAACCAAAAGATGAGGGACTATTTTGAGCCTTTCCTCATATTTTCTAAGTCTATTTATTTATTATTTATCTATAATTTAAGTAGATTTATTTATTATTCTAGAATAGGGTTTTATGTTTCATAGCTTCATTAGGATAACGTTAAGTTATAGTCATTAGTTTGGAATAGGATTTAGGACTCCTACTTTCATAAGAATTAGATGTAATAAGATGTAATAACTCCTATTCAAAGGGGCTTTTGATGAATAAAACAGTAAGTCATTTTTTTCAGCAAAAAGCAAGAGATTAGAGTTCTCTTTTTTTTTCTTTTTTTTTTTGAACATTGGTAAAGTTGTATTCTTCCGCATTAAGGACATGCTGGCCACCTTCAAAATTTACAGCCCTAACCAAAATTACAAGCTCCCTATTAATTCTATAATTTGATCTACATCTTCCATACAGAGCTATTTACACCAAAAAGATAAAGATACCAAACAATTCCATTTTACTTTGTGAATGGAAGTAGATCTATCTTCAAAACATCTCCCATTTATTTCCTTCCACACTGACCACCATATGCATGATGGTATTAGCTTCCACCACTTCTTTTGAGTCTTGCTACCCCCCTTCTGATCCAACATTTAAAAAGATCAGAGGTGTGTTCTGGCATAGTCCAGCTACAGCATGTGATGTTGAGGAACATCTCCCAGATCTGTGTAGTGAATTTGCAATGTAAAAATAGGTGTTTGTTTGTTTCCCCAGTCAAATTGCATAGGAAACACCTCTAAGGTTTCAGCCTCTCTTTAATGAGCTGATTTATATATCGCCCTATGAATCGATCCTTCCCTAAAGATTCATAACACCTTTATTATGAGTTTTCCATTTGAGAGTGTCTTGCCTTCCTGCAGTCCCTTGCATTGTTCCAAGGTTCAGACCTTACCTTTAATGAGTTGATTTATACATCGCCCTGTGAATCGATCCTTCCCTAAAGATTCATAACACCTTTATTATGAGTTTTCCATTTGAGAGTGTCTTGCCTTCCTGCAGTCCCTTGCATTGTTCCAAGGTTCAGCCTACCTTTAATGAGTTGATTTATACATCGCCCTGTGAATCGATCCTTCCCTAAAGATTCATAACACCTTTATTATGAGTTTTCCATTTGAGAGTGTCTTGCCTTCCTGCAGTCCCTTGCACTGTTCCAAGGTGCTAAAAAGGTTTGTTAATCTGTTCATTTCTAAATCATGCATCAGCCTTCAAAAAGTCAGGTTCCACCCTTGTGTGGACCATACTTCATTCAGTGTAGACCCTGTAGTTGGTTCAAGTTATAGATGTCACGACATAGCTGTTTGAGGCTTCCAATACCCCACCAATTATCCTCCCAGAAAAATGTCTTCCTTCACATTGAAGCTCAGCTTTTCTCAGAAAACCTAGCCACAGGTTTCTTATGGATCTCCACAGACTGGTATCATAAGGGCTATTCACCCCTCTTGTCTTCAAGAAGCCCTCTTTCCTATAATTTGACAGTGCTTTGAGAAATTTCGTCCATCTAAGCCATTTGCTTCCAAACCCCATCTTAAGCAATATTCCCAACAAAAACTTTCAGTTAACATGGTCATAGACTTTCTCGATGTATAACTTGCACATGATGCCTGGTTTCCCTTCCTTCTTTCTGAAGTCTATACTTTATTAACAGTCTGTACATCATAGGTAATTTTGCCTTCCCTTTATGAATCTACCAATTTATACACAACTTTCTAAGTCTTTCAGTGAAGATCTTGGAGATCAACTTGTAAATACCTCTAAGGTCCCTCAAATCTCTAGCTCCATTCTTTTTTAGGAATCAAAGCCACATAAGGGGCATTGGAACTTTTTTCAAACACCTCTTGAGAGTAAAAATTCAACACAGTTGCCATTATATGTGTTTATTAGTTTCCAACATTTGATTAAAAAGAACCATAGTATATCCATCTGGTTTAGGAGTTTTATATGTTACACATAACTTAAAGACATTCCCGGCTTCCTTCTTCTCGATAGGCTTCTGTAATTCTTCTTGTTCCTCTGTAGTGACTGAAGGGCAATTGTTCATGTTACAACATGGTCTCCACTCCGCAGTGTCAGAGAATAGCTTCTCATAAAACGTAATGATCTCCCTTTTGATATCAGTTGTCTCCACAATAGTCTCCCCTTCCACCACCAACAGGTCAATATACTTGTTCGGTTGTTCCTCATATGAACATCGACTATTCTTTGGAAGAACTTCGTATTTCTATTCCCTTGTTTTAGCCTCGGTGTTCTGGACCTTTGCTTCCAAGTTATTTCTTCATCTTTAGCGTAATCTTCAAATTCCATAGCAGGTCTGCTTTTCTGGTAACCTCTTCCTCATTCAAGCATCTTTGTTGTTGTATTTAACCAGTTCTGTAATTTGGTTCAGAAATCAAAATTTTCCCCATCTCCAAATTCACATATGTGCTTGAGCTCCATTCTTTCAATTTCTCTTTCAAAGCTTTAAGTTTAGTGGCTAAGATATAATTTGGCCTTCCTTCTCTAACAAAAGATGTCCACCAAATCTTTGACTCTATCACTAAGAAATTCAGTTTCCAACCACCAAATTTCGAACTTGAAGTAAGATTTGGTGTGCTCCCGTCTACCATATTGTAACATAATTGGAGTATGGTCAGAACCGATTCTATGGAGCATCTCTTGTTTGATATTGTTGAACATATCATTCCATTCTACAAAAGAAGAAGAACCAATCAATAGGGGAAGATGTTTCCAAACAAGTTTCCTAGTCCACGTATAGCTTCCCCTACCAGTTAAGGATCAAACATCTCCTAGTCTTCAATAAAGTTATTGAATTCATTCGTGTACCTAGTGCTTCTGCTACAATTCCTCTTTCCAGAGGTAGATCTAACAATATTGAAATCATCACCTATCACCCAAGTCCCTGTGAAATGTGAATAAGCTCCTTGTAGCACCAAACTTCTTGGCCTTCACTGTTACAATTTGGAGCATAAACCCGTCATATGCCATTTGAAGTCCTAAATTTTATCCAAAATTGCATGTCAAGAGTATAGGACCCATTGCCCTCCTATATGTTGCTATCCCACATCATTAGAATGCCTCACCTAGTTCCACTAGCCTCTAATTGCTCATACTACTTAACTCCCACATTTCCCACGTTGTTTGATTGCTCCCAAATATTTTCTAGTTTTGTTTCCAGAAAGCAGAAGACATTTGCTTTCCATTTTAAGGATCAAACTATTAACCATTCTCTTTGCCCTGACATTTAACCCCCTCAGGTTCCAAGATATTATTTTGACATTCATTATTTTCCAATTAAATCTTCCTTCCCCAGTTCCTTGCCCCTATGCTTTTGAGTTTCATATCAATGACCAAACCTTTCAATTCTTGTAGGTCTTTTTCATGGAGTTGCCGTAACCACAGGCTCTGACTCCTGTTTACTTGTTTGCTATCAATATGCATGAAGAGGGCCAAAACATCCATTAGCAACCATGAATATCAATCCCAAAGTTCTTGCTCAGTTTAATCACATTCTGACGAACACACTAAGATTCATCCATCTCCCCATCTATCTCCTCGACTTGAGACTAATATTTAGAGGTTCAGCATCCTCGATACGCCATATAGCAGTCTCAAAAGATTCGACTAATTGCACGTCTTCTTTGTTTCTTTTACTATCAGTTTGTGTTCCTTCTCCCTTTAATGTTTCTCATGGCATTTTCACAATCGTCCCCAGGTTCTTGGTTCGTCAACTCAGTTATTTTTGGAACTGATGCTTTTTAGTTATTTGAGTCGTCATATCTCCAGAACTGCTTATGTAAAAACCAAAGGTTGGACTGTATGGACCACTAAGGAAGCTAGAAGTCCTTATGGGGTAGGTCTATGGAAAACAATCAGGAGCCAGTGGCCTAAAGTGTGGGAAAATTCAAGAATTGAAATAGGAAACGGAAGGAGGATATCATTCTGGGTTTGAGTCGTCATATCTCCAGAACTGCTTATGTAAAAACCAAAGTTTGGACTGTATGAATCGCTAAGGAAGCTAGAAGTCCTTATGGGGTAGGTCTATGGAAAACAATCAGGAGCCCTAAAGTATGGGGAAATTCAAGAATTGAAATAGGAAACGGAAGGAGGATATTATTCTGGAATGATGTGTGGGTTGGTCAATACCCCTTGAAACAGTTGTACCCTGTGATCTATAATCTGAACCAACAGAAGGAGGCAGCAGTAGCAGATGTCAGGGAGAACCAAGGATGGACCCTCCCTTTCAGAAGAATTTTGAATGACTGGGAGATAGACAACCTAACAGATTTCTTTAATTCATTGGTGCAGGCCAATAACCTTAACACAAATGAAGACAGGCTACGATGGTTGAGGGCAAAAAATTGGAAATTCACAGTAAAATCAGCTTACAGACACCTTGATAGGCCAGCTGCAATGCTCTTACCATGGCCTTGGAAGATGATATGAAAAGTTAAATACATCACAAGGTGGCTTGTTTCACCTGGTTTGTAGCCATGCAAGCAGTACTAACTCAGGACAATTTAATGAAAAGAGGAAGGCAATTATGTTCCAGGTGCTTTTTATGAAAGAGAAACTGAGCCAACAAACCATCTCTTCATCCATTGTAGAGTGACAGAAACTGTGGCAAGTGTTTTTTAACTTGAGGGTTTGGTTCATGCCAAGGCATACATCAGAAGCCCTAACAGGCTGGAATAGAGAAGGAAATATGTCAGGCCACAAGGAGAGCTGGAAGATAGTCTCTGATTGCATCTGGTGGACAATATGGAAGGAAAGGAATCAGGAATGTTTTGAAAACAAGAGCATCCCTTTCCCGAGCTTGAAATTGAATTGCCTTATAACCTTTTATTTTTGGTGTAACTATGTCCTCCCCAGAAAGGTGGAGGATATTGCTCACTTTTTAGACGGTTTATGAGGGGTATAGGTGATAGATATATTTGGTTTTGTTTACTGTAAACTCCTGATGTAATTACTACTGAAATACAGAATTGGTGTATTTTGTCTATAAAATGTTAACTTTCTCAAAAAAATCTCCATTGGCATTGAGTCCATTTAATTGTGGCTAACCATATTTAAATGATTTTGTTTGAGTAGCTGGGCTTAAGTAAGTAAAACTGGGTCTGTTTGTGATAATATCAATTTATTTCGTTCTTTATTTGTTGTTGTCTGGTGGACTAATCCAGAGCCAGACTCTAACAGAAGTGGGAGGGGGTTGTATTTGAAATTTGGCACTTGTTTTGAATCGTAATTTCTATATTACAGTTGTTTTCCTTACTCTCTTCCATATAGGACTTTATTGTCCATTCGTCCTTTGTCACCACTGCTTCATCTCCTCCGGGGAACACCTTGGTGATTCACACCAGAGAGGTATAATGAAGTAAGACCTTGATCTACTGTCTTCACCTCCTTCGGAACTCCTTCTACATCTCCTTGGGTTTTATTCTCTCTCATTTTAGATGGTTTTTTAATGAGGTCTCCTCATCTGTTTCCAGCCATCCTCTACAATGATTGCCGCTGGCTTTGAAGATTTGTTTTCCGTCCAGAGCTGGAGTGGAAGACCCATAGCTCTAATCAATGTTCGTTGACTAAATAAGCAGCAGCCGACAGTCGGTGACCACCATTCCAGATGAATCTTCACCCGCTTCCACCACCACTCCCCCTGCAAGATGTGTTCCGCCATATATATATTTGGAAACTCAAACAGAAAACGACAGCCACCCATCTCATACATGTTTACCCCAAAGACATTCTTTCAAGTACTAACAGACCACTTTCAGATATCTGCTAGCATTGGTTTCTCCTTCAAATATTCGCTGAAGCTGCCCACCACACACCTTTCCAGAAATCCATTCACAAGATTCTCAGCTCCTCCAGATATGTTGCGCGTGTTGATTCGAGTATCAGCAGATTCCTTTGTCAGCCATTTACTAGCTCTGACATAATCTGCATAAGGAATCTTTCGATAATAAAGGCCCCTTTGTATTGTTTAATGAAGTTCTCATTCTTAAATGTGATGCCACTCTACCCTGCATGGAACGTAACCTCTGGAATAATTATAACCTGTCTATTTTCCCCTTGTCCAGTCACTATGCTTATAAATCTTCCAAATTTGTTATGTTTCCTTGAGCAACAGAAGCTTATTTCTCACTTAGCTTCCATCTTCTAATGTGTGGACCAGAATCCTTTGATGCCACCCATAAAACGAAAACCAGCCACTCCATGGTTTTCCTACTGAAAGTAGTTCTACGCATCAAATATCAGCTTCAGCTCTGGGAATGAGCCTGGTAATATCACATGACTTAAAACCCACAGCAAAAATAAATCATATTCTCACTCATGTTAAGCTACTACTGCTTTTAGATTAATCACTAATAAATGATTAGTAAAAACTACTAAAACTGCCGGAAAAATTTCAGAGATCACTGGAGAAAAAGATATTTCTCCTGACCTCCAGAAACTTGCCTGAGAGAATTTCTCGCTTGAGTTCAATACAGTATCCCCAAAATTGCATTTCCATGCAGAAGTAAATAATAGAACTTTTTAAAAGCAATTGAGAGATCCCAAGAGTTACTGATCTCTTTGGTAAACTCGAAGGTTTCTCAGGTCTAAAGGAGGAGGAGGATTCTCTCACTTGGATAGGTGACACCAAGTCTGTTTTCTCTGTCAAAACAGCTTACAACTACTTAATGGATTTGGAGCAGTTCAATGACCAATGGCCATGGAAAGAGATATGGAAAGCAAGAGCTCCTTTCAAAGTGGCTTGCTTTATTTGGCTAGTTGTTTGGAAAGCCTGTCTCACTCATGATTAACTTCAAAGAAGGTTTTCGTCTATGTTCTAGGTGTTTTCTATGTCATCAGGAAGCTGAAACCAATGGGCATCTTTTCTTGCATTGTTCAATTACCAGACAACTATGGCAACTTTTTGCAGCATTAGCTCAAATTGTTTGGGTGATTCCCCAGAGTACGTTTGACCTAATATGAAGTTGGAACAATATACAAGGAGAAACTTGTCACAAAGAGTGGTGGAAGATTGTTCCAGCTTGCATATGGTGGACAATTTGGAAAGACAGGAATGCAAGATGTTTTGAAGGCAGGTGCAGTTCAATCCAGAAGATCAAGAGCTCCTGCATTTCTCTTCTTTATTTTTGGTGTAAAGAGAAGTAAGTTGAAGATGTTGAATCATTACTAGACTTTATGGCCTCTTTGTAAGTTCTGTTTGAGGCTGTATCTGTAGATATGATATACCAGGCCTTTTTTTAGGGTGCTGATGAATATAACATGTTACCAATTTCAAAAAAATCTCCCAGGAAAGTGGTGCAAGATATCTCCTTTGAGGTAAAATGTTCCACTTGTTCAATGAAAGGTGTGGACAAAAGTATAATGCAAAAGGGAATCCTTTGAAGATGCACCCAAGGGTGTGACCAAGTGATTAGTGAAGTTGGTTGAGAACTATGAGGTCTCAAGTTCAAATCCTAGCGGAGGCAAAAACACTAGATGATTTCTTTCCATCTCTCAAGCCTTAGTGGATAGATTTACTTGGTACCTGTACTAGTGGGATGTAACAAGTACCCCGTTGAATTAATCGAGGGGCCTACAAGTTGGCCCAGACACCACTGTTACCAAATAAAAAAGAGAATCCTTCGAGGATTGACAATTTCTTTTCTTAAGTAGTACGCCCAGAAAATAGGAACTGGCTAACACATTGGGATGCAAAGCTGAAAGAGTGAATAGGTTAAAATCCTCCTAAACTATCATCAGCGTGAGTTTCATACCTAAACTACTGGGTGTTCACAGAACCCCTGAACTACTATGAACTCATACTAAAATCCCCCCACCCCCGAAAGAATATGACAGGCTACGTGAACATCATGCTCCAAAAGCTCTTCCAAGGAGTTTCATGTGGCAGTACACATGGAAAAAAATTTGAGTGAATGGTTAAAATTCCCTAAACTACCATCGTTTTATTAGTTTCATGCATAAACTATTGAGTGTTCACGGAACCCCCTTGAACCCATTGTGCCAGGTGTACTCCTTTTTAAGACCTTTTTCATCTCCCACGCGGCTCTCAGGAAGTTATCCTAAATATTTTGCTACATATTCAACTGGCGGATTTTTAATTAAAAGAAAGTTATAGTCCAGGGTAACAAGAACATCCAATGGTATAGGTGTTAAACTCGCAAAATGGTGATAAGGTTAGGGTTTTTTAAAATATATTTACGCAAGTTAAAAAGTTCCCAACTAATAATTAATGAGCAGTTCAATACTTGAAGAACAACTTCTGAAAAGTGCACCCAAAAGGAGAAAAAGAAAGAGAAAAAACATTGTAGTACTTAGCCAGATGAATATACTACTCTATAAAGTTCATCCTTGATTTAGAAGGCTTTTTATCTGATATTAAACATGTTCTGTCACGATAATGTGAATTAAAATAAAAAATGACCAAAACATCACCATACTTGCACCAAGTCATTTCCCAGCCTCTCAAGAAAATTATACAGTTGGCAAGTGAACGCAATTTTATGACTGAAAAAATGTACAAAATCATCAATCGGATTTGATATCGAGCCAGCACTTCTGACAGATGACTACTTACCTCGTGAATATCAACCAACTTATACAGTTGCTGCACCAACTTGCTAACTGACTCATCAGTACCAGGAACAACTGTTGTAATACGAGAAAGCCCTTCAACTTCAGCATGTCCAACAGCTAAACTCTGGAGAGGAAATTGGAAAACAATTAATTATGAAGAACACCATAATGAGAAGCCAAAAGGATATGAAAACTTAGCTTCTGTTCCAAAAAAAAAACAAATATTTGAACCTACTTGGATGTTATACCCTCGTCGAGCAAAAACTCCGGTGACTATGTTGAGAACTCCAGGAGAGTCATTCACAAGCATTGACAAAGTGTGTGAGCGGAGCCCACTTGTCTGGAAGAATTAAGCCAAGGACTAAAGTGAACATCATTTGTAGGCACTTTTCAAATGAATAGACTATCAGTTGAGACATGGAAAACATGAAGACGTGTAACTCAAGAATGAAAAGACTAGAAAAAGCTGTTCTCAATCTGAAACATCCTTAGAATTGCAGAATATTTATGGGCCATGTTACCATGGAAATTACTCAAGCAAACATTAAGGCAAAGACAACTGAGACAAAAACTAAAATGCAATCAGTGAGAAATTAAGGAGGCAAAGCTGCAGCTTTTTAAAATAAGCAAATACAAATTCAAGTTAACACTAGGTTTTTGCCAGAGGGCACAAACCAAGTTTCATATATTGTGCATAAAATATTTATAGGGAGAGATTTAAATGGCCTGACAGGTAAAGATAGCGAGGACATTGAACAAATCCATGGTGGTTATTGTTATAGTACTAGGAATAAACTAAGGGAAGGCCACATTAGAATTTGCATTCTCACCTAATTACTTGGGGGGGGGACCCATAGTCAAACAGACTTTATCCTTACAAGAAGACAAGATAGAAGTATATGCAAGGATTGTAAGGTTATTCCGGGAGGAGTGATGACCACCCAACATAGGTTAATAGTCTTAGATACAAAGCTTAGGAAGAGAGTGAGAAAGGTCAAAGGTGACAGATTAAGTTTCAGATATTGTGCTTACAATCTTCATTGGAGGAGATATTAATGGCCATGTAGTTAAAGGTAGAAGCGACTTTGAACCCTTCGGGGTGGCCAAGTGGTTTGGATTTGGGACTTCCATGTTAGAGGTCTCAAGTTCGAAACCCCTTGCCAACGAAAGCAAGGGGTTTGCCTTCTGGGTCGAGCTCGTCGCACCGGGCTTGCCTAGTGCGGGTTACCTCTCCTATGTGGTTTGCGAGCTATTGCATAGGAGCGGGGGTTTTACCCTGTGCGCACCCAAAGGGTAGCGGCTGCGGGTTTCCCTTGTCATCAAAAAAAAAAAAGGTAGCAGCGACTTTGAATAAGTTCATAGTGGTTATGGTTACGGTACTAGGAATTACGAAGGGAACACTATATTAGAATTTGCTTTAGCTTATGATGTAGTGGTAGCTAACACATATTTTAAGAAGAGAGATTCTCACCTAATTATTTATAAGAATAGGGGTAACCATAAATTGAATTTATCTTTACAAGAAAATGAGAATAGAAGTATATGCAGCTGTGGCAGATTTTCCTTAATCTCAGAGGCATATCTTGGTGTATGCCTAGCAAGATTGATGAGACTCTATTCAGTTGGGAGATGGCTGGAGTTGGGGCTACAAACAGAGAAAGATGGAGGATGATCCCTGCTAGTATTTGGTGGACTATATGGAGGGAGAGAAACGAGAGATGTTTTGAGAATAGGAACAACAACTTGCAGGAAGTAAAGCTTAAGTGTATTTTGTTGTTCTGCGTTTGGTGTACAAATGTCTACTCCAATGAAACTGAGTCAATCATAGATGTTTTAGGATCCATTTAGATTTGGTTCAGTTTTTGGATAGATTAGACTTCCTTTCTGCTTTTGTAAATATGGTTTTTCAGTACTACCTAAGTACTAAATGAAATACAAATGTTACCAGTTTCAAAAAAAGAATAGAAGTATATGCAAGGACCGTACGGTTATTACATGAGAAGCAATGACCACCTAACATAGACATGAAGATTAGGAGTAGAGTGAGAAAGGTGATGACTTGCAAACAACTGCAAATTAGGTGATGGGCACTAAAGGGCGCTAAAGAATTATTGTTTCAAGAAAAATACGGGAGAGGGGAGCTTGGAACTTCGAGGGAGACATAAGAAAATGTCAAGTTGCATTAGAAAGTAACAACTGAAATGCTAGGTGTGCCTAAAGGTCTAGGACCTCAACCACATGAATCCTGGTGGTGGTATGAGAGGTACAAATAGTTATTAAAGCTAAAAGTGAGTGTTAGAGGAAGTTTCCAAAGGCAAAGGACGGAGAATCCTTAAAGAATACAAGAGACCTAAGAAGGAAATTATAGTAAATCCCGAAGGGAAGTTTTAGATGGCTTGTATCAAAAGCTAGGAACACAAGAAGGGGAGAAAGAAATGTTAAACTAGCATGACTAAGAGAGAACACTATGTGTTTCCAGAGAATGGACTACTGGTGAGGGCAACAGTTCTGGTGGAGTTGGAGGATTTGGCAAAAAATGAGGAATCTAGATGGAGGCAAAAGTCCCGAGTTCTCTAGCAAAAACAGGGGATAATAACACTATGTGTTTCCAGAGAATGGCAACAGCCCACAAGAGATACAACAACATTGATAGATTGATAATCAATGGGGAGGAAGTTAAAGATCAAGAAGCTATCAAGGTTAATATGACTGAGTTCTAAGGAAACTCTATACTGAATCTGAGATGTAGAGGCACTCTTTTGAGTATGTTAATTGTCCAAGAATCTCCCGGGAGGAACAAGATTGGCTGCAAAGTCCTTTCAAAGAAGAAGAATAAGAAGAAGAAGAAGAGCTAAAGATTATCAAACAATGTGATGGGGATAAGGCCCCGGGCCTGATGGCTACACCATGAGCTTCTTCAAGGTCTGTTGGGCAACCTTGAAAGATGATTTGATGCAAACAATTCAAAATTTCCATCAGAATGAAATGTTTGAGAAATCGTCAATGCCACCTTTATAGCACTAATCCCCAAGAAATATGGAGCAGAAGAACTGAAGAACTTCAGACCAATAAGTTTGATGGGTGGAGTATACAAAATCATAGCCAAGCTCCTTACAGAAAGAATGAAGACTGTCATGTGAGAATTGGTAGATGAACACCAAATGGCATTCTTGAAAGGAAGACAGATCATGGATGCATCATTGTTGGCCAATGAATTGGTGGACAGTAGGGTGAAGCAAAATCTAGTTGGAGTCCTATGTAAACTTGATATTGAAAAGGCCTATGACCATGTCAATTGGTCATTCCTTCTAAACAATCTGAGAGACATGGCTTTGGGAACAAATGGATAAACTGGATCAAAACATGTATATCTACGGTGAAATTCTCTCCTATCATCAACGATAGTCTAAAGGTTTCTCCCACTCACAAAGAGGTTTAAGGCAAGGTGATCCAATGTCACCTTTCTTATTTATCTTAGCCATGGAAGGCCTCAATCCTATGATCAGAAGAGCAAGTGAGAATGGGTGGATAAGAGGCTTCCCTGCAAATGCTAACAAGGGAAATACTATGGAAATCACACATTTGTTATATGCATATGACTCCTTCATATTCTGTGAAGCTGAAGTAATGCAAATCAGGCACTTGAGGGCTATTCTAACCATTTTTGAGGGAATCTCAGGTTTACATGTTAACTAGCATAAGAGTTGCATGTACCCTGTTAACCAAGTTACCAATATGCAAATACTTGCTGAGAACCTAGGATGCCAAATGGATTCCTTACCAACTAAATATCTTGGAATGCCTCTTAGTGCAAAAAATGAAGAGGTGGAAGTATGGAGTGAAGTGTAGGAAAGAAGTTAGAGAAAGTTGACAAGATGGAAGAGCCAATACCAATCTATGGGAGGCAGATTAACTCTCATAAAGACAGTAATGGATGCTCTCCCAACTTACATGATGAGCCTATTCTCAATCCCAGGAAGCATAGAGAAGAAAATCAACAAACTAAGGAGAGTCTTCTTATGGCAGGGGAACAAAGAGAAGCTTGGGTACAACCTAGTCAAATGGGATGAGGTGACCCTCAACAAAATACAAAGGGGTATGGGGATAAAAAAGTTGAAAGTACAAAATGTCAATTTGTTGATGAAGTGGCTTTGGAGGTTCTGTATTGAAGATTTGGCATTATGGAGAAGATTCATCTCACATAAATATGGTCTTCAAAATAATTGGAAAACTATTGGAAGACTATGGCCTCCTTTTGCCCCCAATATATCATTCAAAATTGGAGATGGGGTTAAAACTGATTTTTGGAATGAAGAATGGATAGGGGATAGGGACTTGAAAACCTTATTCCCAGATTTATTTATTCGGAGTCTACAACAGATGGCCATAGTGGCACAGGTATGGAGCCCTCAAGGGTGGGACCTGATTTTCAGAAGGGCTCTAAATGACTGGGAGATTAGTAGAGTAGCTGGACTGTTGCAGGTGTTGAATCCATTCCCAGGTGTCATAGAAGGACCTGAAAGACCAATATGGAAGTTCCCAACAAAGGGAGTTTCATTGTGAAGTCTTGTTACTGAAATATGAACCATAACCTGAGAATGAGAATGGAGTGTCCATGGAAGTTAATCTGGAAGATCAAAATCCCACAAAAGGTGTCATGTTTCTCATGGTTGGTGATCAGAAAAGCATGTTTAACTCACGAAAAGTTACAGAGAAGAGGTATACAGATCTTCTCAAGGTGTTATATGTGTGATAAAGAGGCAAAGATTAACAACCACTTATTCCTACATTGCAAAACAGCTGTAAATCTGTGGCACATGTTCTTAAGTATACTTGGAGTTAGTTGGGTAATGCCAAAAACTTCTTTAGACATGTATAAACACTGGGTAGGAATGAGCAGAAGAAGAAGATCAAAAGAGGACTGGTGGAAATATATTCCAGCTTGCATCTGGTGGACACTTTGGAAGGAAAGGAATGAAAGATCCCATAATGGGCAAGCTAGCAGTATTCAGAAGATCAAGATGATATGGTGGGGGAGGTAGTAAGTCTAGTCGACTTCATAGGACAATTGTAAAGATACTTTTTTTTTGGGGGGGGGGGGCTGGTTATCATGATGCCCTCTTGGGGTTGTAATTCCCACCTCATCAATTTTTACCGAATGAGTTTTTTGGTGTGAATACATAGTTACCTTATCAAAAAGAAAAAAAGTTATCCTTACTTGTGGATGGAATACTAATCCGTGGATAAGTTATCCCAAGATAAAAATGCAAAATAACAAAAGTACCCCCTTAAACCCTCTTTTAATCATCACTTTAACATTCATGTATATTCAAAGAATTTTTAATACCATTTATAATAACATTCACAACCTTCACTACTCGTTATTTTTATGATTATATATTTTCCCGTTAAAAATTTACACTATATAAATATAATTTTAATTTATGAATATATCATACGTTGAATTTATTTGACTAAATCTTAGAGTTAAGGCTCAAAATAGTCCCTCATCTTTGGGTTAAGGTTCAAAGTCATCCTTGAGTTTTCACATGGAGCACTAATAGTCCCTCATGTTTGCAATATTGGTGCACTTTTGGTCCTCCCCTAAATTTTTGCCTATTCTTTAACATTAATTTTGTTCACAATTTTATGTAAGGAATGTCCAATCATCTTTTCTTATATTTAGTAGAAATAATAACTCTATGTGAGAGAAGGTGATAAGAAGAACACCTTGTTCTGTTCAGTAGAAATATTACTGCAGTTAAACTAAGAACATCTTAACATATGACGTTGGAAGAAAAGAAAAAATTTGTACTATTGCACGTGAAATTATCGTGATGAACCTCTCAACTTTACCAGCAATACGATTTCTACTAAATTTTTCTTCTCATATTCTCTCACATAGAGTTATTATTTCTACTAAATACATAAAAAGACGATTGGACATTCCTTACATAAAATTGTGAACAAAATTAATGTTAAAAAATAGGCAAAAATTTAGGGGAGGACCAAAAGTGCACCAATATTGCAAACATGAGGGACTATTAGTGCTCCATGTAAAAACTCAAGGATGACTTTTAGCTTTAACCCAAAGATGAGGGATTATTTTGAGCCTTTCCTCCTAAATCTTATGTTTATTTAATTTTGATTCCTCTTAAATGTCCATTTCACTATTAAATTACATATTTTTAATCAAATAGTCTTTTAATCACTTGAAAATTTGTGTTTATATATCAATTAAAATGAAGATAACTTTGATATTTTACAATATATAAGTAATAAGTGCTTAAATGAAGTGACATCAACAAGAAAATCTTTTTTACTTTAACAAATTTAAGATGAAAGTTCAATTTTTAAGCTAAATAAGATGTAAAATTTATTTTTAAGAGTGAATAACCAAGCTTGCAAAGAAAGTTAAAAAAATTAAATAAAATGGAGGATATTTTTGTAAACAAACAACTTATTCTTAGAAATTATGCCATGCATGCATGTTATTTGAATATGACAAACCAAACAACCAAATCAAAAATAATCTCAACATAACTAATCACATCATAACTTATCCTAGCATAACTAATCCCAGCATAACTTGTCTTCAAATCAAACGACCCTGAGGGTTTTAGGATAGAAGTAATACTAAATATATGCATTGAGGGTTTAGTCAACATGAGAAGAGAGAAATTGAGGTGAGACTAGACGGGATTCCAGTGCCAAAATGCAAACAATTTAGATATCAAGGCTCGCTATGTCGAGAGAATGGAATGATAGATGAAGGTGTTACTCATAGGATTAAACTCAGATTTGAAATGAAGAGGTGCTACCGAGATCCATCCTAATCTCAGTGATGGCAAAGATGAAAGATCTAAATTGTTCCTTCCTTTGATTCTTTTATTTGGGAGCAAAAGTGATAAGCCTTCCATACAATATACAAGGATAATGTAACTGTAAAGGCATGTTGCTTTGATTTTCTATGAAAAATTCAACAAAAAACCCTTCCTGCAAAAATGCACAATTAGGTTCATATCCTTTATAGGTTATAGCAAAACAATCATGTGATTTTACACGATCTAGAGCCGAGCAACATTGTTGTCAAATGCCATCAACTCAGGACAAATTCCGTAGAAATGTTGAATGAAAAAGGATGTATACATCAAATCCTCACAAATGTGTAAAAAGATTCATCTAGAAAGGAACAAAGGCACCTTTGAGGAATAGTTAACCACTTCTTACATCTTCATCATTGAGAACACCCCAGTGAGCATCAAGAACTTGATTGACTCCAGAGTTGTCATCTGTCTCGACAGGATAAACATCTCCCTTCATTTAGCAAAAAAAAAAAAGAAGTGCATACAAAGTGAGAAATTCAGGCTATTGTTGGAGGAGGGGAGGAGAAGAAAGACATTAAAGGGTGTGCATTGACTATATGCACCATCTCAGGTTTTAATAAGATGCATTTTGTGGAATTGATCTTTTCTCTAGACAATTCTTTAGTGTATACTTCTAGTATAAAGGACTTTGATGCAAGAAAGTTTACTTATGAAAAAGTAATATCTATGCAAAAACATTTCACAAAACTATGTTAAATAAATAAAACAGATACACCTATGTTCTTTTTATGTTATTGAGCAAATTTGTTTTCACACTCATGACTATTGCATGACTTTCTTTTTTAAGCATATCACAAACATAAACTGATTTCTGATAATTGAAAGAAAATGACTCGTATATAATTTCAACTGAGTAGAAGAATTCCGGCCTCGCCGAAAGTTACCAGCTAGCAATTGGCTGTGTGTGAGGAGAATTGTTAGTTCATGAAAAAACAAATCATATATTGCTACAAAGAAACAAGCAAAGTCCATTGAAATTGCATACCTCAGCCATAGACATAGATTCTCCAAGAGGAGTCTTCTTGGTTGTCCCCGAAACAGTATTAGCAGACATCGCAACTTCAAGATCTGGGTATGATGCTGCTGAAAACCGCCAAAAAGGAGCAGATTCCCCCATCTTTTCCCTTCTCAAGGCAATCTAAGTTTTAACCAATCAGGTGAACATTGATTCCTTGGAAAACAAATTTAAATAGCAAATATAAAAAAAAAAATATGCTACTCAAAACTTCGAAAGATTTCCTTCCAGGTACCTTCCCAGTACGCGCAATTTCTCTAATTCCAAATTTACTTAAGTTCCTCTGAACAGCCACCATCTTCCCTGGATCACCAGTTACCTGTATTAATGATGACAAGCATCTTAAATGCAGATTTGACTTTGGCTCAAATTTGTAACTATTTCAGCCATGACATGCAGGAGAATTAATGCTACTTGCAACTACTAAGCATTGAGAGAACCACAATCTGTCCGTTCAAAAGTGTTGTTAGCAAAACACGTCAACGCTTATTGAGATCAAAAAGACGAAATCTTGCTAAAACTGCTGGCCCTTCTGCAGTTCACTCATCCATGACTAAACACCATTGACATAAAATGAGAGCCTAAAAAAATCTTTTGGGCAAAGGGAAAGCAGGGTTGCGTGTTTGTAGATTAGTTTTCATGATTTTTCTTTTCCCCAATTCTAACTCCAAATAACTAGAAACCATAGTCTCAACTTTTCTTCTTTGGTAAAATATTACTATCTTGAGATATAAACTATATAACACATTGTTTTTTCATTACTTTGTTGAGTAATATATACAACACAAATTTCGTCGACATTGGCCCTCTGAGCTTTCCCTGAAATTTACTTATTTTTCAGAAGAGGTGAAAGTCCCCATACTCGAAGAAGTACGTGGTGGATGTACTTAGAAAAGCACTACGCATCGTTGAGATAAATACATGTTGACCACATGAAGACACCGGAAATTATGGCACAAGATGATGGAAAAGCATCAGAAAATCAAAGGACCCAACTTTGATTTATCCTACATGCCTAAGCCTTGGTGGCGGAGTTATCCAATTTTATGTATTGAAGATGCAGGTAATAATTGAATGGTTGAGGTGCAAACCGCACCCAAACATCAGTATTATTGGAAAAGGGGATGGAAATAGTAGATATAACAGGAGACTGACATATGATCTAATAAATCAATACTAGATGTTATTTGCTTCATAAGAATAGAACTTACTGCTATCAAATGAAAGAGCTTCACAAGAATTAGGACTAACCTTGATTATCAGAATTCATTTGGAAAGAAAAATGAAATTGTCAGCACTGCGAGATATGATCTATTTCTTTTTGATAAAGAGATATCACCTATTTATTGACAATAGAACAGTAGATAAATCTTATGTTGACGTCAGATTTTTATCTAATTGTTTTCCTTTTTTCTCTGAACATTGATTTTATCAAGTGTTATCTTTGGTTAGAGATCAGATTCTATCTACTAACTTGGGGTAGTCCTTTTCATTAGTTACACATAAAGCTTTATTTATTATAGTAAAAAGGATGAGGGTCTGGGAATCAGAAATCTTAGGCTGCAAAATGAGAGTCTTCTATTGAAATGGTTATGGAGATACATCAATGAGGATAAGGCTGTGGAAGGAAGTCATTGTGTCTAAGTATGGTGAAGCTAACCCATGGTGCACGGAAATGGTAACTGATACCTATGGAGTGGGAGTATGGAGAACAATTAGGAATTTATGGCAATTAATGGAAGACGATATTTGCCTCAAGGTTGGCAATGGAGCAAAGACAAAATTTTGGAGAGATAGGTGGCTTGATCAAACTCCATTAAAGGAGGCTTTCCCTGACCTATTTCTTATTTGTGTAAACCCTGAGGTGACAATCCAAGAGTGCTGGTCCACACAGGGGTGGGATATCTCTTTTAGGAGGCGTTTAAATGATTGGGAGATAGAGAGGGTAGCACTGTTACTGGGAAAAATAGGGCAAGTTTCTATTAGCAGTACAGAGGTTGATATACCTCTTTGGAAACACAATGGTAATGGGCTATTTTCTGTAAAGAGTGCCTACACAAGAGGTCTCCAGGTGACTAATACAAATACTCAATGCAAGTGGAATTATTTCTGGAAAAGCAGCATTCCTACCAAAGTTAAGTGCTTCACTAGGTTGGTTATCAAAAGGGCCTGCCTAACCCAAGAAGTGCCACAGAAGAAGAAAAGACAATTGGTTCCTAGGTGTTTTCTGTGTATGGTGACTGAGGAGACAAACAACCACCTTTTTTTGCATTGCAAGTGCACTGCTCAGTTGTGGAATTTGTTTCTCAACATTACTGGCTATAGCTGGACCATGCCTGAGCATACAGCAGACCTTCTTCTTAGCTGTTGGATGAGAAGAGGGGGAAGTAAGAGCCAAAAGAGATGGTGGAGATTGATTCCCTCATGTATATGGTGGTCAGTATGGAGGGAGAGAAATGCCAGATGTTTCGATGATAGGTCCAATTCCATTCATAAAGTCAAATGGAATTGTATTGTATCTTTACTTTTTTGGTGTAAACAGCTATGTATAGAAGATACTGATCAGATTATAGATCTGATAGGGAGTCTACAGTTTAACTTTTTGGTGGTGGCAAGCATATCCTTAATGCGGAAGAATGCAAACTTACCAGTTTCAAAAAAAAAAAATATAGGGGTTCTGACTATTTAGAGTTCCTACTCTATAATAAGACCTTTTCATACTTTGTTTGGATTACACTTGAATAATAGGCGAATTGATATTGGTGAAAATATCCCTCTCTACTCTCTTTTTACCAAAAAAAAAAATCTACCTCTGTATTCTCTCTTACTATATTTTCTCTACTTCATTTTCTCCCTCTCTCTCTCTCTCTCTCTCTCCTCTCTATTTCTTTTTTTTTTTTCTATTCTCTCAGTTATCCTCCTTTTCCTCTATTTCTCCGGTCTCCCTTCTAGCCCTGCATTAGTAATTCCCTAACAGAGTTACATTACTGAAACCATTTTAGGTATCTATGTACAAAACATATGTCTAACATTTGATATCCAGTTCACAAGCATCAAGTTCAAGAAAGAAAAAGATGGATTCTGATCTGTCATCAAACATCACCTCAATAGTCAGTGAATGATCAGAGATATCCACAATTTTTGCCCTGAAAACGTCCACCAACCACATAACCTAGTAATGACCAAAAGATTTGGATCAATCATCACATAATAGTAAAACCTTAAAATGGTAAATGTTACTCAGATGACATATTAGAACCAAGAGACAACAGTATAAGAACCTCCGCACGGTATTTCGGATCTGCGTTGATTTTGATAAGCATTAGTTCACGTTCAACTTGTGGCTCCTTTGATAAATCTTCAACCTGACCATCAATTTTTAAAGAATAAACCAAAAACACCAAATAAAAAAAGAAAGTAGAGGAGCAGAAAAAAGAAAAGCATTCATGTTACACCACCTAAAGCTTGAGACTTCAGTGAAGGCTCTTTAAATAATAATATAAATTCTTTTATCAACAACAACAACGCCACAGTCCCAAACAAGTTGGGTGTCGGCTATATGAATCCTCACTGACCACATACTCCCTTTAAGCTCTTAAACTCAGCTGATTGAATCATAAATTAGTGCAAGTACCAAAGACCGTATTTGTAACCAAAGCTGAAACCATTTCCATGATTTTGAGTATTGAATATCTTTCAGCCATTAAACAACATTTTTCAGAATAGCATTGGCACGTCCAATCAATTGACACAAATCTACAGACCAGAGAAAATTTAGACTCAAACATTAATGCCATCACTTCAATTTAGATACCATATGAGACAAACAATTCAACAAACTAGCAACATGTAATATGCATTACCAAAGGGGTGGATTTTGCTAATACAAAAACTGGTAACACCGTACTCTAACCTCAATTGAAGCATGCAAAGATGTTAATTTGATCCAAACTAATGGTATTAAAAACTATACATCCAAGACATTAGTATGATTCACCAAACAAGTGGTATAAATGCATATCCACTTCATTTTTTATGACAAGGGAACCTGCAGTCACTATCCTTCAGGTACCCACAAGGTAAACCCCGCTCCAATGTAGTAGCTCGCAAACCACTTAGGAGAGGTGAACTACACTAGGCAAGTCCTGTGCTACGAGCTCGAGAAAGCATGCAGTGGGTTTCAAACCTGAGACCCCCAATTTGAGAGATCCCTTGTTCAACCAACTCGGCCACCCTTGCAAGTTAATGCATATCCACTTCATTATTCCACAATAAAGTCTAATTCTCTTGTTACAACCTAAGCCCATACTATTGGGTCATGCACCAGACTACTCCTAAATGGTCGACCTCACTAGTTCTAGTTCAAGGAACCACGATCCTGAGTACTTAATCAAACAGCTTATAAATTGAAATACCATATGAAGATCAAAATTATCACCTTGATCACATTAACGAGCTTTTGTAACTGTTCCATAACTTGCTGTAACACCCTTTCAGTTCCAGAAACCACTACAGTAAAAAGAGCCTTGTCCTTGTTTAGACCAACAGCAAGAGACTCAATATTATACCCCCTTCGAGCAAAGACTCCCGCAATACGATTGATCATTCCACTTTCATCACCAACAAACACTTGGATAGTATGGCGCCTCACACTGTAATCACATTCACATACATTTACACCAGCAATTCAGTATTCTAACACTCACTTTGAGCTTTTGAAAATCACTGGAAATTAATAGTAGATGAAAATATTACACTTGTAATAAAAAATTATCTTTTTAAATAATAGAAATGTATTGAGGTCTAATTTGATTACTTATACGATTAAATTATATAACTTGTGAAATTGTTTAAAATAATGTCAACTGTGGCTGGTAGCTAACATCTCAAAACATTTTTACAGAGATTGTTGAAAGCAGAAAAATTTGACCACCATGTCCAGAAACCTTTCTGATATATAGTTTTCAATCTAATCTTTGTAAACTATAAACTTATATAGTTTTAAGAATAAAATCAAACTGATTTTCTGATCAGACCTGGAAGAAATTTAAGCGAAGAAAACGTACTTTGTTCTGGTGGATGAATCGGAAGTTGTGACAGAGTGGTCTTCATTTGCATGTTTTTCATCAGCTCTAATGGCAGAAACTACAAGTGTTTTGGAATTTGAAAGGGTGAAATTTGGTTTCGAAGTTGAAAATCCAACAACTTGGGAAAAACCCAGATTGGGAATAGAGGAATAGAGAGAAACGAAAGGTCTATTGAAGGTGGAGTGAGATGAAACAGCCGCCATTAGCAATAACGTTTAGAGAGCTTGGAAGAGGAATGCTTTCGTAATGCAAAGATGATTTCAATTTGTCAAAAAGGGTAAAAGAAAAACTCATTTATTTTTGTTCCAAAAAAAACACTACAATCTCCCTAGGGTCATAACCATAATAATTAATTTGAAATAGATATTGGATTATTTTATTCCATATTTCATTTGGTATATTAGTAAATTTTGGGATTATTTATCTTATTATTTTTTCTAATAATGAATAACTTATCTTATATATATGTGCTAGGATATCTTATTTTGTTTCTAATAATGAAAATAAGTTGTCTTATATATATGTGGTAGGATATCTTGTTTTATTTATCAATTTCCATAACAAAGGACCCCTTATAATTTAAAAAAATATTAGAATCATATCCATTAGTTCACTGATCTTCTTACAATTTAAAAATTCAGTCAATCTTGTTGGAGTGATAGCGTTTGACTAGATATTTCATAGTTGTTATAATGAGGTATTGTAATATATGTATATTGTCATTTGGCATTTAGATCTCATTTAGTTGTTATGTGTAAAACTATGCAACATTTGTTTGATATTTTTGTGTATCAAAAAAGGATTGTATTATTTAATCAAACAAATAAAATGAGTGTGAATGAAAAGGGCAAAAATTGATAGTCTCTTCCCGTGAAGTTATGATCATAACTATTGGGCACTATTTAAATACATTTTGTTCTATTTGTATTTGAATTTTACTATGTGCATGACATTAATAATGATTCCGTAATTCTTTAATATTTTACTCTTATACATAATATTCTTCTATTATTTTTCCTGTTCGGTCATCCTAGGCTTGAACCAGATACATTGGGCTATTACACAATAGTTGAGTATCATTGTACTTGAGGGGTGATTTTATAATGAGTGTATTGCTTTAATGAATGTCGTTGTTGTTATAGGTAAAATATTGTTACAGAGAAGTAAAATATAACATGAAAATTGGTTCAAGAGAAAATTAGATTGTTATATAGAGAAATGTTGTTATAAAGCTTGGTTGTTATAACGAGGTTTGACCGTATTATATTGAAAAAGAGTAAAAAAATATCCTCAACATATCACAAATGGCTCAAAAATGCTCTTCTTCCACAAAAACAAATGCCCTTAATGTTTTTTTAGATATAAATGCCTTTTGTTAACATAAAACTGATACGGAATTGGTGAGTCATTTAATGAAACAAATGACTTCATCTAATTGGTCCACGTAGATATTTAGATTCAACCTAAAAAAATCAAACACATACCCAAACCAAAATAACTCGTTCATGCACTGTTTATGATCTGTTCCTCTATGTTTTTATTTTGATACATAACGTTGTTCTTTGTGTTGTAACTCATCCTTTTTTTTTTGCTTCTTCTTTATCTGTAACAATCTTAAGAATAAAAATTAAACTTATGAAATCTCTTTCATCTTCGTCCCCTTCCCCACCTCCTACCCCAATCCGAAGAAAATGCCACCAAATACCAATATCCATAGAGCCCTACTCCAATTTTAAGTTAATTAATTGACTCCCCTCTTTCTCATCCTAAAGTCGAAACTCAAAGTCACCTTTCATATCTTTATTTTTTCATCTATTATTCTCAAAGTTTATACTAATATAAAACCCAACAAAATTACTTTGTGGGTTTGGGTATTGTACATGAGTGGGTTGGATCTAATAAATCTACTTAGACCAATAAGATAAAGTAATTTGTTTTATTTACTGACTCACAATTTCATGTTATTTTTTTTTTGTTAATAAAGGGAATTTATAGACCTAAAAAACATTGAGGGCATTTTTTACCACTTTATGTATTATATTTCATAACCAAACTAAATTTTAAGGGATAATTACATAGATCTCCCTTAAGGTTTTACTCTACAGCTACACTCACTTTCTCTGTGGTTTACAATATTACGTTTGTCTCCTTTATTTTAATTTTCTTGTGATTATTCTATAACTTATTTAAAATAAAGGTCGATAGCTAATTTAGTCCCTATGTTATAAGTTTATTCCGATTTTGATTCTTGTATAATTCAACTAAGCATTACTAATCTTCAATTAATATAAACATGCGATTTTAATCCTTCAAATTAACGAAAGTTAAAAACATAATATACTCCATTAACTTTAAAATACAGAAAATTTGGCAAAAAAAATAATCAAAGTGAAGGTCAGTTTGATCGGAAGGCTTGCCTCCATTAACAAGCATAATATTGAGGTCGTCATCATCAACAACTCTTCCCCTCCAATGCAAATCATAATCAAATTGGTTAAAACAAACTATATTTTCATACTCGTGTACACCGAAGATTTTCATATGTTCTTGTTCAAGAATCCCCACCAAAAACGGTCTTTTCACTTAACATCTTAAACATTTTTAACCCACCAAAACGTATTCACAAATAATAAAAAAGAGAGACAAATTCAATAAGAAGATATGAGAAAAGCTTTATAAATAGAGAATTTGAATTAAGGACTGAACCTTAGGATCTCACAACCATGTGAATTCCATCTAAGCATCATATAATATATATCATGACACACGTCCATTCTTGAAACAATTGAAAGAAACAACAATATATGGACCAAAACTTAGTTTTTTTCTTCTTTTTTTTCTATATTATTAAAGTTAATTATTCCGTTAAGTTTTTAACGCCCGTTAGTTGGAAGGATCAAAATTGCATGTTTTTATTAGTTGAAGGTTAATTATGCTTAGTTAAAATATATAATGAACAAAAATAGAACAATTCTATAACACATGGACTAAAATTGCTATTTGTTGTCAATAAATCTAATTTTTTTTTTACCAAAATTGAATAAATCTTGTAATGACCCGAGTCAGTTTTGAAAAATTTCATAAAATTATCGTTTTACCATCCCGATAGTTCTCTCAAGCCATTTCTGATCAATTTGTAAAGTTGGTTTCGGAATTTGAATAAAAGATTGTGATTTTTGGAAGTTTTAAGTTTCTAAAAGCTTAAGTTGTTTAAAAGTAATTTTCGGTATCAATCGGAGTTTTCGAGTCTCAAAATGAAATTATGTCGGTTTCATCTGCTCCAAAATATGAAAATTGGTTTGGAGAATCTTCGTTTTCAGGTTCAGGGTTGTTTTGTTGATTTGAGCCCTTGAGTTGGAAGTTTGGATGATTATGGACTAAGGGTTGACTTTGGTCAACATTCAGAGCTCGTATGTTTGGATCAGATTTCTGATGATTTCATTATATTTGGGAGATGATTTTAAACCTAGGAGAGGTCTTGGTTGATTTTTTGGAGGTTTCGAGGGCAGTTTGGTCTTTTTAAGTGTTAAGTTAGTTTATTGTGGATTTCATGAGTTTCGGATCAAAGAGACCTCAAATTCGTGTTTTGATGGTTCTATTGAGTCTGAAACATCGAGTTTGATTGGGTAGCCTTTATGATTTATGTACTTGGGGAATCTGAATGAATTAGTTGGGACTCTACATGGTGTGTTCAGTTCCAATTAGGATTCTTGGAGGATACTCAACCATAAACCCTAGTTCATGCCTATATAAAGAGTGTTATATTCCCTTTAAGAGACATCTCAAATATTCCACAAGTTCATGAACAATTATAAGGAGATCAAATCCAAATATGTCACGATCCAAAGTACACCACAGACGTGACATGACGTATAAGACCCCGAGAGGCCCTACACAAACCACTTAGCATACATCATACAAGATAATAGAAAACAAAAGATCATACAAAAGAGTTTGACAAAAGTGGAAGTCTAAGCATAAGTCTCAAAGTCATCTATTACATCAAAGAAGTGATTGGGACGTAACTCATACATCACATACGAAATTTGCAATATTGGAAATGACATGAAAGCAATAAAGGAGTTTCGGTCCTTGGAACATGAGAATTCACCAATCCCCAATGTCTATGGAGGATCACTAGCCACAAGTATGGAATGTAGGAGCGTCGGACCCTAGTATGGGATGTAGGAGCGTCGGACCCTACATTAGTGAAACAATGTAGGTACAAGTATGCATTAGTACATGTAATGTACTAAGTTTGAGGCAATATGCATAAACGTAGGCATGATGACATAAGTAACTTAAAACGAGTAGCATGATCATAATGGGTTATTTAAAAGCTTTATAAAAAAGATGACATGAAAATCATGAAAGCATGGTCAAGTATATTAACATAACGGACAAAGGAAATGCTTAAAGAAAACTTAGTCATTTTGTGGGATATTTAGCTTTAGCTGACAATAAGACCATGAGAGCTATATCATGGAATCCAGTATATCTCTCATACCGAAAGAAGGGGAAACTACTTGCCAAGGTAGAATTCGTACATATAATCAATTGCTAAAGTGGATCCACTAGCTAGGTCATTTAAAACAATCCTACGGGGCACGTAGTTTGGGACTAGAGATTGCTACTAGAGACTACCATATTTGAGCCTCCATCTCAAAACCCTCTGTGCTAAGTCTAAATCCCAACGGAATAGATAAAAGTCAAATATCATTTTACCATTAGGAAAGGCAATGATCAATACCAATCCACACATTTCAAAATCAAAACATAGAATAACTCCTTAAACATTATTCAACTTAGATGAGAAAACTTTTCACCAATGTGAATTCACTTGTGAGAAATACCTTTCACAATCATGATCATCATAGTAAGTGAGAAATCCTTTCGCGATAACATCAATACCTTCCTTTCAAAGCATCTTCAATTCATTTACAATAACTTCATGAAAACATGCATATCTTCATAAATTCATAGTTCATAGGTTCATCATAGAATCATGGTTGAAAAGTATAATTTAGGCATGGATAAATACAATTTCAAATAAATATCATAGGATAACATCAAATAATGCATTAGAAGATTTAATTAATCATAACTGAACAAAACCACATTCATTGAATTGAAATCCTAACTTGATCAATTGAAAATTGAATTGAGGAATTGAAATACTTAGGGACCCCATGGAGGAAAGGACTCCATGGGTGAATACACACTTTGATCCTTTAAGCCCAAGAAAATGGAGAAATTGAAGACTTGACTGAAACCCTAACTCCTCTTCTTCTTCTTCTTCTTTCTTAGACTCGAGAGAATTTGGGAAGATGAATTTGGTCAAGCACTGGGTTTGGACCGCAGGGAACCGTAGCATGGGGGGACGTCTAATCCTTTTGCCGCCGCAAGGCTGGCTAATCGTACGCAGCAGGCTCGAATACCCCTGGTTCTGGAAGGACCATCTAATTCTCCGGAAAGGATCAATTGAAATCCTCGAATTGTTTCTGCTAGACCAACATATTTCCCTGGAGAACCCTAGAGGATTTAGGAGAATGAGTTGAAAATGAGTTAATTGGGACTAAAACGTTTATATAGGGCTTAGGGAGATAGATAAAATGACATAGTATTGGGTTTAACCAATTAGGAAAATACCCAAAAGCCCTTTTAAAATAATTGTTGAGCCTTACCTACGGACCGTATTGATCAATCGTAAATAGGTTACTGGGACCCTTAATTTAACCATCTTTTTGACGGAATCCATGTACGTTTTGTAGGTCATCCTACGGTCCATACATGTCAACCGTAGGAAGTAACTTTGACCTTCAAAATTTCACAAAGTCTGGGACTCACCTATGAGACCTATTTACGACTCGTACATGGAACGACGGACCATCCTATTGAACCGTAAAAAAGGTACTGGATCTTGACCTAAAAATTTCACTTTCCTCATTTCCTACGGTTGCCATCTACGGCCCGTTGAAGCATCTGCGGTCCATAGGTGGGACCTGTAGATACAGACACCAGCCCAAAAACTGTATTTTTCTTCTTCTCCAAATTCGAGGTGTTACAAAATCATCCTAGTTCAAGAAATGCGCCATAAACGACCCTCGAATCATGGATAAATCTTATGAGAAAAGAATCAAGGGAGGAACATAATTGTACCCATATTGATTTACCAATATATTCATGTTTCTTCATATTTTATTTGTGATTGTAATTTATTTTCTATCACTTTAAAATTTGTTGCAAACAATTATATTCATTTTTATTTATCAACTCCCCTTCCTTATATTAAGATTACTTTAATTACTTTGTTTTAGATTTTATTTAAAGATCTCGTTTTAAATTTTCTAAAAACATTTTGAATGGATGATATCGATTTCAATTTGAAAGGATATATAAAACTTTTGATTTCCAATTTATGTGGCACAAATAAAATTTAAAAAGTCAATCAAACATTTATTTAATCGTAAATTTTTATACATATATTTAAATTATTTTATTATTGTAATTTATAATACATTTTATGTAATTTCTAAATATATAAATTATTAAAAATTACATACTTAAATGACAAAAATATACAAGGAAGGTAATAATAAACTAACAATAATCTATCAATAGTCTCTTAAAAACTCAAAGACTATTACTCCCTCCGTCCCAATTTATGTGACTTACTTTCCTTTTTAGTCAGTCTAAAAAAGAATGACACATTTCTATATTAAGTAACAATTTAACTGTAAAATATCTATTTTACCCTTAATGAAATCATTTATAGCCACACAAATTTTTATCATTCATTTTGGACCACAAGTTTTAAAAATCTTCATTTCTTTCTTAAACTCCGTGTCGAGTCAAACTACCTCACATAAAATGGGACGGAGAGAGTAATAAACACCGTGGTAAAAAATTTGAATATACATTAAAAGTTAAAATATTTAAATTGAAATAAATCATTAAATTTTAGTTCAAATTAGGTGATAAAAATATTAAATTGAACTAAGAAAAAAAGATGACTTAAAATTAGAAACGATAAACACACAAATTGGGACGGTAGGAGTACCAACCAATGAAAAACATTTTAAATGTTTGGGCAGAAGGATTAGGTAAAACAGTACTCATTACAAAACAGCGTTAGTGTCACGTGATTCACATGGAGTAAATATATTAGAATATGAGAACCAAAAGGTTTTGTCCAAATGCATAAATATCCAATAATATTTCAGACTAGTCACAACTTGTGTATCTGTTTCCTTTAGGCGTTAATGGAGGAAAATAAGGTACCATTTCTTACTTCAATTACACCTTCAAAGGCTTCATTTGATGCCGACGAAGATGATATTAAAGCGATTAATGGTGTGAAAAGCTTCGTAAAGGAATTTCATTACGAATCGAAAAAGTTGTGGTACTTAGCAGGACCTGCCATTTTCACTTCCCTTTGTCAATACTCATTAGGTGCTGTTACTCAAATCTTTGCTGGACATGTTGGAACCATTCAACTTGCTGCTGTTTCTATCCAAATCTCTGTTATTGCTGGATTTTCAGAAGGAATACTGGTACCTACTAATGTTTAATCTTAATTTTATTTCACTAGATAAGGGAGAAATCAATCATGTGAATATGGAGTTTTCTTCTTAATTTTGGGGCTAAATGTTGAAAATAGCGAATTGTTTTTTGCGCTTTCATAGTGTTTGGTAATATTCCCCTGTGAGCTATGTTCGGAATTGAGTTAGACTCAAATATCATTTCTTTTTAAAAAAATTGACTGTTTCGCTTTTTTGACAGTTGGGAATGGGAAGCGCACTAGAGACACTGTGTGGACAAGCATATGGAGCTAAACAGAAAGATATGCTTGGAATTTATATGCAGAGATCATGGATAATACTGCACGCAACTGCGCTAGTTTTAATGTTTTTGAATATATTTGCCACACAAATTCTAAGATTAATTGGGCAACAAGAGAAAATAGCGGAATGGGCAGGGCAATTTTCGTTATGGATGATACCAATGGTTTTTGCTTATGCCTTTGAATTTCCTATCATGAAATTTCTTCAAGCTCAAAGCAAAATTATGACTATGGCCGTCATAGCTGGAGTTTCATTTGCTATGCACACTTTGTTAACTTGGCTGTTTATGTTGAAATTGGGTTGGGGTTTGGCCGCTGGCGCAGTGGTTCTAAATTGTTCGTGGTGGTTTATGGTGACTGCAAAAATGATGTATATTTTGTGGGGGAATTCATGTGGTGAAGCTTGGTCTGGATTTTCATGGGAGGCCTTCAAAAATCTTTGGGGATTTGTTAGATTATCTCTTGCATCTGGGGTCATGATATGGTTTGTTACTCTCTTTGGATCAATTTTAATTTATGGTAATGTTGTTTTGTTACCGGGCGGAGCTAGAGCTATCGAAAATATTAAATTTGTTTTGTTTACTACGCAGCTTAGAACTTTGGTATTTCATGTCCTTGATTCTAGCCGCAGGGTACGTTGAGGATGCAGAAATCGCTGTCGATGCTACTTCCATATGGTTTGTTATTCACTCACCTACTCCCACTACTCTTTACTTCCAACTTGACAGAGTATTGTACTACTTAATAATAAAAACTTTAGGAGTGTATGCAATGGAAAGGTGTAAACTATCCAATCAATAATGACACATAATGGAATGAAGTATTAGGGTCTGATTGGTAGGAAAGAATATCCCCCCCCCCCCCCCCCCCCCCCCCCCCCCCCCCCCCCCCCCCCCCCCCCCCCCCCCCCCCCCCCCCCCCCCCCCCCCCCCCCCCCCCCCCCCCCCCCCCCCCCCCCCCCCCCCCCCCCCCCCCCCCCCCCCCCCCCCCCCCCCCCCCCCCCCCCCCCCCCCCCCCCCCCCCCCCCCCCCCCCCCCCCCCCCCCCCCCCCCCCCCCCCCCCCCCCCCCCCCCCCCCCCCCCCCCCCCCCCCCCCCCCCCCCCCCCCCCCCCCCCCCCCCCCCCCCCCCCCCCCCCCCCCCCCCCCCCCCCCCCCCCCCCCCCCCCCCCCCCCCCCCCCCCCCCCCCCCCCCCCCCCCCCCCCCCCCCCCCCCCCCCCCCCCCCCCCCCCCCCCCCCCCCCCCCCCCCCCCCCCCCCCCCCCCACCTTCACCTCGTCAATTTTTTTATTTTTATTTTTAAATTGTTTTTGAAAAATATTTTAGGATCGGAAGTTTGGGTCACGTCGTGGGTCAGATCTCAGGATCGAATTTTGGAACGGTCGTCGATGTCTTATCCTAGTTCGGGTGTAAGGGTTGAGTGTTATATCAATTATCGGGATTGATTTTCAGGTTATGAATTATTTTCATAAAGAGTATTTTCTAGTGTCAAGCAAAACAATACAAGATATTTTTTAGAAAATATTTTTCATTCACCAATCGAACATTAAAAAATATTTTTTACCCACCAATCAAACATGAGAAAATAAGTTAGAAATCCACTGGTTTTCTAAATAAACATATTTTAGAAAAACATGTTTCTTCATACCAAACACACCCTTAATATTATAAAAATTACAATATATTAAATAAAATCTTTTTCTACGACTTCAAGGCTCTAACATTATGACTTTTTGCTTTAAAGGTGGGTTATTAAAAGTGAAGTATTAAACCTACTATGAAACTAGTACTATTTAATTTATAAGTAAAATAGGTTATGAGCTATGAATGTGGAAAAGGGCGATGGATGAAAAAGTAGAATAATAGAAAGCATATCTGGTGAAAGGGGATTTTTATATTTATTTTGGGAAGTCATTGTAGTTGGTTTCCACTATGACATTTTGCAAGAAAAGTTGAAGACAAAATACAAAACTTGATTCACCTACTCATATTTAAAAAATATAGACATTTCTATGTTTGGTCACTTTGGTTAAGCACAAAAATTCAACAAAGGATGAGAAAAAAAAAGAGCAGGATTTTTAAAAGGTTGTTGTATTATTATAAATCATCTCAACATAACAACGACAAATCCAGTATAATCTCATACATAGATACGTGGTATCCAGTATAATCTCATACATAGATACGTGGTAAAGTTTACTGGTGTTCATCTAGTTTTGATTACTAACACGATATGAATTGCAGTGCAAACATAATAGGATGGACATTCATGTTGTGTATTGGATTCAATGCTGCAATAAGGTATGTATGTACTTTTGTCTAATAAAGGAGTAATATTAAACCTAGGAGTAAAGTGTGTAATTATTTTAATTTGTGGATGCAGTGTAAGGGTATCAAATGAACTAGGAGCAGGACATCCAAGAAGAGCAAAGTTTTCAGTGTTAGTGGTGTCAATCACTTCACTTGTAATTGGTGCATTATTGACACTTGTACTCATACTTACACGAAGCCAATATCCACTTTTGTTCACAAATAATGTGAAAGTACAAAAGATGGTATATGATCTTACTCCTGTATTGGGACTTACACTCTTCGTCAACACACTCCAACCTACACTCTCTGGTATGAACTTACACTATTTCTTCATTATATAATATTCCTTCTATCTCGTACACTTTTGAATTGACATATGTATTAAGAAAACAACTATTAACATAGTGAATTTATTATTTTATCCCTATTAATTATAAAGTAAATAAATTAAAAACTTTAGGGTATAATATGTAAAAAAATTGTCCTTTTTTGATTTGTCAAAATAGACAAGTAATTAGAAACAATTAAAAAGGAAAGTGGACAAGTAATTCGGGACAGAGTGACTTTAATACTCCATCTGTTCACTTTTACTTGTCATAATTTGACTTGACACACTTATTAAGAAAATAATTAATGATATAGGTATTTTATCAAACTATCCCCTATT
The DNA here is from genome assembly GCF_000226075.1 of Solanum tuberosum. Lineage (NCBI taxonomy): Eukaryota > Viridiplantae > Streptophyta > Magnoliopsida > Solanales > Solanaceae > Solanum > Solanum tuberosum. The sequence goes on along the minus strand of NW_006239077.1, from coordinate 190,621 downwards.
AAATGATGTTTTGATTTTATTTTTTTTAAATAAGTATTTAATGTTGAATGTAAAACATGGAAAGAAATAATTGTCTTTTCTTGATATATCAGAAGTGACAAATAAAAATGAAAATTTATTTTAGAAATAAGTGACAAGTAAAACTGAACGGAGGGAGTATATTGTTTTAGTAAAAAGATACTTCCTTCGTTCCTATTTACATGATGTCTTTACTAAAAATAGATGTTCTTTAATATTTGTCATTTCACACAATTAATGCATAAATTAGACTGTTCTTCCTATTTCACCCTTTGAGAGTTATTACTTATTAGCCTTGAAAGTATGCATTTGATCAATATAGAAAAACTAAGTAATTAACTCATGTTTATTGATCAAATTAATTAATCAAAATATTAACTCATGTTCATTGATTGAAACTTAACTTTAAGATCTATGGGGGTGATAACTAAATAAAAACGGAGGGATTATATATATATTTAAGAGTAAATATGCTTTTCAATTAAATAATGTACATGTTGAAATACTTTTTTTTTAGATTAAATAAGTACTCATTTTGAAATGGGTGAAATTAGACTTTACATCAAGTCATTTCTACTTACTTTATTGGTTGTCCAAATTGTCTACTCACCTTTTCACACTTTGACTATGATTTCCAAAGGAATGAATAGTCATTTCTTTATATTATCAGTATATAATATAAAATATAGCAGCATGTGGATTTTGTAGTCGATCGAAGAATTAAAAAAAAGAAGAATAAATCAATTCTTTATGATATTCTATATAAATGGTATATACTATGAGTATTATAGAAGATAGAAGAATAATTCTTGAAGGAATAAACTAGTTATATATGATACTTTGAGGAATGTTTTTCTTTAAGAAATAAATTAATTATCTACGATATTCTATAATACTTATACTATATACTATATAGTATGTGGTTATCACTCATCACAATATATTATAGTACTAGTGAAATTGTCTGCGCTACGCGCGATATTTATAAATTTATTTAATTGATAAAGAATTGCAAAATAAAATAAAATATATAGATATATATAGGAATAAAAGTGTCACATAGTTTTCGAGGAAAAATCCTTTCATAAGAAAAAAGGGAAAAAAAGAGAATGTGTAACATACAAGTCTTGTAGCCTGTCCTTTGTTACGTATATTTTGTCCATAAATAATTTAATTATTAAAAATTAATAACTGTTATTTAGTTAACATATTTAGATGTAATTTTGATTTTTACATAATAAGATACACAATTAAATTCAAAAGAATTTAGAGAATTTTAGTCCAAGAGAAGGCGATCTTAAAATCAAAAGTAACAATTAGGGGAAGATTAGAAGCGGAAGAAAAGAATTACATGTCATGTTTAAATAAAATCATTAAAAGCTAATATCATAGAAGTCTATACATTAAAAAAGAAAATGGACGTCCGGAAATTGATATAACAACTAAATCAAAGTTGTGTTAATGGAAATAAGATGTAGATTTAGTGATCACAATAATAATTTCTGTTTGTAGTCATTTTTAAATAAATTATTTAATATTCAAAAGATATTTATTCATGAAATTATAGATATATGCCTTTTAAAGAAGGAGATTGGATCAGTACATCATGCTCCCACCATAGTCCTTGAAAAATTGTTTGGTTTGCGGACAAAGTTATTTTGAAATTATAATCCTACCTAAATTTATATCTCAAATAAATAGACTATAAATTAATTTCAAGTTCGATCCTAGATATTCTACCTTATTCTTGTAACAAACGAATGATTTATAACAATTGTCAAATAAAAAAGGAGCGTGAGCTCTAAATTTTCCAACTTTCCACTGATAAGAAAGTCTAATCAAGCATAAAACTTCACATTAAAACTAACTTACACATGCAAAGAAACATATTAAAACTAAAAGAGGAGGAGAAAAACAAATCATATCTAACAATTCATTAATTACAAAGGTAAAGATAAAAAAAAAAAAAAAAATCTATATAGATTTTTTCGTCATGCCTAACTTCATAAGTTTATATATCTAAACAAAAGGTTTAACTAACATGATACCAAGCACAATAAAAACTATGTTTGTACCAAAATTATAAAAAAAATAAAAAAATGCATAAGAATTGCGTTGTATAAATTTATTGAAAAGGAGAAAAGAACTGTCATAAGAATAACGACTAAACATTTAGGCATGTAAATATCAATATTAAATTCTTTCTATATCCTACTTCAAAAACTACCTTGAAATTACTTGTACTTGAATTGAAACAAAAAACAACCAAAATCATCACAACCACATGAAATTCATTTTTTCATGTTTCTCAAAATTCAAAGAGTACACCAATAATCCATAAGTCATATTTCACTAAAAAAAAATAGTGTGGAAGTTTTGGTTGAATTTCTGATCTTTGAAGAGTTTCTTGGTCACTTCTCCTCTTCTTTTGTTAAATATCGAATAAAATCATTCTTCGTTAAGCAAAATCACTCTTTCTTGATCTGAGATTGACTCGCACAATAAAGATCTGAAAAATTTAGCAATACGAAGAATGTTGTTATGAATTTGAGTTTTGAATAGTGACCTTGCGGATTTCTGGACTTTCTGGTTTTCAAAATATATATATACACAATTAAATACTACTCAGTCCTAATTAAAAAACGGACAATTAAATATTATTATTTAATACAGTAATAAAACGGTAGAATGTGATAATTAAGTAGGTAAATGTTTTAATTGGATTGGGGAGAAGGCCCAAAAGACGTCATAATTGGGTTGTTACAAAGAAGAAGGCAAAGAAGAAGGCAAGGGGCTGTTATAACTAATGATGTACCGCTTTAAATTAAGCAATGAATATGTGGTAATTGCTTTCCGTTAGATGGTAAGAAATAGTTATTTTATTTGGTAGGGAAAATATTTTAAAAAATGTTAAAAAAGGAGAAAATAAAAAAATTGGTTTCTTGGCCTTAGAGAGCGCCACATAAGCATGTTTAATATCCAGCTTTATATATATATATATAGATTATATTTCAACAACTATTGATATATTATTTTGATATACGATATGTGTGAAAAGATATATATATATTATATCATCTATACTAAACGTTTGACCATAAATATTATTCACTTCATTTTGAAATATTTATTCACTTTATTCCGAAATCTTTGCTAAGGAAAATCAACTTTACTCTTCTTCCTCCGATCCTCAACTCCTCTTGGGCGATGTTACAAAAACAGAAACATTGCTTTATGTGGTTGCTTTTAATATTTAATAGTAATGTTGTTTACTTTTTGTATTATAAAAATTAAGTTGGATTATAATTTACATATTATGTGAAAGCACAGGGGTGGCAATTGGAGCAGGGTGGCAAGAACATGTTGCTTATGTGAACATTATATGTTATTATGTCATTGGAATTCCTTTGGGTCTCTTTCTTACCTTTTTCATCAAATGGGGCATGCCGGTATTAATCAATCATTTTTTCTCATCTTGATAATATTTTATTTTTCACTTTTAACATTTATATTTTAATGTTTGTATTAATTTAATTATTTTGTTTTCAGGGCATGTGGTATGGGATGTTATTAGGAACTACAACTCAAACAACTGTTCTCATTTGGATAACTGCAAGAACTGATTGGGACAAGGAGGTAATATGATAATATATACATAAATAATATGTATCACATAAATTGAAACAGACGAAATATTACGCAACTCCTAATGTATGCAGGCTTCTCTTGCTGGAGAGAGAATAAAGCAACTAGGAGGAAGCAAAAGCTTGAATGTCATTGATGGATATGCCATCAATTGAGACTCCAAAATGCAGTCAACATTGCTTCAAGATTTTAATGATGGAAACTCATAGAATTACTCCAACTCTTTTTCCACTTTTCTGTTATTTTATTTCCTTTAATCCTTGATTAGTGTGATTTATCATTTGAGAAAGCTTTTTTAACCTAGTTTTGGTATGTTCTTTTTTTTTGTCCATGGTCTTAAATATAGTTGCTCATTTTTATTTATTCAGTTTGAAAAATTAAGAGGTAATTTATTATGGAAGAATATATATTTTTCCTCTTTATTTCAATTTATATGACACGATTTAAATTTTGAGAATCAAACCTTTTAATTTAGATAGTAAATTTGGATATCAAATTTTTAAATATTTTGAATTTAGAACTTACCTCTGTGAAAACGATGTTAAAAGAAAAATTATGCTAGTGTTTGGGTATAAATTTTCAAATACTTTCGGCAAGTTATTTTTGGGTAAAGTTTTTATTGTGATATATAAAATTAACTATGGAATTTATACCATTAACCATGTGTTTAGACATAATATTTATAATAGAAAAATGAAAAAATTGTATGAAATAACAAACTATTAAATCAAATTAAATGCTATAGTCATAGTATATTTAATTGTAATTCGCAGCAAATATCCCATTTTTTTGCCATCTGATTTAATATACAATTAGCCATTTTTATACATTTCGGTATAAAATGTATAAAATGTGTTTTGTGTTTTGTATAAAGTGAGAGAAAAATGTAATATACAAATACAAATACATATATTTTTCGTCCTATAGACTTATAATTATACAAATACAGATCTTATTATACAAATTACAATGTATAAATGAATTTATACAAAACTGAACAATTTGTATAAAATTCGATGTTTGTAGCGAATTATACAAATCAAAAGACTCAAATAGCAAAACATAAAATTTGCTATGGAGCGCAATTATGCAAACCATAGCTATAACATACATATATGATTTTTAAATTTGCTATATGTGAAAGTTGCTCTAGAAAAATTATTTATTCAATTTCAATAAAAAAAATTAATATATCATATATTCGTTTATGTGTCCGTTTATTTATATAGTAAATACTTTAGTGTATAGAGTTTTAACTTACACACAGAGGATTGATTCGTCGATTCTATAAGTATAAAGTTATTTGTTCACAATCTAAGAAAAAAATTGAACAAAGCCTTTGATATAATCATAACACTAAATTAAATAGGAAAAATTACTTAAATACACAACACTTCTTTACCTATTCTCAATATTTCCCTACTCTTTTACTAAAATACAAAAATCCCTTATTTTCCCCCAACAACTTAACCGGATACTTTATTAGTTTAAGTATCCGCCCGTTATTAATTAAAGTATCCGCGCTGCTATATTATGCATCCGTCCGTTAATTAAGTATCCGTGCTGCTAACAACTTAATAATTTAAGTATCCACACTGCTATATTATGTATCCGAAAAACACTAAAAAAAAGATTTTTGGTAATTAATGAAAGAGTAGGGAAAGGAAGTAATTTCTTTCTTATACTATGTCATTTGCCTAATTTTTACAATTAAATATGATTTATCTTTTTCTAAACAAAATTAATCAGGCCCATAATCCATTTATCAAGAAATAAAAAATGTTTCATAGAAAGTTTCAGGCCTAAAAGTGCTATAAAAACCAAATTAAACAAATAAGGGAAAATAATAGTTTTAGTTCATGTGTTATTACCTTATCCTGGTTTTGGTCCTTGTGTTATTCGACTAAATATATTTAATCTTTAATTGAATAAAATGTGTAATTTTAGTCCTTATATCTAACTTGATGTTAACACCGCTAACTTTTGTCTCTTCTTTTTAATTATTCTTAAACAATCCCAACTCTGGAAACTGTTGCCATCCTTTTACTTTTTAAATCTTTTAAGTTAACACTTTTTAAATAATTTATCACAAATTTCCAATAAACTTGTAAAAGTTTGGAAATAAGAACAAATGGAAAAATTGTGATTCAATTATTAGTATATATATCCATGGCCTCGGAATAGCAAAACAGTTTTCTCCTTGCATGGTTGCCATTAACATCATAATATTGATATTCATCAAAGTAGATTATGGTGCAATGATAGGACTTTTCAACCCTTAATTAGGGGTCTCGTGTTCAAGCTCTGAATATGGAGAAAATCCTGTTGGAAGCACCACCCTCAAATATGTCCTGTAATGCGGAACCCAAATTTAAGCAGAGCTCCAATACAAGCATCGAACACCAGGTGAAAAATAAAAAAAAAGAATATTAAATCCGCTAATCGTAGATGTTTTGTGATCTTATTTCTTTTCTTCCGCTCATCTACTAATATTTGAGTGTTTGACTTCAAATTATTTGTAGATTAGAAGAAAAGAGACGAAAGAAGAAATTTGGTGACATTATTGCTTAGATTTTTTTTTTATTATTTTAGTTTTGATCCAAAAAAATATCTTTTTTATTTTTAAAATATCAAAAGTTAACCGTGTTAACTTTAAGTTATGTATAAGGACTAAAATTACCCATTCTATTTAATTAAAGGTTAAATGTACTTAGTCTAATAATACAAGGACCAAAATCACAATAAGCTAATAACACAGGGATTAAAACTATCATTTTCCCAACAAATAAAAAGGAAAGCAACAAAAAAAATATTGCTTCAACCCTTTCATCTACCATTTTGTCCAAGACAAGTTCTAAGCTAGAATCCATAAAGTTTATAGCTCAAAAGAAAGAAACAATGATCATGATTAATGAATGCTTCCCTCCTCCATGAATTGATATTTGGCTATCCAACTGCAAAGATCAGGCTTCAACCATATCTCAAGTCTATCATACATATATATAAAAATATTAATCATTAGTTTTAAAATCATTTATATCTCATATTATTCTCACCAATATGAAATTTATTTTTACTTCAAATCAATTTTTTTTATTATTTAATTAAGGTTTGATCAGTTATATGTTTTTAGAATAATTTTGTGATTGTGTGTTATGCGATTTTATAAACTATTGCTTATTTGATAAAATTGTATAAAGAATTGAGATAATTTTAATAGCTTTACAATTTATAGAATTATTATGTTTATGAAAAATCATACAATATAAAAAGTCAAAATTACATATCCAAATAAAACTTTAACTTCAAATGATGATTTCATATCACGCCAAACAGTTGTAAATAAAATTGGCTTTGGAGTTTGTACCATAAGATAGGAGACTAGAGAGAGTAGCAGATGTTAAATGTGTCTGCAAAAACGATGGTACCACATTGAGGAAATATTCGAATATCAGTACTCAAAAGTTTTGTGAAGAATATTGTGGACCTGTTTGGTTAGGGATGAGAATGGAGGAAAATAAGGTACCACTTCTTACTTCAATTACACCTTCAAATGCGATACATGATGTGGAAAGCTTCATAAAGGAATTCCGCTTCCGGACCTGCCATTTTCACTTCCCTTTGTCAATACTCATTAGGTGCTGTTACTCAAATCTTTGCTGGACATGTTGGAACCATTCAACTTACTGCTACTTCTATCTAGATCCTTGTTATTGCTGGATTTTCAGATGGAATACTGATACCTATTTTCTTAATTTTAGGGGCTACATGTTACTATTAGACTACTTTTTTGTAAGTATCCCAAATCAAATAATTTTGGGCAATTCTCCCCTCATTCATCTAGCTGCTTACAATTGTTTAACATATTTTTTCCGATTCAGTTGGGAATGGGAATCACATTAGCTAGAGACACTGTGTGGGCAAGCATATGGAGCTAAACAGAAAGATATGCTTGGAATTTACATGCAGAGATCATGGATAATACTGAACGCAACTGCGCTAGTTTTAATGTTTTTGAACATATTTGCCACACAAATTCTAAGATTAATTGGGCAACAAGAGAAAATAGCAGAATGGGCAGGGCAATTTTTGTTATGGATGATACCAATGGTTTTTGCTTATGCCTTTTGAGTTTCCTATCATGAAATTTCTTCAAGCTCAAAGCAAAATTATGACTATGGCCGTCATAGCTGGGGGTATGCACACTTTGTTAACTTGGCTATTTATGTTGAAATTGGGATGGGGTTTGGCTGGTTTCTAAATTGTTCATGGTGGTTTATGGTGACTGCAAAAATGATATATATTTTGTGGGGGAATTCATGTGGTGATGCTTGGTCTGGATTTTCATGGGAGGCCTTCAAAAATCTTGGGGGATTTGTTAGATTATCTCTTGCATCTGGGGTCATGATATGGTTTGTTACTCTCATTGGATCAATTTTATAGTGAGTTAAAGTATCATTAGTTATACATAACATAAAAAAATGTATAAAACAATGTACTATTAATACACAAAGCTAATGCAAACATTATTTTTGTTAGTACACTCTGAGTGTGTGTATATAACACTGATACACACATTTGGTCTAGTCAATATTAAAGTGTGGTTGTCAAACTAATGAATTATAGTTTAGAAGTGTTTCTCACACTTCCAATGTAGGTATGAACACAAAAAAGAATAGTAATTAGTTGTGTTTCTCGCACTTTCAATAGTTTAAATATAAAACTCATAAAAAAGAACAATTTAAATATGTTTTTGACATTTAACTCATTTTATGATAATATTGCTAGGTCATTAAATTTGTTTTTGACAAATATTTGCGTTGTTTACTGTGAATGCATGCAGCTTAGAACTTTTGGTATTTCATGTCCTCGATTATCGTGGCAGGATACGTTGAGGATGCAGAAATCGCGGTCAATGCTACTTCTATATGGTTTGTTCACTCACCCACTCCCACTACTTTCAATTTACCTTTTTCCGTTTCAAAAAGAATAAGTATATATATATATATATATATATATATATGTGAAATTTTTTATTTTATTGTTGTTTACCTACAACTGACACAATATAAATTGTAGTGAAAACATAGCAGGATGGACGTTCATGTTGTATATTGGATTCAATGCTGCAATAAGGTATGTACTTTTATTTAGTAAATAATAAATAATATAAAATCTAAGAGTAAAGTGTGTAATTATTTTTATTTGAGCAGTGTAAGAGTATCAAATGAACTAGGAGCAGGACATCCAAGAAGAGCAAAATTCTCAGTGTTAGTGGTCTCAATCACTTCACTTGCAATTGGTGCAATTCTTATACTTGCATTCATTCTTACAAGAAGACAATACCCAATTTTGTTCACAAACAATGCCAAAGTACAGGAGATGGTATATGATCTTACTCCTCTATTGGGACTAATTCTATTCGTCAACACACTCCAACCTATACTCTCTGTTTTATGTATTTTATTATTAAATTACAATATTAGAATATATATACTAGTGAATATAAATCGACAAGAAAATGGTATATGATCTTACTCCAAAGGATAGCTCAAAAGTCACTTTGTCACTGTACTGCGTGTTTATTAAGAAATCATTATTCCTCTGTCATCATTTTTTAATTAACACATCTATTAAGAAATAATAATTGACATAATGAATTTACCATTTTACCGAGTTAATATCTTAAAAGATCACTCAACTTTCACAATTTATCTAATAAAGTCATTAAACTTTATTTTGTATCAATAAAATAACCCAATTTAGATCTTTATATCAATAAAATCATCCAACTAAATTTATCACTCTTCAAGAAATTTCTAAAGAGAAGTATGCAGCAATGACATGAAAGAAGTAGACAAAACAATTTTTTTATGCCATGTAATATGAAGCTCAAAAAATAAATAAAATTAAAGAAAACTCATTAAGAAGTCAGTGAAAATGCTCTGCTCTTGCTCAAGTTATAATGGCCAAAACAGAACTCTGACGTCATCTATTTGAAGTATCTAATCTTAGCTCTGCTCTCGTTTCAAGTGATTAGAACTAAAATGTTTCTGTTAAAACTCATTAAGGTTCAATCATTAACTTAATCTTCTCATTTTCTAATTAGAACTAAAATGTTTCTGTTATATATACTAGTGAATATAAATCGACAAGAAAATGGTATATGATCTTACTCCAAAGGATTAGCTCAAAAGTCACTTTGTCAGTGTACTGCGTGTTTATTAAGAAATCATTACTCCTCTGTCCCTAATTACTCATCATTTTATCTCTATTAATTATGAAGTGGATGAATTAAAAATTTAGAATTTTAAGAAGTTTTATTTTTTTTCAAAGTAATTAATTGAGAATATAATAGGTAAATTTTTTTTGTCCTTTCTTGATTTGTAGAAATGGACAAGTAATTGAAGACAACTAAAAAAGGCAAAATGGACAAATAATTAGAGACATAAGGAGTAATAAAATTGATTAATTGACATTGTATTCATTGACTACATTGTATTCATTGACTTTGCACATTTAAATTTTTTTTAATAAATAGAAGGGTAGTTTTATTATATCACCATTTGAATATATTACCTCCGTCTACTTTTAATAGTCATAGTTTTTTCTTTTTTAGAATCAGACTATAAAAACTTTTATTAACATTTTATGATGTATTTTTCATCATATCGATAAGCAAAAAATTGCAATTTATAATACTTTTCTTATAATTTTTGAATATCTAATTTTTTTTGTTGAAAATATTGAATTAATATAATCTAATTTAACTTTGAAGATTAGTCAAATTGACTTTCGAAAAGCGCAACTAACATGATAAATAAAAATGAACGGATGAAGTAATAAATACAATGTCTTGAAAAATATAATAAGAAAATAACTATAATTAATGATAATAGTAAATTAGGAACTAAGTGTAAGTTATTAATTGATTTCAAAAAGTGGACATGTATTGTTGGACATACCAAAATATTATTGTGGACAATTATTGTTGGACGAATGGAGTAATTAGCCTTTTGAAAAAAAAATTGAACCTTTAAAATTTGTTTAAATTTTGAGTTAAGTGTTAAAAACACATCTAAACTATTCACTTTTTTTGAGTTTCATATCTAAATTATTGAGATTGCAAGTTTCATACATAAACTATCACTTACTAGTTTGAGAAATACACCTCAATGGTGTATGTAATACACTCTCTCTTTTATTTGCAAAAAACATTACCACATGGATAAAATATTCCATATTGACAAAAACTAAATAAATTAATACTAGTTAAAAACTAAAGATTAAAGTACTACCATAAAATTTAACATTTTTTTCTCACCCTACTCCACCATTTCCTCCTGCGTCCTTTTATTTTTCAAAATAACTTTTAAAAAATCAAACCTTACCCCTTCCCCCACTCGTTCCTAGAAATTTGTTTGATAAAATTTAATTCTATCCCAAATAATCAAATAATATAAGACAAAATTTTTTAATAAAATGTCCATCTAATATTAAACGGAGTTAGTAATATATTATGTGGATTTTGTAGTCGATTGAAAAGTGTTTTTCTGCAAAGAATAGACCTGTGATTTATGATATTTCATTACTCTCTTCGTCTGTGATATTCTTTCCATTTTAATTCGTTTCAAAAGGAATATCACTTTATAAAAAATATAAAAAAAGGAATATCACTTTATTAGTTTATTATAATTTTTTTTTTAAAAATAGTTTTAACTTTCTCTTTATTTTTAATGAGATAATTTATAACTACACAATATCTAAGGATTGTTATAAATCACAATATTTTTTTTAAAATAAAATAAAATAAAAACATCATGTCAAATCAAATGATGCCATATGGAATAAAATAGAGGGAAAAGTAAATTATATGTATCATGTGAGTATCAAGAAGATTGAAGAATATTTCCGGAGGGAATGAACTAATTCTATATGATATTCTGAGAAATATATTTAAAGGAATGAATCAGTCCTTAGTGATATTCTATTTGTATATGATATATACTAGGTGGATATTGCAGTGTATTACAATGGTATATTTCAATGACTATTGATATATTAGTTTGCAATATGATTGTATAAGTTATTTTCTAATAATTGCTATAGTAGAAAAAATAAATAAGAAGATATACTATGTAGGTTATCCTTTTTATGGATATAGAAAAAAACAGAAAAACAAAATTAAAAGAAAGAGCCTAAATGGTGGGTAGAATTAGATTATGGAAAAAACAGAAAATAAAAAAAAAAGACAAAAGATATATTATATCAATTATACTTTTTCAAAAAAAAGGTGAATGAATATTTATTTATCAGTTATTTTTTAATTTTATAAGAAAGAAGAATATGAATGAAATTAGATCAATAACCACTTTTTCTTGTTCTAATAGAAAAAATATTACCGCCGTTAAAATCTAGTTTTGCCTACGCTTTCTGGTGGCAATGGCCACCACGACCACAGGTTCACCAAACCCAAAGTCCCACAAACCTACTTATGCAGGTCTTTCACAACCACAGACAGCCACTAAAAAATTTATTCCGCTAAAATCAATTATATATTTGCATGGAGAACCTAAAATTATTTGGGAACAAGAGGAGATCGAGCAGATGATTGTTAACGAAAATATTGAATATGTTATAATCGGAAAAGTTTCATATCGATGATCTGATATTCAAGATCTAAAAAGATTAATCCCTAAACAGTGTGAATTAAAGGGAGAGTGCAACTTAGTGTTGCTGAGCAACATACACATCTTAATAAGGGCAACTCTATTGGAGGGTTACATGAACTTACTGTCAAAACCTGCCTTCTACATTATGCACCGTAATTGGTTCCTTTGTTTTGGATTTCTCCTCTTTGTGATTTTCTTCATTCTTGTTTTCTTTTTTCGCCTATAATTCAGGGTGTTTACATAACACTGTTTTTCATTGTGTCCCTGTATCATACACGTCTTACAATATTTGGGAACATAGTCATACTTGATCTTTATCCATTTTTCAGTCATGGGTGTGTTTGGTAGGAAGGAAAACATTTTCCGGAAAATGTTTTCCTTCCTACCAAACACACCCATGACTGAAAAATGGATAAAGATCAAGTATGACTATGTTCCCAAATATTGTAAGACGTGTATGATACAGGGACACAATGAAAAACAGTGTTATGTAAACACCCTGAATTATAGGCGAAAAAAGAAAACAAGAATGAAGAAAATCACAAAGAGGAGAAATCCAAAACAAAGGAAACTGATGTGCACAAGGCGAATATAGGCAACACAGAAGTACATAACAAAGAAAAGGCCAAAGAAGACTTCCAGGAACAAAAAGTAGAAAAGAAGGGTGGAAAGGAAACACACAGGGAAGAAAGCCTTAGATAATGAAATGGAATAAGATGGGGTGATCTCCTCAAATAAATTTGAAGCTTTAGGGGATAAAGAAAAAGATGGGAAAGCAATACACGAATAATCCACAAATGAGCAGCAATAATGGACTAAAGAGTGGGTGGAGGAAACTTGCGGATTGAGCACTCCAAAGAGTAACAAAGGGGAGAAGTCTCAAATGGAGACAATCACGAAATCAAGGAATAAATGATAACAACATTCAGACATCTAGTAAAGCGAGGGAGAATGGGCAAAACTTGAGGGCAATAGACAAGGAGAGTAGTTTTGAGAACACTCCCATAACAGTAGAGAGTGACAATCCAACAAAAAAGGGACCTGTCCTAGGGCGTGAGCACAATAGTTTAGCATAAACTACATGAGTTGATGATCATATTGTAACACAAAGGGGAAGCGAATTACAAATACAAAGAGCTCCACTGTTGATAGAGAAAATAGAGGAAAAATTCAAATCAGGAGAAACTTAGAGGAAGATGAGAACATACAGCATGTAAGCATTGCAGCAGATTAATCTCTCAAACACACTAGCAGCTTAAAGAGCATAACAAGAAAAGGAAGATTTATATTGCCTCTACAAGTTCAAACAAGGAGAAGCAAGGACAATGTCACATACAATAATTAATGATTACAAAAATGTTATTCTGAAACATTAGATCTGTTAATTCTCAAAATTCATTTGAGAGAGTAATGGATCTACACAGAAGACATCACTATTCAATCATAACTCTGATGGAGCCTTTCATGGATCATGTAGAGCTAGATTAATACAAAGGCAAGTTAGGAATGAGTCAAGCGTTGACAAACTTTTTGAACAAAATTTGGATATTGGAAAAAGGATTGGGTCGGACAACTGTTAATTGACTCGTATCAACAAATAAACTTTGGAGTTTATCAAGGACAACGGGTGGTGACTTATTACAGCAATGTATGCAAGATGTAATGCCTTGGAGAGATTGGAACTTCGGGACCAGGTTGAGGAAATTGCTCAAAGGAAATCTGTTACCTTGGGTGGTAGGAGAGGATTTTATTGTGATCTTCAATAAAGAAGAAAAAATAGGTGATCTAGAATTCACGCAATCAGAGGTAATAGACTTTACTAATTGCATTAGTAGATGTGCACTCTCCGAGTTGAAAACATTGGGAAGTAGATGCACATGATGGAATGACAGAATTGAAGAAGTTTGCATCTTCAAAAGATTGGACAAAATTTTAGTGAAACAGATTTTTTTTTTGGAGATTTTCCCCTCTTCAGAAGTGCAACATCTCATTAGACAAGGATTTGACCACGCTCCATTACATATGGTTTGTAATTTGGAGGAAGATCCTACAATCAATCCATTCAGATTCCTTAATTTTTGGGACAAACACCCACAATTCAAAGAATAATCTGGCAGAGCTAGAACATTGACTTTGTGGGATGTCCTTTCTTGAAATTTCAGACAAAGTTAAAAAAAAGCTGGTTGACTGGATCAAGAAAATTTTTGGTAACACTTTTCACAAGATAGCCACTCTTGAAGATATAATAAGGGTAAAAAAGATGCAACAAGAAATTAAACTCACAAGTCCAAACATGGCAGCTTTGAACAGAACAGAGGTTGAATTAAAGAGATTCATGAAAATGGAGGAGAAGTATTGGCAACAAAAGGCAGGCATGCGGTGGTTTGCGGATGTGCATAGAAACATAAAGTTCTTTCACTCTTATGTAAAAAGGAGAAGTAAAAAGCTTCATATATCAAAAAGCACCACAACTCAAGGGGTGAGCCTAGAATTGAATCAACAAATTGGAGAAGGGATAGTGAGTTTTTTCGAAGAACAATTCAGACAGGAGAATCAAGAACAAGACTTCACTATGTTAAACCATATCCCCAAATTAATAATAGAATAACAAAATGAAGCGATGACTAGTCTTCCTAATCTAGATGAAGTTAAGAAGGCAGTTCATGAGTTAAACAGAGATAGTGCTTGTGGTCCAAATGATTTTTCTGGTGTTTTCTTTCAAAGTTGTTGGATATTATAGGAGAGGACATTACTAGATTGGTAAGAGATTTTTTTCTGCAGCCAAGAGCTACCCATATTTGTTATTCATACCAATTTAATACTTTTACCTAAGAAGAAAAATGTGAAGACCTCACTGATTTGAGACCAATAAGTCTTAGTACTTTCACCAACAAGGTGGTCTTAAGAGTGTTACTCAAGAATACTTAGATCTAACTCATCTTATATATCTACTGTTGATATGCCTTCTAGAGTGTCTACTTCTCAGATTAGAGAAGAAGATAATTCTAGAGTATCTGCTTCTTATATGAAAGAAGGAAAGAGAGTTGATAATATCAAGATTGAAAACCATATAGTTACTCCTGATATGGGCCCTACTTTGTCTGAAATGGACTTTCCAAATGATTTACATGGATAGATCAAAACTTATTGATTTTAGACTAGGGTCGTCGGTAAGAAAGAAAATTTCAAATGAATTTTTCCAACCCAAATGGGAATCATTTAGAAAATGGTTTTCAAAAATTTTGATAATAATCAACAAACATTCTTCCAAGAAGATTTTTATAAAGATCTTTCTAAAGCAAATAAAGCCATTGCTTTTGTACCATGGTTTATGACAAAATATGTTTATAACTAAATTTCTATATTAGAACAAGATTATAAACTATATGATGGTACAATTACTAAATCTCTCCTACCTCCTCAACAATCTTTTTAAATTGAAAAAGATAATGAGACTGTATATTTTATTGCATTTGCAGAGTTATTTGATGATAATGACACTGCTCTTATTACTTCTAAGCATGTTAAAACTTTAATACGACAAAACAATTACACGAATGTTTATGTGAGCATTCTAGGAGAGCATATTCTTTCTCTACATGATAAAATTAGCCATTTATGTTCTAAATTAGAGAAGTTTAAAATTCCTGAGAAAGGAAAGGAGAAGGCTACTCCTGCTATTCAACCCCCTCAAGAAATTAAGGACTTAAAATTATCAAAGCTTGATAATATTGAAACGTTGCTTCAAGAAAGGTTTCAGGGGTTAAATATTAATCCCCTCCAACTAACTGAAAGTGATATCACTGATAGGAATAATATTTCAGATGAGATTAATAAAATCTCGGAGAAACATACTAGAAAACCGGTCCAAATGATGTATTACTATCCTAGGCTGACTCCCCAAGATATTCTCCTGGAGGAACAAGAATATTATGTCTCCTATAGTTTTAGCGAGACACAAATTTATGAGTGGAATATTGATGGTTTTACTGATAGGCAAATTTATACTCTGGCTCATAGAATTCTTATGTATAGTACGATTTGCAAGGCTAACAAGAATTCTGAAAAGGATACAACCAACAAGATTATTGCCGGATTTACAGGCCAATTAAAGGGTTGGTGGGATAATTATCTCTCAAAATCCTAACGTATGGCCATTTTAAAAGCCGTTAAGGATGAAAATGGAATGATTCCAAATGTAGTCTACACCTTGGTACTAACCATTATAGAACATTTTTCTAGAAGATGGTCGGATAATAGTGAAATCATTAGGACTATGCTCCAAAACCTTTGATGTAAAACCCTTACGTCCTTTAGATGGTACAAGGATGTTTTCCTATCTAAAGTTATGGAATTACCTGAGTGTAATAACTCTCATTGGAAATCCAAGTTTATAGACGGACTCCCTGCTTTATTTACAGGAAGGGTTAGGAAAGCCCTTAGAGGAGATGGGGTGAGTATTAATTACGATGACTATACTTATGGAAAAATTTGTAAGTGTTTGCACCCAAGAAGGTCTCTCTTTGTGCAACGAGATCAAGTTGAATCAACAAATTAAAAGATATCATTTGAATGAGAAACAATAATTAGGGGAATTTTGTGAACAATTCGCAATCGATATGCCTGAATCCTCTAAGAAGTATAATAGACATAAAGGAAAAAGTGATTATAAGGAAAAGCCTCATAGGCAGACAGAAAAAAGAATCGCTTAGACAAGCATGAAAAAAGAAAAATGGATTATAAAGGTAAAAAGAAGTTTTATAAGAGTAATAAATCAAATGCCTGCCACAAATGTCGTAGAATAGGTCATTATGCAGGGGATTGCAAGGTCAAGGATAAGATTAAAAGGCTTGACCTAGAGGATAGTATTAAGGATTCTTTATATAAAATCCTCCTCAATTCTTCTTCGGAAAATTCAAGCCCTTATAATAGTGACGGAGAGGAATCCTCTACAAGTGAAGACCTAAAAGTTCTTCATGAAGAAGACTGCATGTCCTCATTTGAGGAAGAATGTACGTCTTGCCAGTTTGGCCAGCCTTGTGATAATAAAGATAAGGACAGATTCTATTACTTGTATTCTCAGTTCAAGGACTTAAATATCAATGTTATCAGTAATGATAATTGGGTAGAGATGCTCAGGATGATTGATGATCCAACGTTAAGGTCCCAAATTATTGACAAAATAGGTAATACCAGCACCTCTACTAGTAATGCTAGGATTCCTAAAGAAAATCCCGCTCATAATAATGTTTGTACCATGGCAGAAGTAAAGAGACAGCTAAAACTTAGGTCTCAAAGGGATCATATTCCCACTATAATTCCAGACTTGGTTGAGGAGATTAATAATCTCAGAAAAAGAAATATCTTCTCTCAAAAATCATAATATGATTCTTGATGAGAGAATTACTTGTATCGAAAATAAAGACAATAATCATCATGGGAAACAGGTTATGGTTGAGGGTAATCTTTTTGATATTCTTGAAGGTAATCTTCCTGATATCCCAAATGAGTTTACAAATAATAAGAATTTATTTTTAGAAACTATCGAGCTAATTACAACCCATTAACCTTTGGCAAAAATAACTCTTTTTATTGATTATAACTTAAAAGAAGATTTTATTGATCTTATTGATAGTGGAGCTGATTTAAATTGTATTCAAGAAGGATTAATTCCATCAAGATATTTTAAGAAGACTACACATAGTCTTCGAAATGCTAGCGATCATCAAATGGATATTGAATATAAAATTCCTAAAGCATATATATGTACAAATAATATAGGTATGCCTGAAAGTTTTGTTTTAATAAAAAACATTTCTAACAAAATCATTTTAGGAATGCCATTTTTCTGGCATATTTATCCCATAACTCTCTGGGATGAGCCTGGAATAACTGGTACTTTTGAAGGAAGAAAAATCAAAATAGATTTTATATCTCAACCACTTTCAAAATTCGTTAATGAAGTTAAATATATGATCTTTTTAAAAATGATTTTATTAAAACGAGATCTGTAGTCTTACAATAGAAGAGACTTTACAAAATCCTAAAATCCAAGGAAAGATTGAGATTTAAAGAATCAATTCTCCCTACAAATATGTGGAGATCGCCCAAATGTTTTTTGGGAAAGCAAAAAACATGTGGTAAGTCTTCCTTATGAGGGAGAATTTTCTGAAGAAAATATTTCCACTAAGGCAAGACCTTACCAAATGAATTCAGAATATTTGGATTTATGTAAAAACGAGAGTGATACTCTTATTCAAAAGGGATTAATAAGGCCCTGAAAATCTCCATGGTCTTGTACTGCTTTCTATGTTAATAAACAAGTAGAGCAAGAAAGGGGAGTACCCAAACTTGTCATAAATTATAAAACCTTAAATAAAGAGATAAAATGGATTAGATATCCTATTTCCAATAAAAAAAAATATTTATTAGATAGACTTCATGAAGCTATCGTATTTTCAAAATTTGATTTAAAATCAGGATGTTGGCAAATTCAAATTTCGGAAGAACATAAATATAAAACATCCTTTGACGTCCCAATGGGACAAAATGAATGGAATGTTATGCCTTTTGGGTTAAAAATTGCCCCTTCTGAATTTTAAAATTTTTTGAATGATATTTTTAACCCTTTTAGCAATTTTATCATTGTATATACAGATGATATTTTAATATTTTCAAAAACTTTAGAAATGCATTTTAAACATCTTAATCTATTTAAGAAAATTATTATTCAAATGGTTTGGTTATATCTAGACCAAAAGATGCATATTTTCCAAACCAATGTTAGATTTCTTAGGTCATAATATTGAAAAAGGAAAAATTATTCCCATTCAAAGAGGTATTGAGTTTGCCTTTAAATTTTCTGATGTTATTACTGATAAAACCCAGCTCCACCGATTCTTGGGAAGCTTAAATTATATTTCTCCTTTTATAAAGGATCTAGCTAAATACACGGCTATATTATATTATAGACTAAAAAAAGGTCCGAAAGATTGAACTGTTAATCCTACTAAATCAGTCAAGCACATTAAGACAAAGGTTAATAACCTACCATGTCTCACTTTGGCCAGTCCGATTTGGCAAAAGATAGTGGAGACAGATGTCTCTGATATTAGCTATGGGGGGATTTTAAAAAAAATAAATCCTGCTGAAAGGCAAGAATACCTATACAGTTCTATTCTGGGAAATGGAATAATAGTCAGAAATTTTTTGCTACTGTAGCTAAAGAAATTTTGGCTATAGTCAAAAGTGTTATAAAATTCCAAGGGGACATATTTAATCAAAAGTTTATCATAAAAACTGATTGCCAAACAACTAAATTCATCTTTAATAAAGATGTAAAACACGATGTTTCTAAACAAAGGTTTGCAAGATGGCAAGCTTTATTAGCACCATTCAATTTTGAAATACATTATAAAAAGGGAACAAATAGTAGTCTTCCCGATTGTCTTACTAGGAAATATTTGAGTTAATAATTCTTTATTTCCTGAACACATGATAATGCGGCCATCTAAAAGTTCTTCCTCTAATAGAGGAAAAGTACCCATGAGCAGAAACAATATTTTGGCTCAGTTAGGAAACTAGAGACTAATAGCCTCAAACATTGCAGGAACTTCTACAGGTATATCGGGAATTAATACCTAACACCCAATGTATAAATAATTCATGAATTTTATACAATCAAGACAACCTCAGAACAATGCACCACCGTCATATTTTGCAGTCGTCAATGACGAAGCAAGTGAAAATATTGAGGTATATGATATGAATGAGAAAGATGAAGTAATACTTCTTCTTGAGCCAAGGGATTTACAGTGGAGAGATGATCCTTGGCAAATCATGATGAGATATTTTGATACGGCATCATATGATGTTACAACTTACAAATACAAAATGCATTATGAGATTATACTCTCATCCATTGGGTCCGTTGAATTCCAACATTTTTACCCAACAAATACTAAGAAGGTTTATAACTTTTCAAAAAAAATTATAAAAAAAGATATTTACCCTAGAAGAATGGGGAATCAACACGATGAAGGAATGGGAATACACCCATCTGGATCAAAAAATAGTTGTTAAGTTTAATTACTGGGATTACATTGAGAGCTTTAATAAAGCTTTATTATATGAGAATGCTAATAAGAAGCATTCATGGTTCATCAAAATATGTTCAAATGTTTTCAAACAATATATACCAAACTGGATTTTCCAGTGGTGGACTTTATATGGTCCGACTTTGAATATCCTCCCAGAGGATTACAAAAAATTATATGCTCAATGGGTTGATGTTTTTCCCAAGATAATAAAATTACAACAGGAGGACGTATATTTTAAGGGAATGCCCTTAATGTATTTTTTTTAATAGAATTTTCTATCCCATGGATAATGAAATGGACGATAGAAGTTCAAACAAATGAAGAAGGATTCCTTTGCTTTAAAAGAAAATTCCATACAAAATTTTAGAGTAAATTACTCCAAAGAGATGCAGAGGAAAACCTTCATGGACGCGAGATTATAGACTCGATCAATGTGTGTATTGAGGCCATCAAGCGTCAAACAAAAGTTATACATGATAAAGATGATATCAGTCCCTTTAAACACATAAGCAGATAATTACAGATGAAAAAAGGGGTTATTTCCAAATCTAAACTTCTTGCTTCATATATGGAAGAAGTTAAAAAAGATTTAGTAAATAATATGGGTATAGAATTGTTAGACAGTATATCCATGGCCACTTCTAATGAAGTAGAAGACAATTGTCTCTCAAAGTGTTCATAGCACCGATGAAATGGACATTGAAACATTTCTTCAACAGTTCAGAAATCAGATAGAAGAATCTTCTAGCTCAGGAAAATCTAAAGGGAAGGAGGTTGTGAAAGATTAGAGGACAAGACATTAACTTTTATAAAGTTAAAATTATTGTATGCTTTTTATAAAGTTTGAATTACTGTAAACTTTCATAAAGTAGAGGACCAAGTATGAAAGCTAGCACAACATCATAAGATCATCTCGAAATGGTTAGTCAACATAAGATAAAAGCATAAGAGATAATAACATAAGCATAGCATAATCAACATAGCCATAGCATAATCTCCATCATAAGCATCATATAAACATAAGTCAACATAAGACATAGTTAATGAGCATAGGAGATAAGTCATAGTCATAGAAGCACAATTGACTCTTAGTCATCTATACCATAATAGCACCATTCCCAAGTAACCTCAAAAGCATACATATGCAAAGTATGAATAGCATCCCATAATACCACCCAAGCCAAGTATCCCTTTTTTGTCATCTTAATCATAGTCTATATGCATGGTTAAATCTTAAGACTTTCTACTATAAGGGCACCATACTTGTCCATGACCACCTTTTAGAGCGTATAAGGGGAGGTCAAATTCCAAACCCTTTCTCTCGAGTATACCCATTACCAAAGAATATACATCACTTTAGGACACATGCGCATAGCCGCCGCGCGTGGCTAAAAGTCAACTAAAAAAAAGAGCCCAAACTATTTTTTTTTAGTTCTACTGAGAAAGTCTTTTCTTATAACTAAGTGACTTCAAAGCACACTTGTGCAATGCATGAAAGGTATCCCATACTACCCTTCACACTAAGCATAACCTTGAAGTCATCTTAGTCATATTCACCCTACTTTGGTCTTACTATTGGCTATCTTCATATAGACAAGGGAACTATCACCTTTAGTCATTCATACCTTGGAAGGCAACTATAGCAACAAACCAAGATAAGTCTATACTATGTGTAGGAACCCTTCATACCTAGCCTTAAGTCATACGTGTGCAATGTATGGATAGCATCCCATACTACTACCCACACTAAGTACCCCTTTAGACTATCATGAATATTCACTAGTTTGGGACTAGTCCCTCTATTCTATTTGCCTCTATTCATATAAGGTACTTCTCTATTTAGTACTAGGCAAGTCACAACCCATGAATGAACTCTATTTCTCAATTCAAGGATACCCAAGGAATAACCCCCTAATAGGCTAGACCATGCTATCATCTTACTAACATAACTAGGTTAAGCTAAGCTAACTACCTTGGAAGACACACTAACATGCAAGTCCAAGCTATTGTAGGAAAGGTACAAATGTCCTATCCTAGCTACCATGAAATAGTCCTAGACCAACTAAGTTATGCTACCCTTACAAGTATACCATGATACAAATGCAAGCTATCCTTAGGAGAGTATGATTATCAATCCTAAGTTATCCTTATGAGAGTATGAGTCCTCAATCCCAAGGTACCATGACTAACCTAACTCAAGCTACCCTTGAAATGCATCTTACGATGCAAAGTCAAGCTACCCTTAGGAGAGTATGGATCCTCAATCCTAAGCTATCCTTAGGAAAGTATAAGTTCTCGATCCTAAGCTATCCTTAAATTGTATCTTACAATGCATAGTCAAGCTACCCTCACAAGCATCCCAACATGCTAATGTGAGCTATCCTTAGGAGAGTATGATTCTCAATCCTAAGCTACCATTAGTAGAGCATATGTCCTCAATCCTAGAGCTACCATGACATGGTCTTGGCCTAACCAAATCAAGCTACCATGAAATGCATTTTACAATGCTAGTTCAAGCTACCCATAGAAGAGTATAAATCCTCAATCCTAGGCTACCATGACTACTCCTAAATCATGATACCATGAAATGCATTTTTCAATGCCAGGTCAAGCTATCCCTTAGGAGAGTATAGATCATCTATCCTAATCTATCAATCTTGGTCTGATCCTACTAAGCCAAGTTATACGTGAAGGGAACATATGTCACAACTTCAAGCTATTATAGAATAACAAGCTTTGATTCATTTTAGGTTATTAAGACAACCTAGAATCATTCTAGGTGAGAGAACCTTGGATCTCCTAGCATCTTTATGCCTAAGTGTGTAAGAGAGAAGAAATACACAACACAATCACATAATATTGGCTTTACCTCCAAAGCCCTAACATTGATGGCTACAAGCCCTACTTTCAAGCTTTACTTCTTACTAGCATATTTTTACCCAGATTTCAAGGTATTTCAACCACATTACTCCTTAGAAGGTGATTCTAGTCATAATTGATTCATAAAGGTTCAATTCTAACTTTTCAAGTCATGATCCATCATATTCAATGAATTCTAGTTCAATTCATGATTATATTCTCCTAACCTTGAAAAATTACTACTCATGACATTGATTTAAAAAGATCACCTTTGAACCTTCAACTTTGCCTCTAATGGCATAAACCCACAATATCACATTCATCAATTTAGATTAGGGTTTACCTTAGAAATCACATGAAATCATCATAATATCACAATTCAATTCTAATACAATCATAATTAGGTATTTTTAACAAGATTGGAATCACACCCAAACCCTACCCACAATGTAAGCACAACCCTAGCTAGAATTGGGTTTTTGACTTCACAATTGGGGGAAACTATGGGGGCTCTATGGGTATAAGAACCCATAGATGAATAAGCTAAACATACCTATTTTCAAATCCCTAAAGAAATCTTGAATCAATGGAGCAAACCTGCCCTCTTTTGTTCTCTTCTTCTTCTTCACTTCTAGAGAGAGAATTTCTTAAGAGGATTTTGGTATCTTAGATGAATGAGTTAAAATGATTTAGTTTAGGGGTCTATTGGTTATTTATAAGTGGTTTAATACTAACTAACCGACCTACCTTAACCCCTAACTAATTACTAACTTAACCCCTAAACATTTAACTAAAAACTTAAAACCTAAAAACTGTCTTGACTCATGAAACCACCACCCACGGACCGTGGTGGGGTCACGGAGCATGTTGCACCTCCGTGGGTTCTGGTTCTGGGGCTAAACTTGTAGGCCATTGCAGGCCTTGACCCACGACCCCAACCTACGGGGTGTGGGTCCATCTACGACCAGTAGATGGCATCTGTAGGTCACTAAAAATTACAGCTTTGGGAACTACTTTTGGGGTCTCCTTGGGTGGTCCTTGAGGGGTTGTACCTTGATGCCCGAACCCTTAAACCCCCATTCTAAGTACGGAGATCAGTTTTACGAGTTTAACCCTCATGCGAAACTCCAAAACTCAAATACAAGGCTCTAGAACTCTCTAGTTCAACTTGCTAGTTTCCGGGGTGTTACATCAATATGGAGAGAGGGAAGATGAAGTTTCGATTGAATAGTGAAGAGGTAACTTTTAATATCTGTAGGTCCATAAAGTAGGAAAGCGATCTCAAGTCAGTGTCAGTGGTGAATCATATTGTGGAGCAAGGTTCGGATGTGTTTATTAAATAGAGGTTGGGTGTTGATGCACTTGCAACGGTAATGATTAATTTTAAGGGTGATGGTATTGAAGACTATGATGAGTTAGTTGCCTCACTTGATAGGTTCGAATTTCGTTCCAAACCGAAGAAATTGGAGTTAGATATGAAGAATCGCGACTCTCCACCCGCAAAATCATCTGTTGAAGAGGCTCCAAAATTGGAGCTCAAGGCTCTACCATCGCATTTAAGTTATGTATTCTTGGGGACAGATGGTACTTTACCGGTCATCATTGTGGCCGATTTGAGTGAGGTACAAGTTAAGGCATTGATTTTTGTGTTGAAGAGGTTCAAGAAGGCGATTGGATGGACTATTGCGGACATTATTGGGATTCCTCCTGGCATTTGTTCTCATAAAATCCAACTCAAGCCAGGTCACAAGCCTAGTATCGAGCACCAAAGGAGACTAAATCCACCTATGCAAGAGGTAGTGAAAAAGGAAATCATCAAGTGGTTGGATGTTGGAGTCATATATCCCATCGCAGATAGTAGTTAGGTTTGTCATGTTTAGTGTGTTCCCAAGAAAGGTGGGATTACTGTGGTTCCTACTTTGAAAAATGAGTTTGTTTCGATGCGGCCGGTGACTGGATGGAGAGTATGAATGGACTACCGAAAATTGAATGCTTGGACAGAAAATGACCAATTCCCTATGTCGTTCATGGATTAGTTGTTGGACCGCCTTGCTGGTATGGGTTGGTATTGTTTTCTTGATGGTTATTCAGGCTACAACCAGATCTCCATTGCTCCGGAAGACCAAGAGAAGACCACATTCACTTGCCTTTATGGGACCTTCACCTTCAAATGGATGCCATTTGGGTTGTGTAATGCTCCAGCGACCTTCCAGCGTTGCATGATGTCGATATTTTTAGATATGGTGGAGGACACTATTGAGGTATTTATGGGTGATTTCTCTGTGGCAGGTGACTCATTTGATGGTTGTCTGATGAATTGGTCGAGGTACTGAAACGGTGTGAAGAGTGTAATCTTGTGCTCAATTGGGAAAAGTGCCACTTCATGGTGAAAGAGGGGATCATTCTGGGTCATCGAATTTCTGAGAAGGGTATTGAGGTTGATATAGCTAAAGTCGAGGTAATAGAAAATCTTCCACCACTTATCTAGGATAAAGGTGTTAGAAGTTTTCTTGATCATGCAGGCTTTTATAGGAGGTTTATCAAGGATTTCTCCAAAATTGCACATCCTTTGTGCAAATTGCTCGAAAAGGAGTGTAAGTTTGGTTTTGATGATGCTTGTCTGAGAGCATTTGGAGAGTTGAAAGCAAAGCTATTTTCCGCACCTATCATTATTTCATCGGAATGGGGGCAACCGTTTGAAGTGATGTGTGATGCGAGTGGGGTGGCGCTTGGTGTGGTATTGGGACAGAGGCGAGAAAAGATTCTTCATCCTATTTATTATGCCAGCAAAGCTCTAAATGTGGCTCAAAAGAACTATACGGTGACTGAACAGGAACTCCTTGATGTGGTTTTCACATTCGAGAAATTTCGATCCTACTTGCTTGGTACTAAAGTCATAGTGCATACTGACCATTTTGCATTGAAGTATCTGATGGCTATGAAGGGTGCAAAACCAAGGTTGATTAGATGGGTATTGTTGCTGCAAGAGTTCGATTTTGAGGTGAAAGATAGAAAGGGGACAAAACATCAAGTTGCCGATCATTTGTCTAGATTAGAGAAGGAAGCTATACTCAAGTTAGGAGATGGGACTGAAATTAATGATGCTTTTCCAGAAGAACAAGTATTGGTTGCTTCTTATGACCATATTCCTTGGTTCGCAAACTTTGCTAACTACTTAGAAAGTGATCTGTTTCCATCGGATTTGTCTTTTCACCAAAGGAAAAAGTTTATGCATGATGTTAAGAAGTTCTTTTGGGATGAGTCGTATTTGTTCTGTATTTGTGCTGATGGGATTATTTGTCGTTGTGTGCCCAAGGTTGAGATGATGAGTATACTAGAGGCGTGTCATTCATCGCCTGTTGGTGGGCATCATAGTGGTATTCGAACTGCTCATAAAATCTTGCAGTGTGGGTATTACTGGCCTACCATCCACCAAGATGCTCATGATTTCGTCAAGTCTTGTGATCGTTGCCAAAGAGAAGGAGGAATTTAAAAGAGGCAAGAGCTTCCTATGAATCCGATATTGGTGATTGAGTTGTTTGATGTATGGGACCTTGACTTTATGGGTCCATTTGTGAGTTCACATGGGATGAAGTATATTCTTTTTGCGGTTGATTATGTGTCGAAATGGGTGGAAGCAATTACGCTTTCAAACAATGAAGGGAAAAGTGTCACCGCATTCCTGAAAAAGAGTATCTTCTCTAGATTTGGTACACCTAGGGCAATTATCAGCAATGGATGATCCCATTTTTGTAATAAGTTGTTCAAGGCGTTGCTCGAGAAATATGGAGTCCGTCACAATGTAGCCACTCCTTACCATCCGCAGTCTAGTGGGAAAGTTGAAATGTCTAACAGAAAGATAAAGCAAATCCTTGCAAAGACTGTGAATGCAAATAGAATTGATTGGTCTAGGAGGCTTGATGATGCTCTATGACCCTATCGCACCGTATTCAAGACTCCCATAGATATGTCCCCCTACCAACTTGTATATGGGAAGTCATGCCATTTGTCGGTACAGCTAGAGCATAAGGCTATGTGGGCGCTAAAGAAGTTGAATTTGGATTGGGGTGCCGCATCGAGTCAAAGAGTGAATGACATGAATGAGCTTGATGAGTTTCGCCTAAAAGCTTATGAAAGCTCAACCTTGTACAATGAGAAGATGAAGAAGTATCATGATCAAAATATTGAAAAGCGTGAATTTGTTGTGGGTGATCTGGTGCTTCTATTCAACTCAAGATTGTGCTTGTTTCCTGGCAAGCTCATGTCCAAGTGGACCAGGCCATTCATAGTCACTGAAGTGTTTCCACATGAAGCGGTCAAGCTTGAGAACAAGGAGGGAACAAGGTTCAAGGTGAACAGGCAAAGGATCAAAGTCTACATGGGGCAGTTGGAGAGTGTGCAAGAAGTGATTGAGGCCTATTACCTTGATGAAGTCTGAGTAATCAAGGGGCATGCGTCGTGCCGCGACGTTAAATCAAGCGCTTCTTGGGAGGTAACCCAAGATGTACAATCAAGCCAACTATAGGTTTTTCTTTTCAATTTAGGAGTTTCTTCTTTTATTTTAATTTTGTAACTCTTTAGATAGGTGTTTTAGTTTTGTATTAGTGTTGGCTAGATATAGAATAGGGTCCGTGTCTAAAAAGTGTCAATAAAATGTAAAAATAAAGTCCTAATGGTTGCTACGTGTGCAGGGATGAAAAGCTGAATCTGCAGAAAAAGGCTGTGCAGTGGTCTACGGATCCCATCGACGGTCCGTGGTTCTATCCATGGACCGTGAATGGCATCCGTAGACCCCAGGTATGTGTCCTAATTTTTTCTAAGTGTTGAGTGACCTACGGACCTGACCTACGGTTCGTAGGTCGACCCATGGACCGTAGACGGGGTTTCGTGGGTCCAAACCTAGGGTTCTGCCGACCCGACCCGGACTCCCTTTAAATAAAATCATTCATATTCAAATCATTTCCCACGTCCATCTACATCCCCCAAACCATTTTTCAACCCTCTAAATCTTAATCACTTCTATAACTCCCATATCAATCTCCATTCATTTCCCCAAACTCCCAAATCATTTCCTTCTCTCTCTAAATTCCCCATCTTATTCCCCAACGATTCCATTGTCCGGGTTCAGTGTCAAAAGATGACAAAAGTTCTAAGGAGCCTATTGCATCATCACACTCACCCATTTTGATTTCTTGAAAGGTAAACGACTTCACCCTGACTTTGAATTCATTGTTCATTGTTGTATTAAGAAGTCACGAAGTTGGAACTTGACCGTGGGTTGTTAATTTTAGAGTTAAATGTTGAATTGTATGTTAGAATAGCCCTTGGTATGATGGTATGTGACTGTGTAGTTTATTAAAACTAACTGAATCAGGGTAAAAGGTCTAAATGGAAGTTTTCACTTAGGGTTCCTATTTCGGTATGTTAAAAAGTCAAATTGTGAGTAATCAGAACCATAAGGATGACAAACTACCATATATTGTGTTGAAATGCATGAGTAGACCTAGGTTAATTAATTGATTTGTTGAAATAATGAGTACCAAATGAGGCATGTCTGAAACCTGGAACAGACCTGACCCACGAGACCCCGTCCACGGACTGTAGGTCAACCTACGGATTGTAGGTCGGGTCCTTAGGTCTGTTGCAGATGAAATAGTCACTAAGTGTGGAACCACAGAGGTGGACTACGGTTCGTCGTTCCATTGATGGATCGTTCTGTACATCTGTGGTTCACAGCAGAAACTCAACTTTTGGGAACTCTGACCTACGGTTCGTAGGTGGACAGTTCTGCTACTGTCCAAAAAAAATTCAATTTTTGTTTCGGTTCGGTGCTTGATCTAAAAAATTTCCGAGTGTGTTATTTGCTTTTTTTGGTACTAACTAAGCTTCTACAGGTACTATGGCCCCCAAGCAAGCTCCGACTTACGCCGCAAAGGGCAAATCAAAATCAGAGGCACCGTTCTTTCAGCTGATCAATGAGGATACTGATATAGAGACTTGTGTGGAGTACATTCTACCCCCTACCAGGACATCCCTCACTGCTCCACGCATTACACGGCAGTGAGCCCGGCAGGTGAGTACTGACGTGGTCACTGCCCCCTATTCTGATGAGGGGGCCACACTGAACGGATCACCGGCTGGCTCTTAGTCTGCATCCGGCTTCAGTCCCTACGGCAGCACTGCCTCGTCTTTTGAGGCCGATAGTATGGGTGATGTCCCCATACCTCCTAGTTTCAAGCCTCAAGTAAATCCTATTGAGCCTAATAGGTGGTGTGTAGATGGCCAGTACCAGATCTACAGGGATGCTCATGTGCTGAACGAAAAGGAAAATATGTCCAGATTGATCACAGAGGAGCACTGGGTTGTCACAGGTAGCCTCCACACCGCGCCCTCCATCCACAATATATTCCAGAGGTATAGGTGTGAATGGATGGCCGGTAGCCCAGGGTTCTTCAGTGAGGAGATAGTTAGGGAGTTCTATACTTCCTATGCCGCCACCCTCAGAGGATCGATCGACAGATAGACCAAGCCTGTCGTCCATCCTCCATTCGCAGCTACACTAGTGTATTGGTTTTCAGTTGACTTATTCAGGACCACTCTCCACAGGTTCCTCTACGGTCCAGGCCACACTCTGCCTATCAACACGATCGAGTTCAACTACCGAATAGACATCAATCGGAGTGGGGCATTTTAGAGAAATGCCGATCATAGGGAGTCTCTTTTGCGCTGGTTAACCCGTGATTTTTCTACAAACTGAGAGCTTGTCGAGTGGGTACACACCCTGAGCTTGGGTATCAAGAGGGCCACTCTAACGTTTGCTACCAAATTATTCTAGTTGCTGGTGCAGAACCGTATGTCCCCTACTCAGGTAGCTAATGTGCTTAAATAAGACTGAGCATGTATGGTTGCAGCCTTCGTTGCTGGGTTAGAGGTCGACTTTGCCCGCATGTTGTTTGTGGAGATACATGAGAGGGCCTTTAAGGCCAACACCACCCTGCCTTTCCCATGCCTCATCTTCCAGCTTTGCAAGGATGCTGGAGTACCAGTTTGGCACTATGGCCGATTTCTTCATGAGATCAAGACCCTAGATATCGACCTGATTTGGGATGAGGCCAATGTGGTTGCACCTCGCATGGATCCGCAGGTTGAGGTTCCACTATTGGGATCTAACCTTGTAGCAGATGCAGGGAGATGATCCTGCCCTTCTAGCCATTACATATGCCCTGGCTTCCCCATCTCCGGCCGCCAGTCAGGCCCCTAGCTCCTCTAGAGCTACTCCCTCCTCAGGGTCTGTTGTCGTGCCTCTAGCGTGTCCAGAAGCTGGAGGTCCAGATGGCCACACTGCTACAGCATGTGAAGCCATATATGCTACGATCGATAGCCGAGTCTGAGGCGTGGATGGAGCAAATGATGAACCGTAAGGTTTAAGCTGTTCACCAGCGTTTGGATGCATTTGAGTTGCGCATCTTAGAGAGGTCGGCCCACACCACTGATGTTTTCACTTTCTAGAGGGACTTAGTTAGTCTCTGGGCTGACCTTGATGCCCTCCTAGCTCCACTAGATACTGAGCCTATGTCCGCCCCCACGGCACTAGAGGATGCGGTGGTGTTGACTGCCTTATTCGGTGACACTATGCTGCCACCTACTTCTTCTCATGCCGCAAGGAAGCGCTTCCACTTCAGTCATACTTCGGATGATACTGAGGCCGAGAGACAGAAGAAGAGAGAACGCCCGCAGACTAAGTTGGCTCGGCGGGCGTCTATAGTGGATGAGGAGTTGCGACAGCAGCGAGCCAGAGAGATTGGTGTTGGTACTTCGGAGTTTGTGAGCACTACTGAGGGTGCTAATGTTGTGAGAGTTCATGACGGCACCACTGAGGGTGTCAGGATGTGGTGCGGGCACTACTGATAGTGACCCGAGTGTTGATCCAGCGGGCTCTGGGAAACAGAACCCACCCGCTTGTTGAGAGGTCTTCGGCGCATTTGCACCATAGGTTTACTTCACCCAATCCTTAACTTTTTATTTCTTGTGCATTGGGGACAATCGCACTTTATTTTGTTGGGGGTTGGGTAAATGGATTGTGAGTGATAGGGTGAAGTCTGAGTAACCCAACTCATAATCCTCTCTTGGGGTTTTCTTGCGTGTGTTCTTTCCCCCCAAGAGGTTTTTTTAATTTATGTTGAACCGGCATGTGTAGGAATGTATGTGTAGGATTAAGTAGAAAAATGAAAGCATGATGGCATAAAAAAGCATGAAAAAATTTATCCATGTCCAAAAATAATGAAATGTGCTAGATCTGTAGTCTTGATAAGTCGAATGTGTTGGATCTCAATGTGACATGATAGGTACCAATTTGACTTCATGACTTAAGCTAAAACTTGAGCTGGGTAATCTGATAATCTGATAATGAAACAATATGCCAAGTGTGAGTGAGAAAGTTTGAATGTTCGGACAGTTGTGTGCCAATCTAGAACTTGCGTCATTGGTCGTGCTAAGATAATCTAGGCTAGAAGCTAGGAAGTGATCATAGGCTCTTGTTCTAATAAGTACATTAATTCCCAAAAGGATCCAACCAAATGAAATAAATGTTCCCCTTGATCCAAATGTTTGAGCCTTAAAATGGACCACTTCTTTTGATACACCTAACTCACCTTCCCTAAAATCATTGTCTTGGCCCCGGTCCCTCCTTGGACATGTGCACCTTGACTTAGGCCAAAAGCCTAAGTTGAGAGTGGCTAATTCAAAAAGTTACCTTGATCTTGGCCCTGGTCTGACATTGGATATTGTGCACCTCAACTAATGCAAAATCCATAAGTTGAGAGTGGCTATGAAAGAGGAACCCAAAAGAAAAAGGGGTATGAAAAGAGTTTTGTGTTGAAAAGAGAAAAAGAAAAGATAGAAGAGGATGTGACTTTGTGCAAAAGAAGCAAAAAGATGATAAATATAAGTGCTGAAAAAATAAAGAAAAAGAAGAAAGTGAAAAATAAGAGTCGCAAAGTCGAAAGTCACATCCATGTTGAAAAGAGTCAAGGGAAAGTAAGTAAAATGAAAGGATGTCAAAAATAGGTTGAGAAAAGAGGTAAAAAGCCAATGTAATGTCAAGGAGGGCAGAAAGTTACTAAATAGTACCCAAATGTACCACACCTGACCCTGAGCCTACGTTACAAGCTAAGAAAGTCCTATAGTCATCCTAGCAACTAGTTTGGAGAGTCTAAGCAGTAAAAAAGGGCAAGGCTATGGTTATGGTATTGAGCACTAACTGTACTTGAAGTCACTTCTGAGTGTGAGTGTTGAATAAATCCTAAAACTCAAAATTCATATCTTTTGTGTGAAAAGGATTTCGTTTGAACTAAGGGCACTAGTTACATTGTCGGAGAGTTGATACCTTGGTGATTGTGAATGGTGTATGTTGTGGTGTTTGTTAGTCGATCTATGTCATGTTTTGATCTGTATGAGTTGGTTTGTTGAGCCTAGGAAAAAGATTTGCACTGAGAAAATGGAATGGATTGAAATAGCCATGTGATTGCTTGAGTTTGTATGCCTGCTTCTACACAAGTGTCGTTTAGAGTTTAGTGTGTCGCTTAAGGACAAACAACGAGTTTAAGTTGAGGGTGTTGATATACCGTGAGTTTACGGTATTTTTGATACATTTCACTTAAGAGTTGTGTGTGTCTAGGACCATATTGTATTAGGAATTAATGTTTTTGTGTTATATTTGTAGGAAATAGGCTTAGACGTGGAAGTGTGAGATGACAGCTGAAAATCTACAGAAAAAGCCACCCACAGAGGTGACCTACAGACCGTAGGTCCAGTCATGGTCCGTCGATGGGTGGCGTAGATGGAGTATCAGGGAAGTCTGACCAAGTGTGGAACTACGGATGCAACTGACGGATCGTAGGTTGACCCACGGCCCTTCTTGCACATCTGTCGAATGATACAGAGAAGTTGAAGTTCCAGTACCTAATGAAATTCCTAAGTGTGGAGCCACGAAAGAGGACCCATGAACCGTAGGTCAACCTACGGTCCGTTCTGCACGTCCGTCGATTGAATCTGAGAGTGAAGGCTCCAGCCTCTATAGGAAAAAGTCTAAGTGTTGACCAACGGAGGGAACCTACGAACCGTAGGTCGACCCACGGTCCGTAGGTCGAAGTCGTCAATCAAAGCCGCGTCCAGAAAGTTTATTTCCTTATTTTGTTTCCTTTTTGTTTAGGACATGTTTTTCTATAAATAGGGTATATAAACCTCGTTTTTGGGGATTAGACATTATTGTTTACATTTAGTTCTTGATCTTTTCTTGGGAATTAACTTGCAAACTTGGGCAATTTGATTTTCGGATTTTGGTTTATAAGATTTTTGCTTTGAAACTCAATTGGAGATTATGGGTTTCTTCTAGTCTAAACGTAAGTTCATGAATTCTTTTTACAAAAATATGAATTGTGTTCTCCAATGAATTGTGTTCATATGATTATGGGTAACTAAAGTCCACAACTAGGGTTGTGGGAACCATGAGTGATTAATAAAGGATGAATAGTAAATAAGCAATTCTTGAATAGTGTTTATGCATGTATTGGTAATTCTTTCGCTTAGAAGTCTTTTTAACGGTGTGCAACGTTAGAACTCGCCTTGTTGCTACATGCCAGACCAAGGAGGTAATCAACAAGAAAAGAATTACCAACCGGACCAAGGAGGTAGTTAATAAGAAAAGAATTATCAGCAGAGATTTAGTGTGATACTCTCTAACAGTCTAATGTCAATTGGTGCGAGGGTGAAAACAAAGTCATACATTGATGTGATGTCTAATCTGAGGTAAAGGTAAGGTTTAGTAAATTATACACACGTAGCCGGACCAAGGTGCAGAGTGAAATTCCCTATTTGGAGGACCAATCACTTAGGGATACATATCTTACCAACTTTGCATGTAAAACACTAGGAAAGGATTACTATTATTAAGATTACCGCATTAAGAGCTTATGGGGAACACATACTCTCTCATATTCAGACTTCGAGTTATCAATATGAGAGAGAAACTAGGGTGTTTGTGTTCCCTATAAGCTCTTAACGCGGTAATCCTAATAATAGTAATTATTTCCTAATATTTTACATGCAAAG
This sequence comes from Solanum tuberosum, assembly GCF_000226075.1. NCBI lineage: Eukaryota > Viridiplantae > Streptophyta > Magnoliopsida > Solanales > Solanaceae > Solanum > Solanum tuberosum. Next base: position 156,219 of record NW_006239077.1, on the reverse strand, counting down.
TTGGTAAGTTAGGTATCCCTAAGTGATTGGTCCTCCAAATAGGGAATTTCACCCCGCACCTTGGTCCGGCTATGTCTGTATAATCTACTAACCCTTACCTTTACCTCAAATTAAACATCACATCAATGTATGACTTAGTTTTCACCCTGGCACCAATTAACACTAGACTATTAGATAGTATCACACTAAATATCTGTTGAAAATTCTTTTGTTAGTAACTACCTCCTTGGTCCGGCTAGTAGCAACAAGGCAAGTTCTAACACGTGCACTCGTTAAAAAGACTTCTAAGCGAAAGAATTACCAATACATGCATCAACACTATTCAAGAATTACTTAGTTATTATTTATACGTTGTTAATTGCTCATGGTTCCCACAACCCTAGTTGTGGATTTAGTTACTCATGCTTGAAAGAACACAATTCATATTTTAGAAAAAAAAATTCATGAACTTACAATTAGAATAGAAGAAATCTGAAATCTCTAAAATCGGAAATCAAATTGCTAAAGTTTGCAAGTTAATTCCCAAAAAAAAAACCAAGAACTAAAAGTAAACAATAATGTCTCACCCCCAAAAACGAGGTTTACATACCCTATTTATAGAAAAACATATCCTAAACAAAAAGGAAACCAAAATAAGGAAATAAACTTCTCGGACGCGGCTTTGATCGACGACTCGACCTACGGACCGTGGGTCGACCTACGATCCGTAGGTCCCCTCCATTGGTCAATACTTAGACTTTTTCTTCAAGGCTTGGAATCATCATTCTCTGATCACCAACAACGGACGCACAGGACGGACCGTAGGTCATCTTTCGTGGCTCCATACTTAGGAATTTCATCAGGTACTGGAACTTCAACTCTCTGAACACATTTGACGGATGTGTAGGATGAATCATGGATCGACATATGGTTCGTGGATCACTTCGTAGTTCCACACTTAGTCAGACTTCCTTGATGCACCTATCTACGCCTACCCATCGACGGACCGTCACAGGACCTACGGTCTGTAGGTCACATCCGTGGGTGGCCACTTCAGCAAAATTTCAGCTGCCATCTCACTCAACCATGTCCAAGCTTGCCTATTTCCTGCAAACATGATACAAAACACATTATTTCTAGTACAAAATGACCCTAGACACACACAACTCTTAAGTGAAATGTATCAAAAATACTGTAAACTAACGATATATCAACACCCTCAACTTAAACGTGTTGTTTGTCCTTAAGTGACACACTAACACTCTAAACGACACTTGTGTAGAATCAGACATACAAACTCAAGCACTCACATGGCCATTTCAATCCATTCCATTTTCTCAGTGCAAATCTTCCCTCTTAGACTCAGCAAGCCAACTCATGCAGATCAAAACATGACATAGATCAACCAACAGACACCACAACATACACCATTCACAATCACCAAGATATCAATTTTCCAACAATGTAACTAGTGCCCTCACTTCAAAAGAAATCCTTTTTCACTCACAAGAGATATGACTTTCAAGTTTTTAGGATTCATTCAACACTCACACTCAGAAGTGACTTCAAGTACAGTTAGTGCTCAATACCATAGGCTTGCCCGTATTTCACTGCTTAGACTCTCCAAACTAGTTGTTAGGATAACTATAGGACTTGTTTTAGCTTGTAACATAGGCTCAGGGTCAGGTGTGGTACATTTGGGTACTTTTTAGTGACTTTTTGCCCTCCTTGACATTACATTGGCTTTTTACCTCTTGTCTCAACCTATTTTTGACATTATTTCATTTTACATTCTTTCCCTTGACTCATTTCAACATAGATGTGACTTTTGACATTGAGGCTCTTATTTTTTACTTTCTTCTTTTTCTTTCACTTTACTTTTCTTTATTTCTTTCAGCACTTTTGTTTATCATCTTTTTGCCTCTTTTGCACATAACCACACCTTTTTCTTTTCAGTTTCTCTCTTCAACACACAACTCTTTTCATACCCTTTTTTCAAGCTTCCTTTTTCACAGCCACCGTCAACTTATGTGTTTAGCATGAGTCGAGGTGCACAATATCCGATGTCGGACCAGGGCCAAGATCAAGGTAACTTTTGAATTAGCCACCCTCAACTTAGGCTTTTGGCCTATGTCAAGGTGCACATGTCCAAGGAGGGACCGGGGCCAAAACAATTATTTTAGGGAAGGTGAGTTAGGTTAATTGAGAGAAATGGTCTATCTTAGGCTCAAGCATTTGGATCAAAGGGAACATTGATTTCATTTGGTTGGATCATTTTAGGCTTTAGTGGACTAATTTGAACAAGGGCCTATGATCACTTCCCAACTTCTAGCCTAGATTATCTTAGCAGGACCAACGGGGCAAGTTCTAGATTAGCACACACTATTTGAACATTCAAGCTTTCCTCACACACACATGGAACATTGTTTCATTATCAGATTATTTGACAACCCAGTTCAAGTCTTAGCTTAAGTCATGAAGTCAAATCAGTTCCAATTATGTCACATTGAGATCCAGCACATTCAACTTATCAAGCCTAAAGATCTAGCACATTTCATCATTTTTGGACAGGGATAATTTTTTCATGCCATTATGCTTTCATTCTTCTACTTACTTCTACACATACATTTCTAAATTTGCCGGTTCAACAGAAATTAAAACAGTCTCTTGGGGGAAAAGAACACAGGCAAGAAAACCCCAAGAGAGGATTATGAGTTGGGTTACTCAGACTTCACCCTATCGCTCACAATCAATTTACCCCACCCCCAACAAAATAAGGTGCAATTGTCCCCAATGCACACAAATCAAAAGTAAGACATAGGGTGAAGCAAACCTGTGGCGTATATGCGCCGAAGATCTCTCAAGAAGAGGGTGGGTCCGATTTCCCGAAGCCCAATAGAAAATTTTGGGGACTTACTTGGGATCTACGGACGCCACTTATGGTCTGTGGATTGACCAATGGACCGTCGATGGGGTCCGTAGACCACTGCACAGCTAGTTTTCTGTAGATTTTGCCTTTCGTTCCTGCACACATAGCAACCATTAGGACTTTATTTTTACATTTTCTGGACACTTTTTAGACACGGACCGTATTCTATATCTAGCCAACACTAATACAAAAATAAAACACCTATCTAAAGAGCTATGAAAATCAAAATAAAAGATGAAAACTCCTAAATTGAAAAGAGAATCCTATTGTTGGCTAGATTGTACATCTTGGGTTTCCTCCCAAGCAGCGCTTGACTTAACGTCGCGGCACGACGCAGACACCTTGATTACTCAGACTTCATCAAGATGCCATGCCTCTATCACTGCATTTACACTCTCAGAATTTCCCATGTAGCTTTTTATCCTCCGTGGTCGGCCTTGAACCTTGTCCCACTCTTTTTTTCGAGCTCAACCACTCCATGTGGAGACACTTGGGTCACTCTAAATGGTTCGGTCCACTGGGACTTGAATCTGCCAGGAAACCGGTTCAACTTTGATTTAAACAACAACACCAGATCACCAGGAGCTAGTTTGCGCTTTTCTATCTTTTGATCATGGTGTTTTTTCTCCGTGCACAAGGTTGCACCTAACTTCTCCTTACTATACACTTCAGCACCTTTTCCAAAAATGTGATTCACCACAGATACCGATTCAAGATCACTTTCCTGCTTCATAGACTTACAGATGTTAAAGGTCACCTCCTCCTTATTCATTCGAAACTTCATCTGCCCTCTCTCCATATCGACTAAGGCACGCCCAGAATCAAGGAATGGTCTCCCTAAGATGATGGGGACCTCAAAGTCAACCTCGCAATCAACTATCACAAAATCTGTCGAAAAAATGAATGACCCCACTTTCACAAGGACATCTTGAAACACTCCAATGGGATTTTTCACAGTTCTATTAGCCATAAGTAAGTGCATCGCAGTTGGTTTCGAAGCTCCTAAACCCAACTTCTTATAAATTGACAATGGCATCAAATTATTGCTGGCACCCAAATCACACAAAGCTTTTGCTTACCGATGGTGCAAGGAATAGTGAAAGCTCCAGGATCCTCTTTCTTTTGTACCAGTGACCTCGTAGAAATGGAAATACAATGCTGCAACCTCTCATCATTCTCAAAACTGACAGCCCTCTTTTTGGTCATCAAGTCCTTCGTGAACTTTTCTTACCCAGGCATTTGCTCCAAAGCTTCTATCAACGAGACATTGATGGAAAGTTGTTTCAACATAGTTATAAACCTGCGATATTTTCCTTCTTCAGTATTTTGCACTAACCTCTGTGGGAATGGATGTGGGGGTCTAGGCATAGGAACAACCTTCTGAGTCAACTCAACTTCCTTTTCTGCGACATCTTTACTCTCTCCAGTAACCTCAACCTCATCCACATCTGTTTCTACCACATTTTCAACATCAGATGGCATAGGGGGATCAATATTATGTTTTCCTCCGTGAGTCGTGATCGCCATACAATGCCCATCATTTTTTGGATTCTGGATGGTGTTGCTGGGGAGTGTGCCCGATTGGCGTGTATTCACAGTAGCAGACAACTGACTAAACTGCTCATCAAGTTGCTTTATCGACACTGTATGGGCATCAACTTTCTGGCCAATTCCGGACAACTTAGTGCACATCTCTTTCACATTCTAATCAGTAGTGTCAAACTTCTTCATCATCTTTTGCATCATATCCTCAACGCACGACATACTACCCCCAGCTTCTCTATTACCAGATTCCCTGTTCTACGAGGAACGTAGGGCCCAACTCTCTCATTCTTGGGCATTGGTTTAGAAACCCCCCGTCTGATCATTCACCAAATAAGAATCCTTCTGATAGTAACATTCCTCAACTGGTTTTGGTGGAGTTCTAGTTAAGTAGTTTACCGCATTCACCTTTTCTGCACCTCTGCTCACATGCTTCAACACCAACCCAAGTTTTGTTCTCATCTGAGCCATCTCCTCACAAAGGTCATCGGTAGACTGACTAGGTGCAACATGAACTACAAAAGTGCTTCTTCCAGTGTCTGACTTTCTAGTGCTCCATGGTTTATTATTTCGACAAATCTTCTCCAATTTCTCAGTGATTTCCTCAAAAGCACACTCACCATATGATCCTACAGCAATAGTATCCAGCAAAGCCTTACCATTGTCATCCTGACCTCTGTAGAAGTACTCCTTCAGTAACTCATCATCAGTGCGGTAATTCAGAACACTTCTTATAAATGCAGTGAACCTATCCCATGAACTGCTCACAGACTCTCCTGGTAGTGCTACAAAATTGTTCAGTTGGTCCTTGTGATTCAGCTTCTTGGACAACGGAAAATACTTTGCCATGAACACCTTGTGCAATTGGTCCCATGTATGAATCGAGTTGTACGGAAGCTCAAAAAACCACACCGCAGCATCTCCTGTCAAACATAGAGGGAAGACTCTCAAACCTATGACGTTCATGTCCAACTCCGGTCAACCCATACAACTCTTGCAAACACTCTTCAACTCGGCCATAAGCCCATGCGGATCTTCTGAAGCCATACCAGAGAACAACCCCCTTGTTGTAAGCATCTGCATCAGACTGCTAGTCACCATAAATGTCTGCCTTGGAGGTAGAGGAGGGAGAACATAATTTTGAGTGTTCAGATTCAACCGTATTGAAGTCGACCCTGTAGTTATCACGCGGCTTCGGTTATGGTGGATTATGCACCCTCAATGCATCTCCAAGTAGATTACCACCAGGAACCTGAACATTCTTATTATTCACTCCTTCCTCATGCTCCTCTATGATTGGGTTATTATTTCCCCTTGATTTGCCATTTTTCTCAAAGTCTTACTGAGTTCAGGGTCGTATGGGGTCAATGGTTCGCCTCGACTCCATGTACTTGGCATACACTAGAGTAGAAACCTGTAGAAAACAAAATAAAAGAAAATGTAAAATTAGGAAATAATTGACTAAAGTTCAATAATGTAGTTAAACTTGATCCAAAAGCCTTATTCCCCGGCAGCGGCGCTAAAATTTGATACGCTCAAATTACACTTCCCTAAAGAAGTATAAGCGGTCATCGTCAAATAAAGAACCCAACTTGTAGGTTGGGGTCGATTCCACGAGGAATATGGTTCAGACTTAAACGTAACTCACCATTATATCCATTTAGTCAAGTTATTTCTGACACAAGTAATTAAAGGGGGGGTTTGAAGCAAATAACAGTTTGTTGATTAAGTAATAAGTGAGCAATTCAAACTTCGAGTTATCAATATGAGAGAGAAACTAGGGTGTGTGGGTTCCACATAACCTCTTAACGCGGTAATCCTAATAATAGTAATCGTTTCATAGTGTTTTACATGCAAAGTTGGTAAGTTAGGTATCCCTAAGTGATTGGTCCTCCAAATAGGGAATTTCATTCCGCACCTTGGTCCGGCTACGTGTGTATAATATACTAATCCTTTACCTCGGATTAGATATCACATCAATGTATGGCTTAGTTTTCACCCTCGCGCCAATTGACATTAGACTATTAGATAGTATCACACTAAATCTCTGTTGATAATTCTTTTCTTATTAACTATCTCCTTGGTCCGGAAAGTAGCAACAAGGTGAGTTCTAATGTATGCACTCGTTAAAAAGACTTCTAAGCGAAAGAATTACCAATACATGCATCAACACTATTCAAGAATTACTTAGGGAAAAATTACAAAAGTATACTACTTAAGACTTCTATTAACAAAATATCAGTATACTTATATTTAATTACAAACTAAGTTTTTAAATTACGTACATAACAAATATTTAATTTTTTATTTTACTTTTAAAAAAAATTACCGGATTTTCTCTCTCTGACTCTTAGTAGTTTGTGCCATATTATGTGGAGTGTAAATAGGTATTTAATTTTATCATATATTCTCTCTCATTAAACAGACCCACATCCACACATTTGTTTATTCTTTTTTATTTCCTTTTTTATGTTTTGTAGTAATTTATTGGGATTCCTTTTATATAAAGATTTGTGGTACCAATAAAGTTGTTACAGTACTATAATTGAGGTATAGTTCCAAGAAATATTACAAATCTCTTTTCACACATTTTCATTATTTTTTTATTTTCCTTTTTACGTTTTGTAGTCATTTTTTTCTGTCCATATTGATTTATTCCTTTTATTTAAAGATTTTTATGATACCAATAAAATTAGTTCAATTATCAATAACTAAGTTATTTTCAAGATATATTAGGATTCATTTTTTCAGCGATATATTGAGATAACTCTTTAGTTTTATTCATCCATATTTCTTAAACCTTACATCTTCTTCACTTAATCGCTTGTCATTCCAATTAACCAGAGGCCTCACCATAATTTCTAACGCCTAACCATCCATCTTCTTCTTATCATATTCTAACGCCTAACAATTTTTCTACTTGAACATAATATGTTAATTCTGGTAACAGTCCAAACCAAAATATTAACCTTTTATAGTTTTTTTACAATTCACCGTTATAGGTTGGTATATAATTCAAACATTTGAATTACTTTATACAACCATTATTATGCAATTGGTTTTAGCATTACTCAAATATTACACCAAATCTGTTTTATTTGTGCTATTTGTTTTCATTCAATGTTTTAATTTGCTATATATACCATTAAGTTTACTAAATTTTGTGTAGTTTTTATTATAAGTAAATCAATTTTTTTACATTAACAGAGTGAGTTTTTTTCTGGTATCATTCAAACCATGATTTTAACTTTAAGTAGTTTTTTTCAAATTTATTGTTTTAGGTTGGTATATAATGCATACATATGATCCCTACATACAACCATTATTATGTTCCTATATGTTTACCAATTTTCGTTCCTATTTTAACGTAAGTTCACCAAAATTCTCCTTTAACAGATTGTATTTATTATGGTTTCAAATTAAACCAATATATTAACACACCTCATTTTTTCAATAGTCCTATATTTTTTCAAATAATTGGTTTAATCAACTTTTTACATTAACATAGTCTATTATTTCTGGTAACCAAGTTCTTCACATTAACTAGTTTTTAATAATTTTTATTTTAGGCTGGAATTATACCAACCT
>NW_006239077.1:146729-146995 GCF_000226075.1 Solanum tuberosum | reverse complement strand
TTCATTGAGTTCAACTGTATAATCAAATAAATGAGTTTAACTGCATAACTTTCTACAAAGTAAAAATAACAATAAAAATACTATAACGCTAATTCTCATGTGATTTTTTTGGGCAAGTCTTCTTGTTATCCCCAGATAAACCACATTCACTAGAGGTGACTTTTCTTTTCTTTCCCTTTCTTTCGGTGAATTCCTTGTTGCGATCATTTTTGGTGGTCTGCCTTGCTGCTTTCTTGCAATTGGTGGTAACATTACCTCTTTCAAAA
>NW_006239077.1:128221-145750 GCF_000226075.1 Solanum tuberosum | reverse complement strand
CACAAACAATTGATAAATTTTAATATTTATTTATAATTAAACCAGCATATTGATGCTCCAGAACATCAAACAAATCATATGAATTTACATTCCACCAAAATCGACAAAATAAACCAAAAGAATAACTACAAAAAAGATTAAAATCGATATGTTGTAAAAAATCAAATACAACAACGAAAAAAATCACCATATGAACTGTTTTTTATCAATTACCTGATGAGTCCCATCGCCCGCTGTGTTGAATTAGAATTGAAAAATTATTGGTATGCATTTTGGATCGTCGATCTTAGTAGAGAAGAGGAGTTTTATTTTTGTATGAAACCTAGATAATATATAACAAATTGGAGTAAATCAAGGAAAGTAAAATAATTGGAGAAATTTAAGGGATACGTGATATTTGTGGCTGACTTGGTAAACGTTTTTAAAAAAAAATAAAAATTCTAGTTTTGAAAAAAAAATATTGTTATATAATTGAAAAAAAAAGTATTGCTATATTGATGTAATTAAAGACTTTAAGTTGTATATTTAAGTTTTTTGCCCTTAGTTATTATTTATTCGTTGTTAAGTGATCATGGTTCCCACAACCCTAGTTGTGGATGTAGTTACTCATGCTTGAAAGAACACAATTCATATTTTGGTAAAAAGAATTCATGAACTTACAATTAGAGTTGAAGAATCTGAAATCTCCAATTGAATTGCAAAGTCAAAATCGTATAAACCGAAATCCGGAAATCAAATTGCTATAGTTTGCAAGTTAATTCCCAAAGAAAAATGCCAAGAACTAAAAGTAAGCAATAATGTATCACCCCTAAAAACGAGGTTTACATACCCTATTTATAGAAAAACATGTCCTAAACAAAAAGGAAACCAAAATAAGGAAATAAACTTCTGGGACGCGGCTTTGATCGACGACTTGACCTACGCACCGTGGGTCGACCTACGGTTCATAGGTCCCCTCCGTTGGTCAACACTTAGACTTTTTCTTCAAGGCCTGGAACCATCATTCTCTGATCACCAACAACGGACGCACAGGATGGGCCGTAGGTGGACCTACGGTCCATGCTCCTCTTTTGTGGCTCCATACTTAGGAATTTCATCAAGTACTGGAACTTCAACTCTCTGAACACCTTCGACGGATGTGCTGACGGTCGTGGGTCGACCTACGGTCCGTGGTTTGCTTCGTAGTTCCACACTTGGTTAGACTTCCCTGATGCTCCTATCTACGCCTACCCATCGATGGACCAACATAGGACCTACGGTCCGTAGGTCACATCCGTGGGTGGCCACTTCTGCAGAATTTCAGCTGCCATCTCACTCAACCGCGTCCAAGCCTATTTCTTGCAAACATGATACAAAACACATTATTTCTAGTACAAAATGGTCCTAGACACACACAACTCTTAAGTGAAATGTATCAAAAATATCGTAAATTCACGTATATCAATGATCTAGTGTAATTGGTATCTTTTAGACCTTATATAAACACCAACTTTCAATAGTCTTGTTTTTAGATAACAAAATTGAATAAATATTAAATTGGTTATAATTATTATTGATTTGTGATGGTATATTATTAGGTGTAATTGGTAGTGTATATGGTATAGATGATTTGGTGTAATTGGTATTGTGTATTTTGTTTTTATAAACACCAGAATTCATAGTTTATTTTTAGTGTGAATGTTATATATTAGGTCATATTGAAAAAACAACTTTGGTGATCATTTTTTGGGAACATCAAGTGTATTATGTAGTGTGTTTTGGGCTGTTTAAATACAACAAAATTGCTGATATGTTTTTTGGTAAATGTTTTGGTTAAAATGATGGTCTACAAAACTAATTTAGGTCGTCAACCATTTCGTATACCAACATGATTATCATTTTATCTATATATAGACATTTTGTATACCAAACTGTGTAATTTAATTACAGAAGGAACACCATTCTGTTTATTTTGGAAATTGATTAATAAGTTGTACTCTAACACATGTAATTACGTGGATTACAATATTAAAGGGGTGATGTATGATACATACACCAAATACGAAGACTTATTATTACTAAATCTTCCCAATTGAGTGTGGACACAACCATTTTTCATTTAGAACTCAAGTATGTCGTTAGTGGTCCATCTCCACCAATGAAGATTCATAACGATATGGTTGTCCAAGTTTGTTTAGATAAAAAAATGCAATTATGATTTCTTTTCAAAATATCTCTTATATGTAACATGTGTGGATAGAGCTATGTAATCCATTGAATACCAAACTGGTGTCCAATCAACAAGGCAAGAAATTTTGAGATCCAACACACTATGTTTGACTGTTACCACAAAAACATGTTAAAAACTGAGCTATGTAAAAGAACAATATAAGATTGAAGGCTGGCATTTTGAATAACAAAATACAAACAAAACTTTTGTACCTTCAGCAAGTGCTAAAATAATTATTTAAACTAACTTACAATACAAATCAGAATGCGTATCAACAATTAAAAATATGATATTTACAGATCATACAAATAAACAATATAAAAGGCAGCTACAAAATTATCATGTTTAAATGAAACAAAATTTTGTACTTTCACAAATTTCTACAACCAATATTTATTTGACTTAAAAGATTATGTAATAACTTTATACTAAAATTTAATGCACTATTATTCTATGAGCCAACACACTAAATAAAATACATAAATATAGATAACATGATAAGAGTTTAACCAAAAAAACAAAAAAAAATAAGGCAGTAAAGTACTTAAGAACAAAGCTATATAAAAAAACAATATAAGATTGAAGGCTGACATTTTGAATAACAAAATACAAACAAAACTTTTGTACCTTCACCAAGTGCTAAAATAATGATTTAAACTAACTTACAACACAAATCAGAATGTGTACCAATAATTAAAAATATAATATTTATAGGTCATACTAATAAACAATATAAATGCAGTTATAAAATTATCATGCTTAAATGAAACAAAACTTTGTACTTTCACAAATTGCTACAACCAATACTTATATTGACTTAAAAGAATATGTAATAACTTTATATCAAGATTTATTAAATCTAGGGCTTTTCCGCAGCGTCTATCCATCGAACTCAAGAAAGGGGTTAACAATGGTGAACAAAATGGTGAAAGGAATGGTGAAATGTATGAACTTGAGTTCAGATTCTGATGCGAGAGGCGATTTGGACGAAAGAAGATGAAAGGTGAAGAATTAGTTTGAAGGAAGGGAAGAGAAAAAATTAAATTACCTAGAAACTATAAACCACATAGGGAGTAACTATGGGCAACTTGTTGGTAACATAAAAAATTTACCTTTACATGGATTGTATCAAAAAGGAAGAAAATAAAATCTGGTAAAGTTTAAACATTTAACATAAAAGATGAGAGAATAAAAGGTAAGAAACGTGTATAGTTTAAAATGTACTAGGAGAGATAAAAATTGACAAAATTGTGTACCATAATTATCATCCCCACAAAAAAGGCACATAATCCAAAAAGTAGAAGAGAAGAAAATAAAAAATAACTTAAATTAGAAAATTAATTAATCTGCTATGTATATAATTTAAAAACTATATTTGTAATTAAATAGAAGTATGTGTATATATTGTTAATTAAAGTCTTATTATTGTATAATAACACTATATAGATTGATATCCAGTCCTTTCTTATATAACCCTTTTGTTTTCCCCCTTGTAAAACAAAATACATTTAGTTCAAATACTATGGATCTAATAAACACACTTCACATGACATATAGTGGAGTTCAAACTTACTATAAAGCCGACATTTAATTGTAATCCCATCTTATTCACCCAGCAAATCTGCCTTTTATTTGGTTAACAACAATATAAAGCTTTCAAGGAATCTTGTAAATACAAGTTTGCCTATTAGGTTTATCATAAATGGAAAGCTCCACAAGAATCTTCCGCTGATAAACTCCGTTGACTCCAATTATTGTCCATGTTCTTGACACTTTCATGCACACTTACAACCTGCACCAAAGATCTGTTGCATTAGCAGACATAGACCAACTTGATAAACTTATAAATTCATCTTGCAAATGATCCCAGCAATGGCAAACCAATCTTGTAAAATATGTTTACTGGCCCATCAAACGTAGTTGATATTGTGCTAAGGAGAAGACAATTTTTCCCCTTAGTTCAAGGCTCTTATTCATAATAAATAAACAAATGTTGAATTTCTAAAATAGACGATGAATAGTGCAGTAGAATCATTACCAAGGAAGTTTAAAAGTATCTTTCAACCATCCTTGTTTCGAGGAGTTAGCAAATATTTTATTCATCCGCACAATGACCTCAGAAAATGTTGGCCGTACAAAAGCTTCTGGATCCCAACATTCTTCAATCAACCTAGAAATACAATACATTGAGCAGAAGTCAAGAGGGAACACAAGTATTGATATTGAATGCAAACCTAATAAGGTAATGGTGCACTAGGAGAGCCATCTAGTCCTGCCTGAGGGGCCTGGAGGTGGTACACTCATCTGGAGTATACTCCAATTACCGAATATCAATTATCAAAAGCTTATTACAGAACTCTTAAGTTGAGCATAAATGAGGTCATGCACACAACAAAGTCTCTGTGTGGCCTGTAGATCATGGATTCGAGCCGTGGAAGCAGCCACTAATGCTTGCATTTAGGTAGCTTGTCTACGTCACACCCTTGGGGTGCGGGTGCGGCCGCCCTTCCCCAGACCCTGCTAACACGAGATGCTTTATGCACCAGGCTGCCTTTAGAGATGGACATCAAAAGACGAGCATTAAATGCTCAAGGTCTAGAAGGATCTGACAAAAAGGGTACTAGAAATGCCCCCAAGGCCTAGCTCAAGTGGCAAAAGGTGGAGGATTGTGGCTTAGGTCGCAGGTTCAAGCCCCACACCACGCAAAGCGAAGCCCGGTATTTAAGTGGAGAAGGGTAGAGGGGCGGGCCCATTATCCACCGAGTTTAGAAGGCTGTGATTGGTCCAAAGGGCGGGTCATAGACAGATTTCTCGGTTATCAAAAAAAAAAAAAAGGGTACTAGAAATGCCCCCAAGGCCTAGCTCAAGTGGCAAAAGGTGGAGGATTGTGGCTTAGGTCGCAGGTTCAAGCCCCACACCACGCAAAGCGAAGCCCGGTATTTAAGTGGAGAAGGGGTAGAGGGGCGGGCCCATTATCCCACCGAGTTTAGAAGGCTGTGATTGGTCCAAAGGGCGGGTCATAGACAGATTTCTCGGTTATCAAAAAAAAAAAAAAAAAGGGTACTAGAAATTGTAGGAAATAACATGAGCTTAACAACATGCAAGTTGGGTTTCACATGGCTAGAGTTTGTACTAAATCACCAAGCCAAGAAAAAGCCTATAGCTGAAGAAATTGAAAGCATACATGTATTATTAAGAAAGAAAACCAAAGAAGCAGAATGGAAATCATCTCTGAGGCATTTCAAAAAGAATTCATGATGCACTTCAATGGCTGGCAGTAAAGAATAGAACATCATGCTAAACTGACAAAATATGTAGCTAATACATAAGCGCATATGAACTGCACAACATGATTATACCCGCAAGGAATGATAACAAACATACTCTCTAAGCTCTGGAGGATATTTGGATTTCGATTTGAATGCTGGTCTTTGGCCTTCTAAGCACATCAATCTGGTAGCCTCTTCAGGAGACTTGGTATTAAAAGGTGGTGTTCCCTCCAGCATCTGAGCCCAACAAAGTAAAATAAATTGCATAGAGCAGAAAGAAAAGAGCCATAAATCATTCACGCTTCTAGAATGCTGATAGGCCGATAAACAGGATAAATGGAGGACAGAATTGCATATTAAGAAGATAAGATCATCCAAGTATCATAAAGTATTGATGCGCAATTCTCTATTAAAAGGGTTTATAGAATGGAAGGAAGGGTATACTACAGAGGGCAACCAAAAATATGGAGAAACTTATGGAAGAGTCCAGCTCCAACCAATGAGACAGATGAAACAAATAGTCATCTGTTTTTACACTGCACCTTTACAGCACAACTTTGGTCTCTATTTCTCAACATAACAAAGACAAGGTGGACTATGCCTAAGCATACTACAGATTTGCTTAGCCGTTGGATGAAAAGAGGAGGTAGCAAAAGTTAAATGAAGTGGTGGAGGATCATACGACAATGCATCTGGTGGAGTTGGACAGTTTGGAGAGAGAGAAATGGGAGGTGTTTTGAAGATATATCCAATTCCATTCAGAAAGTTAAATGGAATTGTATAGTATCTTTCTATTTTGGTGTAAAGAAGTAGATTTAGAGGATATAGATCATTCTGTAGATTTATTAAGATCTCGGTAAGTATTTTTTTTTCTATTTGTTTTTTAACACTTTTTGATGGTGTCCAGCATGTCCTCAATGCTGAGGAATACAAATTTACCAGTTTCTAGAAAAGTATTGCACCGAAATGGGAAATCAAGAAGTCTACACTATTTTTGAATTAAGCTACAGCATTAAATGAAGTATCTGACAAAAAGAAATCATACCTCATAGAGTAAAATGCCAAATGAATATATGTCCGCATTCCGGTCAAATATTTCATCTTTATAAATCTCAGGTGCCACATAGGGACCTACAAGTGAAAAGAAAATGAGTAACGTAATAAACATAAACACATAAAGGTGAATCCTTTCATGCAATTGGCAAACTCATCACCAGAAGTTTTTTTTTTGTTTTTGAAACTGGTAACATACCAGAAGCTTCTGATCTATCAAAAATTAGTACCACATGAGAATTGATTTCTTTCAGAGTAGGAAATATTATGATTTAGTGTTTATTACTCAAAGTTTGAAAAACTTACTTGAACGATCAAAACCCTCCGGCTGCACCAACTTTGCTTTGTCAGGTGAAATTTTTGACAATTTAATCAGACCAAATCCGGCAACTTTCAGGTGATCTCCATTGTCAAGCAAAATATTTCTGGCACCTTACCAAATTCCGAATATTAAAAACACTAGGAAATCCCAATGAGTACAGTCAAAATGATCAGTTAACATCATTAGAGAACTAAAGCATATAGTTGTCTTACTTTGGATTTAGATTACAATGTATAATTGGGTCTGGTTTGCATTCGTGAAGGTAGTTCATACCCCTGAAAATCAACCAACATGATACAACATAGATATGTTTAGATAAAAGAAGTAACTGAAACAATCACAAGTCACCAAAGAGTAGAGGAATTGGCGAAGGACAGATTCAAGCATGAGAGATCATTTCACTTTTATGACAAAGAACGACTTGCCTAGCAACATCAAGAGCATATTTAAGCGCCTTAGAAGGAGATATACGTCCCTTTTTCTGAAGATAGCTACCTAGATCACCCTGAAAAATTGCAAAGCATTTAATGCCAAATTTCATAATTGCAAGGCTAAGGTAAGAATTGAGACCAACGACATACAAAATCCATAAGCATCAAGATCTCTACAACAAAGAAGTTGAATCTATTGCCAACGCTAGCTAAATTTTTAACCAATGTTGAGTGTCCATTATAATAAGGAATATTAACATAAGTTGAATTGATAAAAAGGTGAACAAGCTACATTGCTGTGTGACAGGCAGTGTGGAAAGATTGACAGAGCCTACCCTTGGATGATACTCTGAGACTATCATCATCGGTATATTTTGTGTAACTGCTCCAACAAACTGAACTATATTTGGATGCCGCACTTTTTCTAGCAAAGTTAATTCATGTTTGAAAGCGTTTCTGCATGCAATCGTGGAAACAACGCAAAGTTAGATATTAAATCCAAAGTCTAATTTATGGACCCATATATTTCGCACAACACTTGTTAAGAGGAAAAAATTATTAATCATCTGCTTAAGTAAACCAAGGAAGGCCACATTCAAACAGACTTTAACCAGGTTAGAGGATCCAAATAACAAGTCCATATTAAATTGCCAGAAGGGGCTTTGCCTTGTAGATTGCATAATCCAATAAACATTTTGATACGAGGCCCCTCATGATACAGGACACAAGAAAAAATACAGAGTATCTACAAAAGCCAATAAGCATCACATGTGAAATGAGAGTCGCAGAGCAGCTAAAACATACATGCTTTCAGGATCTTTATAGCTATCCTTGTCAAGTATTTTTACCGAAACTTTCGTTCCATTCCATTTGGCAACTTGATATGAACCCTGTCAAAAGTTAAAAAGGAAAATTATAGACAAATTCTTGGGATAAATTCAAAAAGTTTAGGCACCCAAAAGCATCACATGAAATGAAAGTGGGCCTGGTGTCTCAGGCTTCATTCAGGAAGCTAAGAAAGAAATACAATGGTTAAAGCGGAAGGTAAGTATTTCAATTTAAGGCCGATTGTGCTTTCATCACTCAATCATAATTGAAACATCACAGTGCTGAGTAACAAAACATAGAACACTTGCCTTTGAGATTCCATCACTTTTGCGGATTTGAAGCTCCAGAGGGTTAAGTTCATATTCTGGAACTTCTCGTAGATTTGCTACAGCCATTGGCGTCTTTCTGACTTTCTACCAACATAACATATACATCTATGAGTGTCAGAACATAAGGAACCTCAGGCTAATTAGGACTTTCTACCTACTTACCGGGACTTTGGCTCCACGGGCCTTCAACATTTCGTAAATTTCAGCATTACCATAGTGTTTGGCATCAGCTGCCGCCTGTCACAGCCTCTTATAGCAGTCAAAGTTTGAAGATAAGGGAAAAAGCTTTAAACATTTTCTGCTGAAATACAGTTTAGGGCCTTAATCTCTAATTATCATTATATTTCAATTAAATTTTTTTGATGAAATTACATTAATTCAAAAATTAACTAAAACAACAGCAATTTCTTTTTCTTTTCTTTATTGGCCATTTCTGTGAATATAGAAGGAATAGACAAAGAAAATAGTGCATTTAGGGAGAGAAAAAGAAAAGGAAGCACCATAGTTACTTAAGCTAATGAGTTCGGAGAGCATACAACATCAAGATTTACATTTAGATATTCATTACTACTAAAGCCAGACTCATTAATTACTTTTGTGGTTGGTTTCTTGTCCGTAGTTTATGATAGCATTTTGCACATTCAAGGATCTAAATCTGATTGTACATGAGAAGGAAATGCGCGTACAAAATCTTGTTCATCATAAGAATAACAAGCAGGATGTAAATATTTTCTCAAAGAAGAGCATCCAACTGTAAAGTATTTGGATATGATGGAAGAAAGGAGGAAGAAGAAAGCAAAACAATGCTTCCTCATTTTTACCGAGTTCTTTCTCGCTAAGTTACAAGATTGACTTATTCCCATTTATAGAGTTCTTTCTCGTTTTATATTTGTGATCTGTTCTTTCTCTAACCCTATTCATAAGTAACAAGTTCATGCAACAAAGTTCTCAGGAGTTTTAACTTGGGAGGCCAACCTATCTGCTTATAGTTTTCTACTAGAGTTGAGGGTCAAATACACACATAAAGTATTCCGATTTTTTGAGTTTCATGCTTGAGCTATCATCAAATGTTATTTTTATACCCCTACTTTGGGAGGTAGAGATCTTACAACAACAACATACCCAGTGTAATCCCACAAGTGGGGTCTAGGAAGAGTAAAGTGTATGCACATCTTACCCCTACCTTAGGAGGTAGAAATATTATACCCCTACTTTGGGAGGTAGAGATCTTACAACAACAACATACCCAGTGTAATCCCACAAGTGGGGTCTAGGAAGAGTAAAGTGTATGCACATCTTACCCCTACCTTAGGAGGTAGAAATATTATACCCCTACTTTGGGAGGTAGAGATCTTACAACAACAACATACCCAGTGTAATCCCACAAGTGGGGTCTAGGAAGAGTAAAGTGTATGCACATCTTACCCCTACCTTAGGAGGTAGAAATATTATACCCCTACTTTGGGAGGTAGAGATCTTACAACAACAACATACCCAGTGTAATCCCACAAGTGGGGTCTAGGAAGAGTAAAGTGTATGCACATCTTACCCCTACCTTAGGAGGTAGAAATATTATACCCCTACTTTGGGAGGTAGAGATCTTACAACAACAACATACCCAGTGTAATCCCACAAGTGGGGTCTAGGAAGAGTAAAGTGTATGCACATCTTACCCCTACCTTAGGAGGTAGAAATATTATTTTCGATAGACCCTCGGCTCAAGAAAAAAGAATTAACAAGAGTAAAGAAGTCATGAAAAATTATTATAGAGAGCATGTCAAAGGCATGCTGAAAAAAGAAAGGTAACTACAACAAAATAATACGATAATTGAAATGCAAAAACAACAGGCAGTAACAGACATCAAAGGACAAGAAACTCCCTGAGTAATACTATGACAATTGGCAAGGAAAGATAAGCGAGACAATGCTCTACTACCTACTAACTTTCCACCCTAATCCATCTCCTCCACAACCTCCTATTTAACGGCATGTCCCTGATAAGCTGAAACTGCGTCATATCATGTCTAATCACCTCTTTCCAATACTTCTTTGGCCTACGTCAAGCTCTGCTGAAACCATCCATAGTCAACCCCTCACAACTACGTACTGGAGCATCCGTGCATCTCTTCTTCATATGCCCAAATCATCTCAATCTTGCTTTCCAAATCTTGTCCTCCACCGAGATCACTCCCACTTGTCCTGTATATCTCCATTTCTAATCCTATCACTCCTAGTCTGACCATATTTCCATCGTAGCATCCTCATTCATTTTCTGAAAGTGAGATTTTTTCACTGGCCAACAATCCGCCTCATACGATATAGTAGGTCCAACCACTACACTGTAGAGTTTTTCTTTAAGTTTTGGTGGCATCTTCTTATAACACAAGACTCCTGATGCAATCCTCCATTTCACCCACCCAACACCAATACGGTGTGTGGCATCATCGTCAATCTCTCCATCTCCTTGGTTAATAGACACAAGATACTTGAAACTCTCTTTGGGACTGCATTTGTATCAAACCTTACTTTCGCACTAGCCTCATGTGCTACGTCACTAAACTTGCACTCCAAATATTTTGTTTTGGTTCTGCTCAGCCTAAATCCTTTAGACTCCCAAGGTCTGTATCCACACGTCCAGCTTACTGCTAACTCCTTTACGAGTCTCGTCAATCAGAACTATGTCATCTGCAAAAACATACACCATGACACCTCACCTTGGATTTGCCGTGTCAATTCATTTAACACCAAGGAAAATAAAAACGAGCTAAGAATTAATCCCTGATGCAACCCCATCATAACTAGTAAGTGTTGCAAGTCTCCTCCCACCAGCCTTGCCCTGATCTTGGCTCCATCATACATGTCCTTGATCATGCTAGTGTAAGTCACAAGTAAAGTTGTATCCTCCTAGCATCTCTATAAGACCTCCCTCGAGACTTTGTCATATGTTTTTCATCTCCCTATACTACTCCACCACTCTTCTTCTGAGGTGAATGGCTTCTGTAGTTGAGTGACATGGCAAAAATTTGAACTTGTCCTCACCCACATTTCCACCACCCTCTCCCAAACTTAGTGTCTCAACACCTTGATACCCCTATAATTGTTGCATTTTTAGATGCCGTCCTTATTCTTGTACAACGCAAGTATTGTAGTCCTCCTTATTGTTCAGGCAATTTCACCTTCTTAAAAACTACATCAAACAACTCAGTCAACCACTCCATACCTGCCTTGCCTGCGCTATTCAAGAAACTACAGTTTGAAATTCAAAACAACAGTTTCATTACACACATCCTACAACATGTTACCAAAGAACAAAAGGAAAAAGATGCTGCTTTCAAAATAATTACCAAAGGAATCAAAATAATAAGATTTATACCGTGCTACCCCACCGATCACGGGAATTCATATTAGCCTTCCTACTTAACAATAGCTTGGCAACTTCCACATGGCCTTCACAGGCAGCAATATGAAGAGCAGTCCTTCCATCCAAATCGATGTTATTCACATCAATACCTTCATCCAACAAGTCCTGAACTCCCTTCACATCCCCTTTACACGCCATGAATAACAGCTGCATCGTCGAATCAAGATTCTCTGGCACAGTTCTCCCAGCATTTTCAATCGAAGGGCTCCTTTGAAGCGGGTCAAGCGATGACTGCCTCCCAAAACTGAACCTCAAATTGTTCCTCCTTGGATCCAATGAACTCTGCCTCTTGAAACTGAATTTTCCACTCTTCCTAAACAGCTCTGTTGAGAATTGCCTTGATATTCCTCTCTTTAACTGCTCCATTTCAACACTTATCTCCAGCAAACAAAAATCTATTTGTTACACCACAGATAGGATAGACTTATACATTTGATAGAGAATATTTGACCAATTCAATTCTACTGTAGCAGATATGTATATCTCAATACAAATTAGAAATCCCCCAGAAATTAACACATGATTGAAAAACTCAGAAATCCCAAATCTTGAAAAAACATATACACCCGCCAATTCGAAAAACAAAAACAAAATCAAGAAAGGTAAATGTACAAAAAGAACATAAAAAGGGGTTGTTTAGAATAATTTACTGTTGATAAATGGAGTAGAAAGACATTACAAAAGTTGAAAATGAAAGATTGAATTTGACAATTGAGAGACAGAATGGACGTTAAACTTGAATATATTTTTTTGTATGTCGGCATGCTTTTACCAAAAGATGCTTTATTAGTGCAAGTGGATAGTACCTACTACCTAGTGGACAGTGGCTTTGCCCCACAACAATCAAAGCTCAAAGTTGACCATTACTAATCATGCTCATAAAATATGGGTATACTTAAAAAATAGCAAAAGAGATCGACAGAGAAAGAGACGGGATCAATATGGGGGTTCAAAAAAGTTTGGTGACCTAAAGTTAAAATTAATATTAGAAAATTTTATATAATTTATTTTGAAGTTTATTTTTTTAAGCTTTTCGTCAGATTAATAAATTTTAACAAATAATAATAAATAAAATAATACACCTATAAAATAAAAATATTCAAAATAACAAATTTGGATGAAAATTTAGATAAGCTTAGATTTTAGAAGTTGAAAATTTAATATTAAAATATAATATTTCGCTGCTTCAATATAATTGTTGTAATACTTGAAACATGAGAAAAAATAAAATCAAAAGAATAGTTAATACTCTCTCTGTCCCTAATTACTTGTCCAATTTTGAATTGACACACCTATTAAGAAATCAATTAATGACATAGTGAGTTTATCATTTTACCCCTATTAATTATGAAGTGGATGAAAAATTCTGTATGTTTCAAAGTAATTAGTCATTTAATTAAGGACATAATAAGTAAAAAAAATTGTCCTTTCTTGATTTGTCAAAATGGACAAGTAATTAGGGACAAGTAATTAGGGACAACTATAAAAGGAAAAGTGGACAACTAATTAGAAATAGAGGGAGTATTCAATAACCAATGCGGTAGCCCTCGTTTTTTTCCATTAGGTTTACTTTGTTCATTGGCCATCACATTCTTCAACTCTTAGGGATCATTTGTTTGAAGACAAGTTATGATGGATTAGATAGATATGTTGGCATTGATTATGTTATGATTAGTTATGTTTGGATTTGTTATCTTGATATTATATATTTGTGAATGTTTAATTTATTGTACTAAAAATAATATACATTGCATAATTTTCTAAGAATAAGTTGTTTATTTATAAAAATATCATCCATAAGTATAAATGATGTGAAAAAGGATGTAAAAAGAAAAGGTTTGAGGGGATATTTTTACCATTTTGGCTATTTTATCGTGGGATAACACAACTAAAAAATTGCCGAAAAACAACGGCCAAAAGCGACAAATTGCATCGCTTTTTTGGTCAAAATCAACGGAAAAGCGACGCAATCATGTTTGTCGCTTTTTGGCTCGATGCTTTTCAAAAAGCGACGGATAGTGTCGCTAAAAAGCGACGGACTCCGTCGCTTTTTTTAATTTTTTTATTTACAAAAAGCGACGCAGTCCGTCGCTTTTCTGAAAATTTATATTTTGAAAATCCCAGAAAAGTGATGGACTAAAGGACACTGTCCGTCGCTTTTCTGGAAATTAATTTTTTGAAATTCTCATAAAAGCGACAGATAAAACCACCCTGTCCATCGCTTTTTCTGCAAAAAATTTTACAACAGAAACTGGTAGTTTCCAGTTTCTGCTGCCCACCTGCAAAAGCAATTCAATTCAATCCAGCCCCAATGAAGCACACAACATTATAAACAAGCTACACAAAACATAAAACAACAAACTTAAATTAGCATTCAAAAATATCTAAATCACAATTTAAAGACTTATAAAGTCTTTCAAAATTCGTTTCAAAATAAAAGTTCATTAAAGAGACCTAAACTAGGGAGTGCAATCTACAAAATCCTCCTCCTCCTCATCACTGTCGTCGTCGGTGTCCTCGGGAGCCGAAGATGTAGTAGGTCGACGAGCGAGGTTCAACACTTGTTCTTTGATTTGTTGAACGGTCGCACTCATGCTTTGTTGTTCAGCTACTCTTCTCCGCTCAGACTAAGGCTGGCAAACAGACCGGTTTTTGTTCGGTCTGGTCCGATTCCCGTACTGGTAAGTCCGATACCGGTTGAACCGGTAAGGAACCGGTTTTATAGGTACCGGAACCGGTACCGAAACGGAACCCGGATTTTGATCCGGTTCCGGTCCGGTTCAATGGTCAATTTAATTTAATTTTATTTTATTTTTAAATGTTGACGTTATAGAGCCGTTGGGACCGATTCAACGGTCAATTTAATTTTTTATTTTTTATTTTTTATTTTTAAAATGTTGAATGTTATAGAGCCGTTGGGCCCGTTTAGCCGTTGGGCTGGGGCCCAAAACGGCTCCAAACAGCCCCCCACCCCTCTCTACCCCTTAACACTATAAATATACTCATATTTTTTCATTTAAATCACAAATTCACAAACTATCTTATAAAATCTCTTAATTTTCAATCTCTCATAAATTCATAATTATTATTTTGTGATATTGACTTGGAGTTCGAATTTCAAAGATTTATTTGAAGTAAATCGGAAGCTTCAATTGGCATTCTCTCAATTCCGGTCTTTGGTTATACGTCTACTTTTATGTAGACGTTCGGTACATTCGTTCCAACTTTAATTTTTATTTGTTTATTAATTAAGTTATTTTATTTTTTTGTTATATTATCTTTGCTTGTTTTTCATAATATTAATTATTTTAAACTTGAACATGAATTTGGAAAAATATAATGGTAAAAGACCAATGTCGAAAAGAAAAAATAATAGAGGAGGAGGAAGTAGTTCTAATTCTAAAAATTTGCCACCTCCTAGATTTAGAATTAATACTAATGATTATACTCATGTTGATGAAACTTCTTTTACACGAGACTCACGACCTATTGAATTTAATTCCGAAAATGAAGTAGATCATGAAACTTTAAATAGATGTTTTACTAATTTTGAGGAAGAATTAGATGAGGAAGTAGAAATAAATGAGGAAGATGATGAGACCCCTACCCCTACTAGTCCGGCTACCGAATTACCGGAACAAGATGAAGTCCCCTCTTTACCTACTTTTTCAAAGAACGCTGTACGTGTTAAAAGATCTTTAGTATGGAAATTTTTGGTACAAAATGAGGAAAAAACTACTGTTACTTGCACGAAATGTAAATTGATCATGAAACATGTAACTACGGGTACACAAGGGGGAACGGGACGACTAAGAACACATTTGAGAAAGTGTAATAAAGAATTTGCTCGCCTAGATGATATAGAAAGGGCTAATAGAAATGGAATACCTCAACCTGAAAATTCTATGGGAGCTGGAGGTTCTAATATGGTTCAAAGTGAATTAAATATGACTAACCCGGCTAGCCGAAGCACACACCGCACATATAGTAAAGAAAAAGATCGTAGAGAATTAGCTAAAATGGTTGCTGTTTGTGGTTTGCCTTTTTCATTTCCTTCACATCCTGGTTTTATTCAGTATATTCGGGAATTGTATAACCCAGATTATGAAGGTATTCCAAGAAGTACAATTAAAAGTGATCTTTTTAAATATCAAAAAGAATATTGTCATTTTCTTCGTTGTTTATTTGCTTATTATGATGGTAGATTATCTATTACTTCTGATATGGGACGTAGTCCTAATGGTAATGATTATTTTACAATTACTGTCCATTGGATTGACCATGAATGGAACATGCAAAAACGAATATTAGGATATAAATATGTTGAAGAAACTAAAACCGGTGCTTATATAGCAACAAAAATAGGCCTTGTTTTACAATTTTATGGAATATGTGATAAAATAATGAGTGTCACTTTAGATAATGCTTCTAATAATTTGAAAGCAATTGATTATTTAAAATGTAGACTTTGTCCAATTGATAATGATTCTTTTCATATTAAGTGTGCCGCACATGTGTATAATTTGATAGTAAAGGATGGTGTTTCTCAATTTGGAATTTCTTGTGAAAAAATTAGACTTGCTTGTAATTGGATTTTTAAAGCTAAAATAAAAGCTAGAATTATAGAATTTAAAAATCGTTGTAAAGAATGTGGACTTGAATATAGAAAAGTTCCAAAAGAAGTATGCACTAGATGGAATTCTTTATTTGAAATGCTTCAAGTTGCTTATATTTATCAAGAGCCGGTACAATTAGTTTTTAATGCTCATAATGCGGACCCGAATTTGAGAATTGGCTATGAAGATTGGGAAAATACAAAAGAACTTATTGAATTTTTAAGTGTTTTTTATAAAGCAACAAATGCTGCTTCTGGTCAATATTATCCAACTATTTCTTCTGTTTTAGTAAATATTTGTGCTATTTCATCTGAATTTGCAAAATATAAAGGAAAAGATCGATTTGAAAATTCCCTTGCTTTTATGATTGAAAAATTCAAAAAATATTTTTTCCCTATTCCTCAAATCTATTTGACTACTACTACTTTCAACCCAAATTACAAATTAAAAGGTGTTGAAAGAATGGTTGAAAAGATTTATGCAAATTTAGAAATTAAAGATGATGAAACTCCTAGTGTTGAAGATTGTAAAAGTAGCATATATATAAAAGCTAGAGAGTTATATAATACATATAAATCTATGGAAAAAAATATTCCAATAGTTGAACCTCCATCTTGTAAACCTAGAAGCGATGATACGGATGATTGGATGGATGATTATCTTGAGCTTGAATCATCTACTAATAATGATTTTGATTTATATTTCAATCAGGCACGGGAAAAGATTAGGCATGAAGAAGGACAACTTCAAGCTCCAATATTAGTATGGTGGAAGAATCGTGAAAATCAATTTCCGACCCTTGCTAGGATTGTTCGAGATGTGCTAGCGATTCAAGCATCATCGGTCGCTTCAGAGCAAGCCTTTAGTGCGGCGAGATTTATGATTGGAGATCATCGATATTCATTAGCAAAGGATAGTTTGGAAATATCGGTGTTGTTTCGAGATTGGGTCAATGCCGAAAGAAGAAATACCGGACTACCACAATTAAATAGCCAAATAGAAGACGAAATAGATGAAATATTTGGTGATAATAGTGATGATGATATGGAAG